>NC_133776.1:59659449-59708614 GCF_003597395.2 Chelonoidis abingdonii
ATCGGACATAAATAATGGTCACGTGCTACACGATACAACCAGACTTCACTCACACCGCTGAGGCTACTCAAACTCCGCTCACTGAGCTTTCCTAAAGTACGACCACTAGACAAAGTCCAAGGACAAACCGCCGCCAATCAAATCAAAAAATGCACCATACAGACACCTCATGTGAGTATCCTCATGCATGTAGCCGGTATAGGTCAACTACGGAAACAACAGAGAGCACCTGCACCATGCAGTCTCCACTCAGCAAAAGGAGACCTCTAGCACTAAAAACACACTCCCATTATATAAGTCCTTGCCTGTTCCTGCCAGAACACCCACTCTAAGCAGGTATCAACCCACACACCCTCATGTAACCATGCATCAACAGTGTAGTTCTCAGCGAGGATACTCCATCAAGTTTGACTCATTAAACGACCTCGATACCTTCAAACAAGATCCCGCGCAACAGTGCTTCGAGACAAACCCTCATCCCTCTCCTGATGCGGCCTATCGAGGATCTTGGTCAAATAAAAAAACACAATGGCCATCACACTTTTTTTTTTTCCATACGCGGAAACGCGATATGCTGCGAGTAGCATATTTGAGTCTCAATACTAACCTCAATATGCCGCCTCCTGGCACAGAAAACTTAAACTTCTGAAGTATACCGACGCCTCAAGCCACGCAGGACAGAACGGACATGTCAACCCCAGAACAACACTAAAAGACCAACAAGAGCTAGTTCCTGGGACCAGAAAAGACCTACATCGCAGAGGCTCTATCTAATCGAACTAACTCGATGATAACAAAAGACGAAATAATGGCATTATAAAAAGATCAACCATCGTTCGGACTAAGTATGCAGCCAAAAAGACAAGAGGACCAACAATATAATCATACCCCAAGACACAACAAAACATTCTCACTAAAATTTCCCTCCTTAATTCTTATTTGTTTATCTGATCATACTTACACAGCACAACACTCGAAAAACAACTAACGAAGTTGTATTACACACTTGGGTGACTTACAGATCGTTGTATCCCCTCGTCACACCTTAGAACTTGAAAAATACAAATACAAACTGAAAGACCCAAATTGTAAGCCTACAACAAAACCCCAAGGTCATGATAATAGTTCAGCCCAGCCAGGTTAACCGCCCAACAGCACAAAACCCCAACCCCACCACTCAGGCGAGCCTCTAAATTATATATGGTACCCAAGAAGAGCCCGAAGAAGCCAAAGACAAATCAAGCGGCCTAACATTCAGGCATAACGGGTCGCCTCAACCTCAAACCCACTCTCTAAAAGCCAGAACACACGAGCTGCGCACACCCCACAACCCCATTCACACTCAATCGATGCGAGACCTCCGCCCCTTCCAAGAAAAGTTCTGAGACACCAACATAACGCTCGCCTACTATAGGTATTAGCTCATAATCTCTTCGCTCACACATCCTGTCCACACCTTGGGTTCAGGCATGCCCTGGCCATCATGACACAGCTGCTCACATACCCGGTGGAACCTCGCGCAACAGGTTGCGATGAACAGTTTAGCGATTTTCATAATGTCTCTCTATTAAAAATAATAAAAGATAAGCAACGTTAATGATGCCAGTACTGAATATTTAATGCTGCAATCAAGCAACGATATTGTAAGTAATGTCAACTGTATGAAATTCTTCTGCTGTCATAACACCCCTTTTTGTCATATTCAATTTATATAATCCAGCTTAAAATTAGCAATGAATAACTGTAATAATATTGCAAGCTGTTTTGATTAATAGCAGCACTATAAAGAACAAAAGCTTTGTATTTTAAATATTAATCTAGTTCTCAAGGCCTGGGCAAGGGAGAGGTGAGTAAGAGGCCCAACTTCCCGCAAGATTCTTCTTTTCTTTAGATTCTATAAAAGTGACAGTCTGCGTTCCTCCTCTGTTAACAAGAGATATGATTTGTCTCGCTGCTCCCTCTGCAGCGCCGACTCGCAGCTCTGACACGCAATTGGCAGCCTCGGTAGCACTCACCTGCTGTGGATCCCGCTCCACGCAATGAGGCTGCCACAGAGGACTCAGATCAGGACCGAGACAAGACTCATAGCGAAACAAAGTGGAGGCCGCCACGGCCATTGTGGAGTCTCACCGGAGGCAGACCTGTCCCCAGCACTCGCAACTCAATCATCCGATGCAGTCTTTTAGCAGCACTGTAAGACAGTTCATCCTAGAAATCGGTGAACACAAAATTGCAACAAGGCTAACTGAGAGAGTACTACATCGCAGTTGTCCTGGAAGCTGAAATACATCTAGGAGCAATAGAGAACCAGGTTGCAACAAACCTGTGAGAATTGGACCCACGCCCCTCCGCCACTCTAGTGTGTTTAATGATAGATCCCGACAAGCTATGGAGAGCACGATAGAGAATTTAAAATGTATCTCTCACCTAATCACTTTGAGCCTGGAGGTAGCTAGCAGGTGATATAAATGTTAAGATTAAATATGCATCCCAGGCGTTCTATCCCAGGCAAGTGGGGAATACCCTGAGATTTACAGTGAGGCTAATTGTAATATAAGTATGGGGGCCACGATGAGGCTCTGAGAAACTTAAGTAGAGAACTGCCAGTTAGCAAAGACAGAAATTAATTAGTCGGGAGAATAAAAGATTTGGTAATGTAGACTCCAGTAAACAATAACCACTGAGCTATACCAGGTAAGGGGGACCTGAGCTGCTTGGTCTGTCTAAAAAATTGAGGCAATTCTAGCTGGCTGAGAAAAAGCAAAACCATTCCCTGCTTGAATTAAATACTATTCGGGGGGACATTAATCGTGTGTAAAAAGGTCAAAGAGCTCTGAGCTAGTTCATTTGGTGGATGATAAGCAAGAGGCCATCTCGAATACTAACACTATATGATATGCAGCTTATTCGCGACACCGTGTCACCGCATACAATGCCCTATCTTAGATACATGAAAGTATTTTTTGCGGAATTTCTATCAAAGTTTTATAATTTCCCCCACCCTTAAAACCAAACTGTCCAGCATCAATGTGGATGGAAGAGATGAAAAATGAAACATGAGCATCCAGCTGTCCTTAATTCTCTACAGGCGCTTGACCACGTGAGTGAGCACTGTTGGGAAGAGCAGTCCTGTCACGTCGCGGTTAATAGGGGCCGTATCTGATCACTACAAGTACCACAGAATCCCACCTGAGAAGATCTCCCACACTTAGAGCGAGATAAGATGGGTTCACATGCAAGTCTGAGGATACGTCTTCTCGCCTCCTGGCGACTGGTGCCCCAACCTAGGCTCAAAGACTAGAGAGACCAGAAGTAGCTGCATTCTGGGCAGGGCGAGCATGTGGGGCGCGAGGGGTAGAACGACGGTTAACCGTGCGTCCGGAGAACCCGAGAGGGAAGCGCAACTTGGGTGAGTAAGATATGGCAATCTAAAATCCTGGTCCTAGCTGAACAAAGCCCTTGGAATTTCTCCTTCAATTGAACGCTTCGCATTCTTGATCCTGATCTATGATGGACATATCACTAGCACAAACTCTTCAATTTATCCATAGCCCAGGATCCAGGAAAGATGAAGAAGCCATAGGCCAGATCACAACTGTCTTAACTCTGCTAGGCCGTGAGTAGGATAAAGGGAACATGGGAAATAAGCAAACGATCATTTCTAAACTAATAGATCACCATCACAGCACGCCGAAAAAGTCTCTCGTGTCCCAATCTTTTAATGAGCAAACTGATCAAATGGAAACGTTCTCAGTTTATAAGCGAATACCAGCAAACAAAGAAATCTAATCTCAGAGACGCTCTATAAACCGCTTCCAATACTCCCACACTCAATATAGGTACATATACATGACATTATTATAAAGCTCTTTCTTACACTGCGCGCACAAGCGACACCCACTTACTTAGGGGATAAATGGGAGTTAGAGCAGTCTTGAAAATGTGGCCTGCTTGCTGGTGCTGAGGCCCCTTCCCCAATACTCTAGCCTGAGCTCTGTGCAACCCTGTCCCAGCGATAAGCCAGGGGCGATAACCAGCCCAACAATAGCAGTCAATGCTATGATTGTGGTAGTACGTCTTATGAGCGCATAAAGGTATGTAAAACATACATATACTCAAAATATTCAGAAGCAGTTATGAGAAAAAATCACCAATTCACCTTTCCAAAAAAACTCACACATTTTATATATTACAAGGTACTGTTGTCTCTCCAATCATTGAAGATGCACATAATGTCTAGCGAGCCGTGTGCCAATTATGGAAAAAAATAACTTGAGAGAATCGAGAGATTTAGTAGGGTATTAATAAATAAATAAACATTTATTGCAGTATTTAGTAGCTCTTAACCCCCATATAGCTATTTCCTCCCCGCACGCCCCAGGAGATTCAGTAACAATGGGCATAGGGGTCTATCCAGCTGCGCGTTGTATAAGGCAAGGGTAACCTCTTCAGCCCACTACTTTCATTGGCATTAAGCTAGCGAGCGAGTGTTGAAAGTGAGATATGATTAAGCGCAGCTACAGTTAGAGGAGATCATGAACGTCAGTTTGTGCCAGGCTTCCTGCAATTTCCTGTAAACTCAAAACCTATGAACATGTTACGATTGTTGAGGAATGACAGTATCATCAACGGAGTGGCTAGCCAGGACAGCTCAAGGCATAGCTACCAATAATTTTAACTGATATCTTCTTGGACATTCATGAACTATCTGAGGTTGGCTGGGGCTCTAGTATCCTGGCGCCCACATTACTCCCATGTCCCTACGCATGAAATCACCCGCTGGGAGGCAAGGTCTTCAAAGGCCCGCGGATTTAAAAAGGAACTATCATTTTCTAAAAACTGATGGTTCTTACTCGACACAGAGCATGAGAAGAATTCAGGGAAATGTATGAATTTCCCCAAAAATGTCTAGGCGAGATGGTCACAGAGAAGGTAAGTTACAGCTAGGAAGACCAACAGAGCGCGGGGTATTTTCAATTCCTCATTAAGCTCACAGTGGACCGAGACCCACACCGAGCATCCATCACAACACAAAGATAGGGGCAGGTCCGCGACCAGAACAGCAGCTCAGCCACGGAGAGGAGGTGCAGCGACGACTATACCCATAGAAGACCCTGTGGCAGAAAGTCGGGTCGCAGTCTAGATTTCGCAATGCGAACGGCGCTCCTAGACCGAAGGCGCCTGGCAATAAAGCCCCAGTAGCCGCGGAAGCGAGCGCGTGAGTGCCATTCGCGAAACCTCCAACTAAGTGCAGCTTTCTTACGACGAACTAGGACGGTCGTCCTCAACATGGAAATGTCAAACTTGTGACCCAGAACAACGAGTTCCCTCGTGTCTGACAGCCTCTCCGGACAGAGGGCATTTAAGCGACGAAGGTAAACACCTACTGGACTACGATTTGCACCCCGTTCGTAAAGCTAAAGTTGGAGGCTATTGAGAAACAAAGAAGATTTAGCTAGCACACATTGGCTGGCGAGGTGGGTCCTCCGACGTCCCCTTGTATAGGTTCAAACGGTGCTAGTGAGACTACATTCCGCCTCTCGGTACCCAATACCATCGTCTGGTGTCGCGCTCTGGCGCTGGACCGTGGACCACGACTGCGCAGCTTTTGCGATTAGAGAGCTGACCACCACCCTTAAATACAGATGTATCTCCTCCTATTCCTGTCACACAGACGGCCCAATTGAGGCCCCCAGCCTCACAGTCCCCACGCCTGGCTGTTCACTCCTCGGGACGACTGGCCACTCTGCTGTTCGACGTAGGGTAATTATTTTTAGCGGCGCTTTAATTGCAGCTATCAGCTGGAACAAAGCGAGTAATAGAACTACACGCCGGTCTGCACATGTCCATGCAGTCACAGTGTATACTGTGGCACACGAGGAGATTACCCTCAGCTCCCCAATATGCTATTAAACCACATCTCATCAGATAGCGCACAGGAATATACCCCTAGCGGCGCGGGCCCAAAGAGTACGTAAAAGGCTTTCGGCTGCATGGCAGTGTATTTTCTACCATCTCAACCGATGTCGTGGCAACATATGCTTCCGGGGGCAGCGCAAGCTGGGAGAACAAGGGCCGGCCCTGGACACTTGCTCTCTAATCTTCCTGTCTACTGTCCTGGGCTGTCCGCACGGGGAGTCAGCCTCGTCTAATTCACACGTCCTCCTGATTCAGGTCCCCATATAAAAAAATTGCCTGCACCTTAAACCATGTCCAAAATCCTAAGTCAGAAAAATTAATAAATGTCAGGCAGTGTTACTGTTATTCAAGTTCCTGAATCCTGCAAAGACTTTGCCTGGGATACTCCTGGCTCAATCCCTGGACATCAGTAAGTCCCGCAACCAAGCACGGGCTGAGACTGAGGATATTAGGCCGAGGCAATCGAACAATTGGTAGTGCTTTGCGCTGTTACGCTAGGGAGCTAAAAGACCCGCGGAACTCACAATACTGGACGAAGCCTGGCTAAAATATGAGAGGACAGTAACACTGCGAACACACCCAGAAAAAAAAGTAGAGAGGGACTCAAAGCGACAAGTCAAGTATATCCCCAGCAAGTAGTCAATGCATTCTTAAAAAAAATACAGATTACCACAAACCAGTGCCGCAACTAGCATTGCATAAAGCAACCACGAACGGCCACCGAAAGCAGTAATGGGCCTGCGCGGGCCAGCGCGAGGTCTGTTACCCATAAGGGGTGATTCCCTGCCCAGAGCACCGTCCCGTCCAGCTCAATCTAAACGGGCTTGAGTGGCACTGACAGCCGAAGTGCCTGCCTACCACGACCCCATGCGCCACTTCCCTGGCACAAGCCAGAAGCGAACAATAGCTTGGTACAGCCCTCGCTGGGGCCAGTGTACCTTGTGGCTAGACGTATATCGGAGCTGGAACCGTGTAAAGACCCCGCGCGATCCAGAGCCCTCTGGTAATCGTCACCACCGAACTGGATGCAGCAAACAAAACGAAATCCTAGAAGTGCGGGAAGGCATAAAGGTGGCCCCAAGCTTGTCCCTGCGCCCTTGGGGCCTGCACAGAGGGAGAGCGTCCACACTGTCCCAGAAGAAAGCACTGGAAGAGGAACTGTGGGCGGCCTGGGAGAAGGGGATGATGTAGAGGGGGTTGCCTGTGGTGATCATGTATTCCTGAGGAGCGGATGGGGTATCTGGCAGATAGTTACTGTCCCTTCCTCTAACACGGGCCCTAGAGGGAGGGAGGCTCTGGGAGGGAGCAGAAGTAAATCATGAGAAGTCAAACTCCCTCCCGTTGCAACTTAAAGTTGTAAAAAGGGCAATGTGGGTCTAGTGGATAGAGCCAACTGGGACTGGAGACCTATAAGTCTGTTCCCAAGCCCCTGCCACTGGCGCCTGGCTGGGTGACCTACACAAGTCCACTTACGCCAGGCTCAAAGTTTTCCCCATTAATGTAAAATGGGAATAAATGACCTGCTTTAAAAAGCTTCGAGTCTCCACTGATGTTCAGTGAAAGAAAGCGAATCCAGTTGAGGGTGGCTCCTTGGCCGAAATACAAGCTGAAAGTCAAAGCTTGGAATCTACATTATTGGCTGTCACAAGGTCTTTGGGCCGAAATTAACTAATGCATCTGAGAGTGCCAGGGCGCCTCCCTCTGATGGAGTCCTCCTCACCTCAATTAGTGGGGTATAATCGTGGGGAGCTTCAACCATCGAGAAAAACTCACTTGAAGCTGATCTGGCCAGGGATCCACTACGCAACTGCACACTATCACAACCCGGCATCCAGTTACAGAGGAGAAGCCAGCACGTATACTTACAAAGAGGTGCACTGTAACTCCCGGGCCAAAGGGGCTGCCATTGGCGAGTCACACGGAGAATGTTACTGACTAATCCCAAGCAAGAGTTTTATTGGGCTCCTGGCCCAGCCCCCATCCATAACTTGCACTGCGAAGTCCATAGGCCGACCTCCCCCGTCCGAGAACAAAATGTAGAGCCCAGCATTTGCCATCTCAATGTTGAAATAGACATGAAGGCGGGGCGGGGGGGGGGGGGGGGGGGGGGGGGGGGGGGAGGGGGGGGGGGGGCGAAGGGGTGGGCACGGGGGGTGGTGGGCGCGGGGGGGGGGGGGGGGGGGGGGGGGGGGGGGGGGGGGGTGGGGTTTTGGGGGGGGGGGGGGGGGGGGGGGGGGGGGGGGGGGGGGGGGGGGGCCAAACTGGGGGTCAGATTAGATGCGGAGTAGGCACGCGATTGGTAGCAGCGCCGCATGGAGTCTGCAAGGCTGAGAAGGCTTGGTGGCTAAGAGAACCTGAACAGAGTATATGGAGACAGAGTACAAGTGAGGCTGTGTTCTCAGCGCTCGCATTCGTGCTGTTGGCGCCTGGGTCTGAAGAACGAAACACAAGATGCTAAAGAGAGAGAACATAGCAGCAAATATTGGATTGCAAAATCTTTGGTTAGAGTGAATCATTAGTCTGTCTTGTTAAATGTTGCATTAAACATGTAGAAATGGTCCTGTAAGGGAACCTAGATTTGCGATAAAGGGAGAGTCTGGAGGTTCTCGCAGTCGTTGGGGAGGTGGCCATGTCCAGACCATATAGCAGCAATGCCGGCGCGCACTACTCTGAGACAAGTTTAGCGGTGCGTGTGGTGGGTCCTCCGAGCCGGAAAGAGATTTGGTTGGGGGTTAATACCCACCTAACAGTGAATCCAGCTCTCCTCTAACCAGAAAGCAAGTTACCCCAGGCTTCAGAAACGCAACATTCAATGGGGAGAACGCGGCGGCTTCTGTGCACTGCCCGTACCTGCAAGGCCGACCCCAACAGTTCACACTGGCTGTGTTCCATGCAATGGGACTTGCGCGACCGCGCTCAGAGTGTGGCACCAATGCGGAACCCCCATGCCACCCCTAGCGCCTATGAAACTGACATGGCAGCTTGCTAACCTGGACCATGCAGAGCACAGGGCAGCCGGACCGCTTAGCCCTGCTGCACTAGCTGACCAGACTTAAAGCGCCGCGTCAGCCAGTGCTGACACGACTGCCAGGGTCCCTTTCGTTCCCGGACATTCATTGAAAAACAGACGCCAGCAATTCTAGCTACCAGATGATTGTCTCATTAGTATGCGCAGTGACAGGGCATTAGATGGGCTCCCAGAAACCTGTTCTATCTTCTAGATCTACCAACGGAATAGAGCAACTTGAAGCACGTAATTCTCCACCTTCATGTAGATGAATGTCCTGTTTTCTTGTTAGATTATAAACGTAACTGGGTCAGGATCTGCCTCTACTGTGTGGTATACAAGTACCTAACACAAAGAAGTCCTGATGTACTGGACCTCAGGTGCCTCGCAATATATAGACAATAATAATAGACAAAATCCTCGATCTGAACAGCAGCAATAGTTTGGAGAATGTGTTTGAAATCCTAAAACCCCAGATCTGACACATGAATTGTTTGAAGGGTCATTATAACTAGCCCAAATCAAATCTCTAGATGTTTCTTTAGACTTTAGATGGTAAAAATCCTGAAAATCTCAATGTTTCAGCTAGATGCTGTAACAATAACCTATTATAGATGGAGGTTTGATACCTTAACTGGGACCAGTCTAGGTGCTATATGTAATAAAATAACCTCATTAGAACAACACATCAGAGCATTTGTTGCACCTCGAATGCAATTACATAATACCTTGTACACCAGATCTCTCAAAAATTTTAACACTAACTCTGCACATTTCGTTTACTGAACTAAACAAAAATGAGTAGGCATTTTATTCACTGTTTTGGTTTTCGAAATAATATTTGTAACCAGTTCGTAGTGAATCTTTTAACCCTATTGGGTGGCTGTTGTAACTTCCAGCTAGTGTCACCTTCCAGCAAACATTCTCCGCTAGGACATACCACAACAGGCATAGGCACTGTCTTTTTTCTTGTTGAAGTAGAGAACAAAGTCCACAAAGCCTTTCAATTACCATTTGAATAAGGCTTCAACCAAAAAAATGAGCCAGGAAGGATTACTAACCTCTCCAGTCTTGAGAATTAAATAGAGCCTCAACAAGTTGACTCTGGAAAAGTTAATACTTCAGACAGAAGTACTACAAAAAAGTAGCCTTAGTGATTCAATATAGTAGCAAGAAGCCAAGGAACCTATTAAAAAAAAGAAAGAAGTTAAATAGCTCAGACACCAAATTGGAACACATTCAAGACTACAGAAATATCGGAACCACCACCAATCTCTTCACAAAATGCTTTTCAAACCAAAACAATGAGAGCCAAGTTCTTACAACTTCTCTTCCATCCTCCTCTTGTTCCTGTTTCACTCTGACCATCAGCCCCCAGGCATGACAACCTTATAATAAACTTATTGACTTGTCAACTCTGAGTTGCCCCAATAATCCCGAGTAAAAACGCACTCACAAATAATTATCCCACAGTTGTGTAAGTAAAACTTTTTTTCTTTTCTTCTGGTGCCCCACTCCCTCAAATCCCCACCCTGGGGACCCCCGTACTGACCCTAAGACCAGACCCTCCTGCTCCTTCTCTGGAGGGGGGATCTAACCCAGGAAAGTAACCCATCCCCCAGCCGTTGCCCCTCCCAACTTCCTCCGGTCCCTGAAGATTACTGTTGATCAAACTCCTTGAGAATCACAAACAGCGAGAACGACACGAGCGCTCCCGAAGCTAACCGAACCCTACAACCTCCGGACACCTGCATTAGTCTCCCCGTGGCTTCTCCCTCCAATCTGACTATTTCCAGCACAACCAACAACAAACAGAAACCTCCCGCCTTCCGAGGAAGAGTAACCTGACACAGAGAGAAATAAACTTTCTCTCATGCCTTTCCTCTTTCCTCCCACCGCAATTCCCTGGTGAATCCAGACCCATCCCTTGGTCTCACCAGAAAAAAAAACATATCAGGTTCTAAACAAAACTTTTAATTAAAGAAGAAAAACAGTAAAGAATTATCTTGTTAAATTTAATGAATAGTACAGGGTTTTTAGCTATAGGCCACTGGGAAATACCCGCCCCAGCCTAAGCATTCATACAAATTAAATCCTTTTCCAGCAAAATACAAATTCTGAACTCCTTCGCAGCCATAATGCACATGCAAATAAACAAACATAACTAACTCACTTTGATCTATGCTAGTAACCACTATTTGAAACTTATAAGAACCTGTATCAGGAGATTGGAGAGAAACCTTTGCACATCTGGTCCCTCTGAGCCCCCAGAGTCAACAACAACCAAAAACTAACAGCACTCACAGAAACTTCCCTCCCTCAAGATTTGAAAGTATCCTGTCTCCTGATTGGTCCTCTGGTCAGGTGACAGCCAGGCCTACTGAACTTGTTAACCCTTTACAGTCAAAGAGATATAAACTACTTCTGTGCTATTAACTTTTCTTATCTGTTTATGACAACTGGCCTTTCACCTTTTCTTGTCACTGAGACCTGTGCAATGTGGATGTAAAACACAGAGTGGAAAATTCTGATTTGCTGGCATTTTACATCCATTTTGAACACGCAGTGGAGTGTCAAGCCCTGCATGTTTGTCTGACAAAGAATAGAAATGACTACAGTGACACTAGCTGGGATAAAATGACAATGGCTCTCAGTCCTCATGCTTCAGGGCAGAAGCTGATCAGATGCAGTCAGGAGGAAATGACCCCTATGGGACAGCAGATGTATAATGCCTTCTTCTGAAGAATCTAACACTGGCATGACCAGACAGATTAAATGGACCACACTGATCTTTCAAGATAGGAATTCATATGTTGGAGGTGTGAACAGATGTTCACACCATGAGTCATCTCAACCCAAAGCAAGACAGGATAACAGAGATGAGGTAGCTGCAAACTCCATTCTCTGATGTCTGCACACCTCTCTGTTTACAGCCATTATAGGTCTTGGTTATCTTGAGGTCCCTAGTTGAATATTTTATGGAGCTGTCTGTTACTTCTGGGGGAGGAAATCAAAACTGGCCTTCAAATGACATGCAGAGATCATTGACCATCCGCTAAAAATGTCTCATCTGGGTTTTCTCTGCTCACTACCCTGATTCCCAGGGGTCCCCAGCCTCCTGCAAATGAAGTAAGCATAAATCAGGTCAAGTTGTGGTTGATGGTGCAGGCAGACAGGGAGCATAGCTGAGGTCTCAATATATGTAGTAATGTGTACTAATGCATTCTGTCTCAACTTCCTTGTCTCCCAGAGCCTCTCCATCAGCACTTGGCTCTGCTGGGTCAACCAGCCTGGTTTAAAATAAGTCTTCTGAGCAGGGTTGGGGTTGCAGTCAGTGCTCCAGGGGTTTAGATCCTGGCTTTCTCTCAGGGCCACCCAGAGGATTCAGGGGGCCTGGGGCAGAGCAATTTCGGGGGCCCCTTCCATAAAAAAAAGTTGCAATACTTTAGAATACTATATTCTTGTTGGGGCCCAGGGCCTGGAGCAAATTGCCCCACTTGCCCTCCCCTCTGGGTGGCCCTGCTTTCTCTTGCTGTATCCAGAGAAGATGGGCTGCATCCCCAAAGCTCCATTGCAAGTTGCCTTGGGAACTCCCTGCTATTCCTGTTGCTGCTCTCCTGCTTCAAATGGCAGGGAGTGAGTGAAAGGGGGAAGATGGCTGCTGCTGAGTGAGTGACTAGCGTGACTAACTTCAGCACAGCTTTACAGGATGTACTGACACTATAGGCTTGGTGCAGAAATCACTGCATGAAATTCCTTGGCCTGTGCAGGGCAGGAGGTCAGATTATAATGGTCCTTGCTGTCCTTAAGATCTAAGAAGGCATCTTTACCTCTGAACAAGCACAGAATTCAAGAGAGTTCATAGTCCTGTAATCTGTCCACACGGGGATATCGGCTCCAATCTAGGTGCTTGTATATGAGCTCTTTTGTCCTTCTTGTGGAGATCAAGCCAGGCTATTCTGGCTATTGCCTTTATGGTCTTGGGTCAAGATGATCAGCTGCTTAGATGTATTTACAGCTTCATAGTGAAGTTCTAGTTTTGCTATCTAACATAAACAGCTGGGCTGTATAAGGGAGGGAGAATGGCAGGTGAGAGGGAAGCTTCTGAGCTCCCCGTCCTGGGGTCTGTTTTCCTGGAGAGGGGAAACAATAGGGCAGGAGTTGTGGCACTGAAGCAATGAAAGTGGGAGGCAGAAGGGGAGCTCACACTGTAACCTCTTCTCTTTTGCTTTTTGTTAGCAGCAACTCAGCCAGGAAAATCGGGGAGGAGCTGAAATGGGGAAGGGGGTTGGAGGAAAGTGTGTTCATTTGTTTCTGTTCGGGGAGAAGGCTATACTGTCAGAGGGAGGGGGGAGCAGATGTGCACCGTTCATTATGCTACCTTCTCTCTTCTGAACTTACCCTTGAGATTTATACCAAGCCCTTCAGCTGACTGTCTGCCTCAATCTCCCACAAAGCAGCTGGGCAGCTGCTCCTCCCGAACAGAACAGCAGTGGGTGTGAACAGGTGACTTTATGGGGCTGACTCCAGACCATGTCAGAGCCTGGGAATTGAGTAACGTCTCTGAGGCTGCCCACTGGTACTTCATTCAGCTGTGTAAATTAGTGCTCAGCCATCTGGATTCTCTGGGCAGCACTAGGTTGCCCGTATTCATAGTCCTTGCTCTCCAGTTGAATTCAGACTCTTAACAATACAGAAGTTTCACTGCATTAAGGCTAATTCTCTTCTCATGGACTTGCTTGACTTTCATGTCTGGGGCACTGCAGAGTTTAAGGCCAGATGAGAGCATTAGATCTAGTCTGACCTTCTGTACAGCACAGGCCATTAAACTCCGCCAGTTACCTTTTTATTGAACCTATAAACTTGTCTTTCGGGAAGATGCTTTAGCCAAACACATCAGTTTGGATTTGAAAACTCCAAGACATGGAGCATCCACCAGTTCCCAAAGTTAATTACCCTCACTGTTAAAAACTTGTGCCTTCATTTTAATTTGAATTTGTCTGGCATCAGCTTCCAGCCATGAGTTCTTGTTCTGTCTTTCTCTGGGAGATGACAGAGCCAGTAGGATCCAGTGTCTTCTCCTCCTGAAGGTACTTAGGCTGTAATCAAGTCCATTTCATTTTCATCCTTCATAATCATAACATGAACAGAGTGAGCTCAGTCCTTCACTGTAAGCCATGTGGCTCTTCTCTGCATCATCTAGTAAAGTCTCCTGAATTTCAGACAGGCCCTCCTATAACGACTTTAGAGCTGGGATAGGAGTTGGTACTTTCTAGAAGGTAGATGTCCCTCTAACTCGGTTAAGAACAGGTGCTCCAATGGCTGCTCAGCTCCTGGAAGATTGTTTTCTGGGTGAGATTTGAAGCTGAGGTGCTGAAGCACCTTGTAGCTATTAAAGATCCCATTACACTTCTTGCAAGAGCAGGGGAATGAACCCCAGTGTTCTGGACAAATTCCAGTTTACGTAACTGCACTGTCTGCCAAAAGACTGCAGAGGGAATTTAATTGGCTATAAAGTTCACTTCCTGTCCTAAACAAAGTAATATCACTAAGCTTCTCCACCTGAGGTGGCTGCATTTCAGTTTGGGATGAAGCAATCCTTTATTCTTATAGCTTGTAAAGTGCTTTGGGATCTTTCAAGCATTTTAGAGAAATGCACAGTACTGGCTTTTATCTGGGAGTTATGGACAGCTGAAAACTGCAGCTGACTCTCGTACAGGTGGAGCTGTTAGGGTTGGTTGTGCCAGGGTGTACACTGGAAGTGTATTTCAGCTGGTGACTGACTCACTGCTCCCTTAATTGACTTGGCTGCTCTGGAGATGGGACAGTTTGGTCTGCTGGCCAATAAACCTGGATCCGATGCCAAACATTCTTTGGACTGCTCCCTCTGTGAAACACAAGCTGAGAATACACAGGATGTCAGATTCAAAGCAGAAGCAAGTTGTCTTAGACAGACTCTTAAACAATAGCAGAGAAACAGTTGGCTGCCCTTCTGGCTGAACTACCAGACTGCTGCAAATGACAGAGGTGCCTGAGATCTTGAGTGTTGGCCAACTCCTGAATGCAAGTCTGTGAATAGCCTCCCTGTGACACTGTATGGAATCTGGGAGACATGATATTGTTGATACCAGTATTATAAAATTGCAAGGAATCTGACCAAATATGCCATCTAAGGTATCTGTGAAAATGTTATGATTTTCCTAGTATGATTATCTTGTTTATAAGTTTGTCTTGCCTTTGTATTATGAGTTATTGATATGTATGGTATATCTGTATTTCAACACTTGTGCTGTGGTTCTGGGTGACACCCCCAGACAGTTTGGCATCAGCACTGCCTTGTCTGCTTTTGATGGCCCATCAAGGGACATCGGCTATACATTGAACCCATTGAAAAAAGCCAGGGACTACATCTGATGAGTCAGCAAGACATGTAGGGGCCTTGTCTATGGATAGAACTCTAAGGCTTTTCCATGTCATGTGCTGTGAAGCTTGTGTTTGGGACATAAGAACCTAAGAATGGCCATACTGGGTCAGACCAAAGGTCCATCTAGCCCAGTATCCTGTCTTCCGACAGTGGCAATGCCAGGTGCCCCAGAAGACAAAGGAAGTACAAGGCACATGGCAAAAGGTATAAAAGACACCTGCCTCTTCTCCATTTTGTCTTCATTCCTGCTTCTTATATCTTGACTTTAGTAAAGCTTTTGATACTGTCTTGCATGACTGTCATCTTCTCATAAACAAACTAGGGAAATGCAACCTAGATGAAGCTACTGTAAGGTGGGTGCAAAACTGGTTGGAAAACCGTTCCCAGAAGGTAGTTATCAGTGGTTCACAGTCATGCAGAAGGCATAACGAGTGAGGTCCTGCAGGGATCAGGTCTGGGTCTGGTTCTGTTCAATATCTTCATCAATGATTTAGATAATGGCGGAGAGAGTACACTTATAAAGTTTGCAGACGATACCAAACTGGGAGGGGTTGCAAATACTTTGGAGGATAGGATGAAAATTCAAAATAATCTAGACAAACTGGAGAAATGGTCTGTAGTGAATAAAATGAAATACAATAAGAACAAATGCAAAGTACTCCATTTAGGAAGGTACAATCAGTTGCACACATACAAAGTGGGAAATGACTGCCTAGGAAGAAGTACTGCGGAAAGGGATCTGGGGGTCACAGTGGACCACAAGATAAATATGAGTCAACAGTGTAAGGCTGTTGCAAAAAAGCGAACATCATTCTGGGATGTATTAGCAGGAGTGTTATAACTAAGAGTATGTCTACACTATGAAATTAGGTCAATTTTATAGATGTCAGTTTTTTAGAAATTGATTTTATACAGTCAATTGTGTGTGTCCCCACTAAGCGCATTAAGTAGGCAGAATGCATCCACAGTACTGAGGCTAGTGTCAACTTTAGGAGCGTTGCACTGTGGGTAGTTATCCCACAGTTCCTGCAGTCTCTGCTGCCCATTGGAATTCTGGGTTGAGCTCCCAATGCCTGATGGGGCAAAAACATTGTTGCAGGTGGTTCTGGGTACATGTCGTCAGGCCTCCCTCCCTCCCTCCCTCCATGAAAGCAACAGCAAACAATCGTTTCTCGTCTTTTTTCCTGGGTTACCCGTGCAGACGACATACCATGGCAAACATGGAGCCTGCTCAGCTCACTGTCACTGTCCATCTCCTGGGTGCTGCTGGCAGATGCAGTACTGCAGTGCTACACAGCAGCATCTCCTTATCTTGCCTTGCTTTGCCTTGCCGGCGGAGATGGTGCAATACGACGGTTAACCATCATCGTCGTCTTGGGGGTGCTCCTGGCCGACCTCGGTGAGGTTTGACAGGGGCGCCTGGGCAGACATGGGTGTTCCTGGCTAACCTTGGTGAGGTTGGTCGGGGGCGTCTGGATATAAATGGGAATGACTTCAGGTCATTCTTTTCTTTAAGTTTCATCTAATGGAGATTCGGTCCTGCCTGGAATATCATGTGAGCTGGAGGCTTCTGCCTCAGGCTGCTCTCCCAGCTGGCAGCACCGCGCGATCCCACCTATCCCAGCCTACCCCTTGCTCCCATGGCTCATGAAGCCTGGACAGTAGTAAGGAACAGTTCAACTATAGGCTGAGCAAGTGCAGAATGGTGGTAGAATGTGACTTTGGATGTTTAAAAGCTCTTTGGTGCTGTTTGCTGACTAGGCGGTTTGTGATTAGAAGAGCACAGCAAGCCGCACTGAGCATCACGGAGGCTTTGAAAACCAGTTTCATGACTGGCCAGGCTTTGGTGTGACAGTTGTCTGTGTTTCTCCTTGATGCAAACCCGCCCCCTTTGTTGATTTTAATTCCCTATATGCCAACCCTGTAAGCCATGTCGTCAGTTGCCCCTCCCTTCGTGAGAGCAACGGCAGACAATCGTTTCGCGCCTTTTTTCCATGCAAATGCCATACCATGGCAAGCATGGAGCCCGCTCAGATCACCGTGGCAGTTATGAGCACCGTAAACATCACGCACATTATCCTGCACTATATGCAGCACCAGAAACTTCAAAAGCAGGTGAGGAGGCAACATCTGCGCGGTGACGAGAGTGATGAGAACATGGACACAGAGTTCTCTCAAAGCACAGGCCCTGGCAGTTTGGACATCATGGTGGTAAAGGGGCAGGTTCATGCTGTGGAACGCCGATTCTGGGCCCGGGAAACAAGCACAGACTGGTGGGACTGCATAGTGTTGCAGATCTGGGATTATTCCCGGTGGCTGCGAAACTTTCACATGCAGAAGGGCACTTTCATGGAACTTTGTGATTTGCTTTCCCCTGCCCTGAAGCTCAAGAATACCAAGATGAGAGCAGCCCTCATGGTTCACAAACAAGTGGTGATAGCCCTCTGGAAGCTTGCAACACCAGACAGCTACTGGTCAGTCAGGAATCAGTTTGGAGTGGGCAAATCTACTGTGGGGGCTACTGTGATCCAAGCAGCCAATGTGATCACTGAGCTGGGAAATATGCAGGTCATAGTGGATGGCTTTGCTGCAATGGGATTCCCTAACTGTGGTGGGGTGATAGACAGAACGCATATCTCTGTCTTGTGACTGGACCACCAAGGTAGCCAGTACATAAACCGAAAGGGGTACTTTTCAATGGTGCTGCAAGCACTGGTGGATCACAAGAGACATTTCATCAACATCAACATGGGATGACCGGGAAAGGTACGTGACACTCGCATCTTTAGGAACTCTGGTCTGTGTGAACGACTGCAGCAAGGGATTTACTTTCCAGACCAGAAAATAACCGCTGGGGATGTTGAAATGCCTATAGATATCCTTGGGGACCCAGCCTACCCCTTAATGCGATGGCTCATGAAGCCGTACACAGGCACCCTGGACAGTAGTCAGGAGCTGTTCAACTATAGGCTGAGCAAGTGCAGAATGGTGGTAGAATGTGCATTTGGACATTTAAAAGGACGCTGGTGCAGTTTACTGACCTGGTTAGACCTCAGCGAAACCAATATTCCCATCGTTATTATTGCTTCCCCTGTGCTGCACAATATCTGTGAGAGTAAGAGGGAGATGTTTATGGCGGGGTGGGAGGTTGAGGCAAATTGCCTGGCCACTGATTACGCGGATACAGACACCAGGGTTGTTAGAAGAGCACAGCAGGGCACGGTGTGCATCAGAGAAGCTTTGAAAACCAGTTTCATCCCTGGCCAGGCTATGGTGTGAAAGTTCTGTTTGTTTCTCCTTGATGACCCCAACCCCCTTGGTTCAGTCTACTTCCCTATAAGTCAACTGCCCTCCCCTCTTTTGATCTCCACTTGCAGAGGCAATAAAGTCATTGTTGTTTCAAATTCATGGATTCTTTATTAATTAGTCACACAAATGGGGGGATAACTGCCAAGGTAGCCCAGTAGGGGTGGGAGAGGAGGGAAGCAGTGGGTGGGGTGGCGGAGGAGGTAAGGAAAAGGCCACACTGCACTTCAAAACTTATTGACTTCCAGCTTTCTGTTGCTTGGGGAGCCCTCTGTGGTGGCGTGGTTGGGTGTCCAGAGGCCACCCACCGTGTTCTTGGGCGTCTGGGTGAGGAGGCTATGGAACTTGGGAAGGGGGGTGGTTGGTTACACGGGGGCTGCAGCAGCAGTCTGTGCTCCTGCTGCCTTTCCTGCACCTCAACAATACACCAGAGAATATCAGTTTGATCCTCCAGTAGCCTAAGCATTGCTTCCTGCCTCCTCTCATCATGCTTACGCCACCGATCATCTTGATCCCATCATCTCTCCTCTTGCTCCCGCCACCTCTCCTCACATTCATTTTGTGCTTTCCTGCACTCTGACAGTGTCTGCTTCCAGACATTCTGCTGGGCTCTTTCAGTGTGGGAGGACTGCATGAGCTAAGAGAACATTTCATCGCAAGTGCGTTTTTTTCACCTTCTGATCTTGGCTAGCCTCTGTACAGAAATGATATGAGGAGCGTTGAAACATTTTCAGCTGTGGGAGGAAAAAAAGGGAGAGTAGTATTTAAAAAGACACATTTTAGAGAACAATGGTAGACTCTTTCATGGTGAACCAAGCTGTTAACATTACATAGCATGTGTGCTTTCTTTACAAGGTCGCATTTTGCCTCTTATATTGAGGGCTTGCCGGTTTGATGTGAGAGATCACACACGTAGGGCCGGCAGGCAACGGAATTCAACTTGCAGGCAGATGTGGTAAGCCACAGTCTTCTGGCTTCTTTAACTTTCATAACATGTGGGGATGGTTTCAAACAGCAGTGCCCTCATTTCCCATACCAAGCACCCATTGGGTTGGCCATTTCAAAGAAGGGGCTCTGGTTTTCAGTTTAACATGCAGCACAAACCCAGCTAACCTCCCCCCCCACCCCCGCACACACACCCAGTTCTCTGAGATGATCGCTTCATCCCTCCCCTCACCGCGTGGTTAACAGCAGGGATGATTTCTGTTCAGCCACAAGCAAACAGCCCAGCAGGAACGGTCACTTCTGAATGTCCCCTTAATAAAATTACCCTATTTCAACCAAGTAACCCTGGGAGTACATCCAGGAGAGCTTCACTGAGATGTCCCTGAAGGATTTCCGCTCCATCCTCATACACGTTAATAGACTTTTCCAGTAGCTTGACTGGCCGCCAATGCATCCCAAGTCTTCAGGGGAAATTAATCATTAAACACACTTGCTTTTAAACCAGGTATTATATTTACAAAAGTACACTCACCAAAGATCCCTTCTCCACTCTTCAAGGTCCAGAAGCCTGCCTTGGGTGGGTTGGGAGGGTACTAAATCCAGAGTGAAAAACAGTTCCTGGCTGTCGGGGAAAACGGTTTCTCCGCTTGCCTGCTGTGCGCTATCTTCAACCTCCTGCTCCTCCTCATCTTCCTTGTCCCCAAAAACTGCATCCCTGTTGCATGAGAATCCATTGACGGAGTCCATGCACAGGGGTGGGGTAGTTGTAGGGGTGCCCCCTAGAATGGCATGCAGCTCATCATAGAAGCGGCATGTCTGGGACTCTGACCCAGAGTGCCCGTTTGCCACTCTGGTTTTTTGGTAGGCTTGCCTGAGCTCCCTAAGTTTCATGCAGCACTTCTGCGGGTCCCTGTTGTAGCCTCTGTGCTTCATGCCCTTGGAGATTTTTTCAAATATTCCAGCATTTCGTCTTTTGGATCGGAGTTCTGATAGCACAGATTCGTCTCCCCTTACAGCAATCAGAGATCTAGTACCTCCTGTTCGGTCCATGCTGGAGCTCTTTTGCGATTCTGGGACTTCATGGTCACCTCTGCTGATGAGCTCTGCATGGTCACGTGTGTTCATCAGCTCGCCATGCTGGCCAAACAGGAAATGAAATTTAAAAGTTTACAGGGCTCTTCCTGTCTATCTGGCCAGTGCAACTGAGTTGAGAGCGCTGTCTGGAGCTGTCACAATGGAGCACTCTGGGATAGCTCCCAGAAGCCAATACCGTCAAATTGCATCCACACTACCCCAAATTTGACCCAGCAGGGTCGATTTCAGCGCTAATCCCCTCACCGGGGAGGAGTACAGAAATGGATTTTAAGAGCCTGTTAAGGCGACAAAAATGGCTTCGTCGTGTGGACGGGTGCAGGGTTAAATTGATCTAACGCTGCTAAATTCAACCTAAACTCGTAGTGTAGACCAGGGCTAAGACATGAGAAAAGTATTGGGGGTAGCTGTGTTAGTCTGTATCCACAAAAACAACAAGGAGTCCGGTACCACCTTAAAGACTAACTGATTTATTTGGGCATAAGCTTTCATGGGTAAAAAACCTCATGAAGAAGTGAGTTTTTTTACCCACGAAAGCTTATGCCCAAATAAATCTGTTAGTCTTTAAGGTGCTACCGGACTCCTTGTTGTTTTTAAGACATGAGAAGTAATTCTCCTGCTCTATTTCACGCTGATTAGGCCTCAGCTGGAGTATTGTGTCCAGTTCTGGGTGCCACATTTCAGGACAGATATGGACAAATTGGAGAAAGTCCAGAGAAGAGTAACAAAAATTATTGAAGGTCTAGAAAACATGACCTATGAGGGAAGACTGAAAAAATTGGGTTTGTTTAGTTTGGAAAAGAGAAAACTGAGAGGAGACAGGATAACAGTTTTCAAATATGTAAAAGGCTGTTAAAAGGAGGAGGGAGAAAAATTGTTCCTAACCTCTGAGGCCAGGACAAGAAACAGTGGGCTTAAATTGCGGCAAGGGAGGTTTAGGTTGGACATTAGAAAAATCTTCCTAACTGTCAGGGTGGTTAAGCACTGGAATAAATTGCCTAGGGAGATTGTGGAATTGCCCTCATTGGAGATTTTTAAGAGCAGGTTAGATAAACACTTGTCAGGAATGGTCTAGATAATACTTAGTCCTGCCATGAGTGCAGGGGACTGGACTAGATGACTTCTCAAGGTCCGTTCCAGTTCTATGAGTCTTACCTCTGGAGTAACTTTTCTATAAACGAAGCTCTGAAAAAAGGACTGAATGACCCATCCAAGCTGTGGATGTGTTCCAGAGGGACTTTCAAGCCAGCAAACTCACCAATACAGCTAAGAACCTGATGTATGGACTTTGAAGTCTCTGTTTGTATTTAATTGCTTTACCATTTAATAACTCTCTTCTTGTTCTTTCTTTTTTCTTTATAATAAACCTTTAGTTTTAGACACTAAATAACTGGCTGTCTGCGTGGTATTTTGGGTAAGATCCAACTTAATATTGACCTGGCAATGTGCCTGGCCCTTAGGTGTTTAGACAGGAGCGGCGCCAGAGTTTCTGGCGCCCTAGGCAGAATTCGGGGGGTGGCATTTTGTGCACTCCCCATGGGGCGCGTGGAAGCTTCCGGTTTCACTCCCATTGCGCCGCCGAAGAAGGACCCTCCGCCGAAATGCCGCAGACGACAGCGGCCGTCATTGAACTGCTCAATTGCCTGCCGCTGTTTTCCGTGGCACGTCGGCAGAAGGTCCTTCTTCGGTGGCGCGACACGAGCGGAACCGGAAGCTCCCGTGCGCCCCATGGGGAGTGCACAAAATGCCATCCCCCAAATCCTGGCGCCCTAGGCGACCGCCTAGGGTCGCCTAATGGAAGCGTCGGCCCTGGGTTCAGAAGAACATGTCATATAGTGAGCAGAGTTTTTAAACAACTTCTCAGTGTATTGGAACTAGGTGCTGATTGGGAGCCAGAGAACTGGAATGCAATAAGGGGGCTGTGTGATTTCTTTTTTTAGCTTCTTGATAACCAGTGTGGGGGATCAGGAGCAGTTTGTGACTGGGGGTGAGTCTAACTTCAGTGTTAACCACCAGTTTTGGGAGAATCTGCTCTCCTTTTTGCATCCTGCCCTGACCTTGGCATTTTCAGTGAGGGCTACCCCAGGCGCACCAGGTCACACCCCTGCCCCAAGTTTTATTGATGGAACTATAACCCCCAGCATGCAGACTCCACTCCTGCATTGCTGAGTGGTGTCACTCCCGTTTCACTCCTGCAGTGACCCCCATCGTTCTCTACTACACTCCCAGATGTGCTCAGACTGAAACCCTCTCCCCTCACACAGCTCTCACCCAAGCTAAAACCTACTCCTACCCCTGCCTCTAGCAGGTCTTACATTTGGAATGAATCTCTTCTATACAATATTGCAGGGATGGCCAAACATACAGACCTCCCGAATGACAATCTTCAGATGTTTGTGTAGCCATCTTCCAAGACACTCCTCTCTTCCATCCCTGACAGGACTGACTGTTTTTCTTGCACATGACACTTATTATACAGCTGCCCATCCCATCTCACATCTGGGGCTCATTAAATGGAGCCAAAATTGCTGCATCCATCCTGGATCTCCTATTCCACCAGTCTCTTTGGGCTCCCTGATATTCATGGCAAAACTGGCTTAATAGGACCCTCTGGGAACCCAGAAATGGTTTCCCTGGTGATATCCCATAGGACCTCTGGTTTCCCTCTGTCCAGCTGGTCTGTGTGGCTCAGACTTTGCAGAGTCCCCTTCAGCCTGCTGGTCTCCCTCCGTCTCGGTCTGTGGTGAATCCCTCAGATTTGTTTTTCTTGCTGCTCTCCTTCCAGACCAGTGAACCTGTCCTGACATGGGATGACTTAACTGCCATCCCACAAGGAGGCGTAGGGGTGTCAGATTCTTTGAGAGGCTACCCCTTTGTGCCATTCCCTTACCTGAGACACAGTAGGTCCTATGCAGCAGGGGAGTTCGTCACACCCTACCAACTAAGTTGCAGCTGTGCCTATTCCCTACTCGTCTCTGGCATGAGGCGCAGGTCTTGTGCTTTGACCTCTATAGACGTCTCCACTGCAGACTTAACTCAAGTGATAGGCCCCTGGGTCTGAATATCCAGCTTAGCCTAGCTCAGGTATGAGCAGCCACCCTGTAAAGCCATGCCAGAATTAGTGTCCTCACTGGTGCCCTCCTTATGTGTTGCTAGGACTTCCAAGGCCAAGTCCCAGGGTTCTGTGTGCTGCATTAAGCTGAGCTGCTCTGCTTCCTGGAGTGAATTGTAGGAGAGCTTGTCTGTCCTCCCGATTCTCCTCCACGAGCCCAGAAGGTCTATCAGTACATGAGTGGCTCAACCTGCATCCTCCCTGTAGAGATGGTGGGTCAGCAGCCTGAATGAAAGCCTCATTTGGGCATTAGCCCAGATGGGCCAGCTAGCCTGGGTTGAATGCACCACCAAACTTATGCCCAAGGTTTATGTGTGCAGACTAGAGAGGGGTTCAGGGCAATGCTCAAGTAAGAGACCAGGTTAACTGCAGTGAAGACAGACCCTGAATGGCTGCCCAGCTTCTAATTGTCAAAGAAGAATGTGTTCAGTAGGTACAGCAAGGGAGGTGTTTGTTTGTAGGTCTGCTCTGTGTAGTTACCTGCCCCACAGCTTGCTTTACAAAGGACATTAGAATCACTACCAAGAGTTCATCTAGTTAGTTGCCAAGAGCACAGGACTAACCATGTGTCCCATAGGACATCGAGTTCATGGGACTGCAGTGTGTGCTGCCTTCCTGCAGCCAGTTTATTGTAAGGCACTTTAAAAGGATCCTCATGAAAAGCAGGTTCTTGGGGCCTGTGGCAGGACAGTAGGGTTGGCTGGGCATTAGCCTATCTGGATATCTTTGGTGGCTAGAGGCCAAAAGTGATTTGGTCATCACCATCTCCTGCCATATCACAGAATCACAGTGTTTAGCATTTCCGAGGCATGCTAATGGATGCCCCAGGTCAGCCTCGAACAGCAGGAGGTGCTGTGCTTTGGGACTGAGGTGCAGTAGCAGAGCCGAGGTAAGACCAGGACAGCAATGAGTCAGAAGAGGATTATAGAGTTGTGGAAAACAAAATGAGCTATACCTACAAATAGAATCATGCTGGAATAACTGCATCTACATTAGGGCTTTTGCCAATATAGAAACACTATTAAAAATTAAAAAAAAAAAAATCGCACTGACACTACTGTACCAGGAAAAGTTCTAATGTAGACCTGGCCTAGGTTGAACTTTAAACTGAGCTTTAGAGGCTCAATATTTTGAGCTGGAGGAGAGCCCCCATCTGCTCCCCTTCCCCTTGGAAAGTGCCAGGACAAGAGCCACAGGCAGGGAAGGAGGGGCCATGGACTGTGTCAGGGCAGGTCAATAGCAGGCATTCCCTGGGGCAGGAGGTGGGTATAGGGCTAGACAAGCTTTTATGGAGCTATTGCAGAGTCCTGCTTATATAGACAATCAGCCATTGGGCTCTTTCCCTCCCCCTGCTTTTGCAGCACAGTTCCCCCAAACCAGGCTGTTTCTTCCCCAAGTAATGCAAGAAGCCCTTTCCCACCCCCAGGCTCCTCTGTCCTTGCAGCTCCATCTGGCTTATGCTGACATGGGGCTGAGGGAGTTTGGGACATGGCCCTGCTAGTAATTGCTGATTAATAGGAGCTCAGGAGAATCCTTTGTTGTGGCAATAAAAGATGAGTGAAAAGCCCAACATTTCCAGATGCTTCATTTGTTTGTGTTTCACACAGGCTGCAGCCTGGCTTAGAGTGAACTCCCAGCACAGGATTTACTTTCCCCACACCTCTCCTTGGGCAGCTTTTGCCATCAACCTGCATCCTTTTCCTTTCAAAATTATTGTCCCTGTCTCGCTGCTGCCCTGCACCCTGTGTTAGGTACCGTACACCAGCACCAGTGAAAGGTGAAACCACATTCTGATTAGGCAGCATTTCACAGTTAATGCTAGTTTCACACACACTCTGCACTGGTGTACCTAACGCAAGGTGCAGAGCAGCAGTGGATTAGCCCCAGAGGATCTTGAGATAGACGTAGCTGTGTGAAAATGCCCTGTTGTGACTCAAAAGTGCCTAGCATTTCTGGGTTTGTTTCTTGGCCCTGGAGAAACAAGCTCTCTTCTATCCCTGCACACACAACCAATTCAGGGTGAAGAGCTTAATATGGCTGGTTTAGAATCATAGGGTTAGACAGAACCGCAAGGGTCACCTAGTCCAAACCCTGGCCAAAATGCAGGATTTGTTGTGTCTAAAAAACCATCCAAGACCGATGGGTATCTATTCTTAGTTAGGAATGTAGTGGGCATGGTTTGCACGTCCACACTGCATGACTTGCAAACCCTGCTTGAGTCCTACAAGGGTGGAAGGTCTCTAGCAAAGTCTAACTAATGGAGTGTTCCTTCTGGATGCCTCAGACCTTGAGTTAGGCCTGTTCTGAGAGGGGTAGAATGTAGTTCTGAAAGTATTTATTTTTGGTTAATCGCTGCTCCACAAGCTTCAACCTGTCTTGCTGCAGGATCCCATTTCCTTCTGAGTAAGGTCCGTGTTTCTAGCACATAAACAAGATTGTAAATTCACCAGCCCTTGCAGTAGGACTCAGTGATATCATCACTGTGACGTTGCAAAGTAACACCCTGTGGTGTGGAATTGGTGCAGTAAAGCATATTTAGAACATGCAAAGCAAATAACTTCTGGGTTTTGTAAACTTCTAATGCAGATAGTCTTGACACCAGGAGAGGAGCTGGGTGTTATAGTGAGAACAGCTTCACCCAAACTTGTCTGCTGCCCAAATGAAGTGAACTGGCAAGGCCAGCTGAATGTAACTGACTAATTTAGGGCTTGCCTGACCTATTAAGACATGCAAGATACTGATTGTCCCAAACCTGAAAATGAGAAGTATGCATTCAGGATATTAACAGTTGCAAAGAAACCTATTCTTGTGCTCCACCTTGTGAGAGAAATCCCTTCCAGTTATCCTCTTGCTACAAACAAGCAGTAAGTTCTGAGGTGCAGGGCTCGTATCTGCACAAAATTCCTACCGGTGTTGGTGGCAACTGCATACATTCATCTATGGCAATATACACTCATGTCAGGGTTCCTCCCCCAATCTGAACTCTGAGGTACAGATGTGGGGACTTGCATGAAAGACCCCCTAAGCTTATATTCTACCAGCTTAGGTTCAAAACTTCCCCAAGGCACAAAATCCTTTCCTTGTCCTTGGGCAGTATTGCTGCCACCACCAAGTGATTTGCACAAAATTCCGGAAAGGGTCACTTGGAGTCCCTGTCTCCCAAAAATATTCCCCCAAGGCCCTTCACCTCCTTTCCTGGGGAGACTTGAGAATAATATACCAACCAATTGGTTAGCAATGTGAGCACAGACCAAAGCCTTTGTCTTTAGGACACTGAAAATCAATCAGGTTCTTAAAAGAAGAACTTTATTTATAAAGAAAAAGTAAAAGAATCACACTGGCAAAATCAGGATGGAAGGTAACTTTACAGGGTAAATAAAAAGATTTAAAACACAGAGGATTTCCCTCTGGTTCAGCTTCACAGTACAAAACAGAAACAAAACTACCTCTTTAGCATAGGGAAAATTCACAAGCTAAAACAAAAGATAACCTAACGCATTTCCTTGCCTTACTTACAACGTCTGTAATTCTTAAATGGATTATTCCAGGTCTATTTTCAGGAGATATTGTCCCTGCTTGGTTTCTTTCGCTGTCCGGAGAGGGAACAACAAAGAGAGCCACAAACAAACCTCCCCCCCCACAGTTCGAAAGTATCTTCTTTCCTCAGTGGTCTTTCTGGTCAGGTGCCAACTAGGTTATTTGAGCTTCTTAACCCCTGACAGGTAAAGCATTCAGTACAGTTGCCCAGGAGAGATTTTATGCTACCCTTATCTCTATGTTTATGACAACCCACAAGAGCTGCCAGATTCCATACAGATATACAGTGACTGCACATCGCCAGGATGTCTCAAGATCATCCCCTCTGAGATAAGAATGGGGTCCAAAGTCCTTTTCTCACCAGGAAATAGAAGAAAAACACATTAGTCCCCAGTACTCTGCTGTCATCTGGCCATTTGGCTTGAACACCACCTCTGAGAAGGGAGCAGGGTCTAGTGGTTAGAGCAGGCGGGATGGGAGTCAGAAGTCCTGGGTTCTATCCTTTGCTCAGAGAAGGGAGAGGGGGGACATGTCTAGGGAAAGATGGGCAGCATCCCCTGATGCCAGACTTTGAGGGGGCATGGATGAATTTTACATTCTCTGTGTATATACATATTTTTTGTCTGAACAATAGACTTTGCTATTAAACTGCTAAAAAAAACCCCACCACCTGAAACAACAAAGAACTCAACATAACAAAGCAAAGAAAGTCATTCTCCAGAGAGAGTTAGGGGCCCTTTTGCAGCCCCTTCTTCTGCAGCAGAGCCAGCACTGCGGTGAACAGAAGGGCCAGGGTAGGAGTCTAAATTAATGTTTCACCTATAAGTACCAGATGTGCTCTGGTGTGTTTGAGACCTGATCTAGTAGCATTTTTAAAAGAAGGCAAACTCCCTAGTTTCCTTGACTATCAGGCAAGACATGTTGGAACCAGAGAGATACTAATGGCTGACCTTGAGATACCAGTGTCTCTAAAGTTATATTTTCTTTCTCCAGTACAATTGGGAAGCTCTAACTCCAGTTGTTTGTAACTAGTTTGAAAACGGCAAGATTTTTTTTTTTTTTAATTATCCTCATACAGCTCCTTTATGGGGAGAAATCACATGGACTAGATTGAAGGGCTTTTTAGCTCTTCATCTCTTGATTACTAAAGCTACATAAAATGTGTCTCAGACCAGGTGCTCAGGATGAAACCGCTAGACCCAGAGGTCAGCTCTAGAGACAGGCTGGGGTCAGAGGGCCATTCTTTTGAAGTTGCTGGAATTGCTGTACCTGCTTGTGTCAGCCATGAATTTGGTCCATGGTCTCTTTGAAAGGCACTATAATTCTTGTGTGACTCTTTCAGGCATCATAAGAAGAATTGCATTTAACTCTCTGTTGATCATTTTGGTGCTTTTATAAAATGGTGAACCCACAATGGACTATAAAACATAGTTTCTGCTCCTTTTTGAAATCCAAGATATGAGGCATCAAGGAACTCCTTAAATCCTTCCTTTTCCTAGTTGTGTCCCTATTTTCTAACTTTCTCATAATTTCTTAGTCCCTCCGTGTCTGTGGCTACCTCCTACTTTTCCTCAAAGGCTTCTTCTGTTGCTTTGCTGCAGAGCATTCCATGACCTCTTTCAGTTTCACTTGGTGCCAGATTTCCAGACTCAGAAATGGTCTTGTACTAAGGATACCTTCTGTGACTTTTCTTCCATCACCATCACCAAATCTCCTCCACCATGAATTGCATTTCTGAAATGTTAATGCTCTCTAATCTATAATGTGTGTGCCGGCTTGGTAGATCAGAAGTACTGCGAAACCAGTAGCTGGGCATTAGGATTTTTGAAGATTATGGGAAAATCCCAGACCTCAGGGTGAGATTAGTGGGGGGATGTTTTATTGTTGTAGCCTGAGAGTATGAGGCTGTTTCTTCATTAATGAGGGGTTCTTCCCCAATTGTGTCCTTTCCTCTTCTAGACTGGCAAGTGGCTACTCTGGTGTTAATCCTGACGGCAGCCACTATCACCTTGCTGTCGTTCCTTGCCTCCCTGGTCTCCTTCTGCCTAGGCACTCCCAGGCAGTACTACAGAGTTGTTGCTGTTCTCCTCTTGGTTGCAGGTACCTATAAGTCACTGCTCTAGAAAGAGAATACAAATTTGGCTACTTTAAAGGATAAAGTGTCTCCTGACTTGCATCTCCTGCAACTCTATTGAAATCCAAGGGCAGGGTAGGATTTGGCCATCAGACTGTTCCAAAAACTGGAGCCTACAGACAGGGCCGGCTTTAGGCCTATTCCACCAATTCCCCCAAATTGGGCCCCGTGCCTAAGAGGGCCCCAAACCCAGTGAGAATTCTTTCCCTGGCTAAAGGCACCTTTTTAATTTTTATTCACCTGGCAGTGCTTTGGGTCTTTAGCGGCACTTCAGCAGCAGGTCCTTCAGTGCCGCTGAAGACCTGGAGTGAGCGAAGGACCCGCCACCGAAGTGCCGCCTAAGACTCAGAGCATCGCCCGGTGAGTACAAGCCCCACGTGTTTTTTTACATTTTTTTTTTTTAAGTCATCCCTGCTGGGGCCCCGTCAAAACTGTTCAAATTGGGCCCTGCACTTCCTAAAGCCAGCCCTGCCTACAGACTAAATAAAATCTGCTTCATCTTTAATATAGAGGTGCAGCCCTCTGGCTCAAGATGGGAACCCTGGATCTCTTGGGGCCTGTAGCCTTTCTGGGTTGCAACTCTGCATTAAAGATCAGTGGGATTATTCTGCCCCATTTATGCACTTTAGGTGCAGCCCTTAGCCTCCTTCTCACCAATAGGGGCCTCACCAGGGTGTGTTCACACTTTATCCAGCTGCCAACAGCTAGCCATAACATGTCCCCATATGAGGCAAAGAACAGCTGTGGTTTCAATTCCTTACAATGCACTCTTGCTAACTAGCAGGTTCTCCAGAAACTGCAGTGTGGTTGTGATAAGCTGTAGTGCAGGGGCCTGCAGCCCGCAAGGTTATTTTCTGCAGCCCGCGAGCTCCTCGCGGCCCCCCTGCCCTTCCCCAGCATTTATGTAGAGCGGCTCTGGCCCAGTGTGCACCGGAGTGGCACTGCCCTGCCCCCGGTGTGCGCCGGGCCACAGCCCGCCCCCCGAACCCTTCCTGCAGTTGAACCCCCTGCCCTGAGCCCCTTGCAGCATCCTGCACCCCGACCCCCTGCCACACCCCTCCTGCACCCAACCCACTGCCCTGAGCCCCCTGCCGCATCCTGACCCCCACCATACCCTGCACTCTGACCCCCTGCCCTGAGCCCCCTGCTGCACCCTGCACCCCAACCCCCTTCCCTGAGCCGCCTGCCACACTCCTCCTGCACCCCGACCCCCTGCCCTGACTCCCTGCCACATCCCTCACCCCTCCTGCACCCCACACCCCAACCCAATGCCCTGAGCCTCCTGCTGCACCCCTCCTGCACCCTGATCCCTTGCCCTGACCCCGTGCTGCACCCCTCATCCCTCCTGCACCTCACACCCCAACTCCTTGCCCTGAAGCCCTGCCATACCCCACACCTCTGCTGCACCCTCTGGGGGCGGGGGGGGGGGGGGAGTTGGGATGGAGATTTCGGGGAAGGGGTTGGAATGGGAGTAGAGAAGGGATGGGAAGAGGGAGGGCAGGGGCTGGGCCTCATGGAAGGGGTGGAGTGGGGGCGGGGCTGAGGGCGGCACGGGGGAGAGGTGTCAGTAATGCTGCCCTCGGGCCAATGCACTAGTCCTCATGTGGCCCTCCTGGTGATTTGAGTTTGAGACCCCTGCTGTAGTGTGTTGGGTTTCACTGAAGAACACTGGAGTGCCATTTTGTTAGGGATATAGCCACAAGATTCATGTCTACATTAGGCAAAATAAATCTGACATGGACTGAACAGCACAATGTTACTGTTTGAACAGTGGCAGGGGGGAGTGGCAGTTTAGTTTAAGCCCCAGTTTTCATTGTGCATGAATAAAAATGACCTCTTTTTCTAAAATATTCCATGGAAACTGAGATTTAAATCCCTGCAGTACTGTGAACCCGAACACAGCAGCAGGGTTGTGCTTATGCTGTAAACTGATTAGGAAAGGACTATAATGCAAAGCTGGCCTTTTCAGGTTCACGCCATCCAGTGACTGATGTGCAAAAAGAAAACATCAGAGAGCAAATTAGAATTTTAAAATCCTTTGTATTTTAATTCACTTACAATAGACGTCCATTATGAACTCCTTTCTTCGTCTTAAGGCTCCTTTTTAAAGGGTTTTGAATACTACAGACACTGCCTTGACCGGCTTTAATGGCACAGTATTACTATGTTTAGCCCACCTGTTCTCTTTCTCCAAAATCTGGCTGGGAATGTGCATAAAATAACATTTAGAATCAACCCCTCCTCTTTTTCGTGTTGCATGACCAAAAACCCAACCAAGACTTTCCAATACCAAAAAATGCCCTGAGCTCACTCTCATCTAAATAGAGATGGTCTTAACTCTACATGGCACACCTCTGCTGTAGACCTTGCAAGTGCCTTAATATGGTACTAATGTTAAATTTCATCCGAAATGGAAAGTGAGGTGAGGGAAGACTGCTTGAAAAAGAATCTGGCACTATTTGTGGCTTTACTGAGTGAGACATGGAAAAGTGCTGGTGGAGGGTTCCAGCATCGAGGCTTTGAGATAAAGGGCTTGAGGCAGAAGTGCTGTGATGCTGGGCTGTCACGAGAAGGGCACGCTTGTGAGGGAGATGACACGTGAGCTACAGCAAGTAGTGATAGCTGCTGAGCTTGGAGGATGCTTACGCTGCTGGCATCCTACCAGGCTGATGGCACTGTGGTGAAGAAGTTCACAGCATTGGTACTGTTGCCATTGGGCCAGGCACACCTGCGGGAAAGAGGGCGATTGTACTTTGCCCAAGAGACAAGCTGGATGGGAAGGAGGTTGGGAGATCTGTGTGACCAAGACCAATAAAGCCACTAACAGCTGCTGCATGAACTTGCTGCATTACTTCTTTCCTCTTCTAGACTTTAACCAGATGTCTTTTCCCCATTTCCAGTGGTTCTGCAAGCGTGTGCCTTGATTCTCTATCCAATCAAATTCATTGACAGCAGCATGCTGAAGAGCTACCATGAGTTCAACTGGGGATACGGCCTAGGCTGGGGATCTGCTATCTTCATGCTGGGTGCAGCCATCCTGTACTGCCTGCGCATGGACGTTTACCAGGATGCCTACTACTAGGGTTGGGCAGAGGAGCTGGCCAGCCACAGCAGATCATTGGACTACCATTAGATTGACTGGACCAGAGCATGAGGGGCAGGGAAGGGAGGAGGGCTGTTAGGTCCACTGGGGTTTTTAGAGCACCTGTTCTAAGACACCGAAACAAAAGTTTTGCAAGAAATCAACAAGCCTTAATGAAAGATGTGGTTGTGAAGATCTGGAACTGGACACTCATTAAGGTGGTAGGGGGAATGTGGAGAGAGAAATGGGTTGTAGCTCATCAAAATAACCAGCTATTCTCTCAGTCATCTCATGGTTTTTTCCTTTCCTTTTTTATACAGGACAGTTTTCTCTGAATTGTAGAGAGTGACCTGTATTAGTTAAGAGGTGAAGCCTGCTTTTATTTTGATACAATTTTGACACATGGTGCTGTAAGAAATAATTCAGAGTTTGGGTTTTGTAAAAACTTGTCTATTCCATGTGACTTTGGAGTGACCACTAGCTCCTGAAGAAACCAGGCTCTCTTTTAGATAAGTGTGCAGAGTTTGACTGCTGCATCTCACCTTTCGGTGGCTGCACAGTACAGAATGTCTTCTGATGCAGAGAAGAATAAATTAGAGAAAGAACCTGCATATACATTTCTTTCAGTCTTTAATAGCTCAGGTGACCTAGCCACTGGAGCATATGAAGAGAGGTCCGAGCTGTAAAGGTCTGGGATATAAATAGGCAGGCACTGCAGTTAAAGCCCTGTGGAGCTAACATGCACAGCAGATGCAGCAGAGGGAGTGCTGCAAAGCAAACACATTCCTGAAATAGCATGAGGCTTTCTATGCCTGAATTCTTTCCAGCCTGTTGTCAATAATACAAATGCTTTCCACTCCTCCTCCCGCCCCTCCCCCCCAAAAAAGGCAAGAGGGAGGAAAAACTTAGGATCTGGCTTAATGGCAACATGTACTGCCAAAAAATACTGTAAGCAATAATTGTCTTACTATTGGGTGAATGGGTTTTTATTAGGATATATGTTGTCATAGATTCACAAACCTAGGTTGAGCTTTCAAGGTGCCCACACCAACTACAACCGAGATAGGTATCCAGCTTAGACTTTGCAGCATTACAACTTGCACAGTAGATCATGTTTATAAATGACTGTATTCCATGGATTTGTATTGACAACTTAGTTGGAATGTTTCTTCTGAAATGTGTTTGGTTCACATGCAGGCCATATCTCAGAAAATCTTCCTATGCCTTAGTACAACCACTTTTTCATTTGGCCTCTGAAATAGGTTCGTGCAACATACTGGTGTAGTAACAGCCAGCTAGATACCCAATTACCTGGTGTACTCTTGGGGGGATTCTGCTGGACTGTGCACCCACAGAAAATGCCTACCCCACACCCTGAATTCCTGCAGAAAACAGCAGGGAAACTGCGCAAGGGGTAAGGGACGTCCATGGGTGCCGTTTTTTGGGGAGGGGGGTTGCCCCCCCAACAGAGGCAAGGCATAGGAGGCACACAGGATTACGTGCCACTGCCCCCCCTCATTCAGCAAGCGCAGACCTGCCCAGCTGAAGGAGGCTATGTCTGGGTTCCCCGACTCTGCAGCTGAACGGTGCCTCCTGGGTCCTAGTGCTAGTCACGCTTCTCTTCTGTGTTCTGGGAGCCTTCCTGTTTTCTGTTCAACGAGTGCCCGTGGTGGGTCTAGGTAAGGGAGAGGTGTGGGGAAATGAGGGAAGGGGAGATAGTATGGAAGGAAGGGGGTTGAACATGGTGGGGGAGGGGAATGTGGGAGTGAAGGGATGGGGATGGAGAAGAAAGGGGGATAGGGGAATCATGGGGGGAAAGTGGGAGCGCAGCATGCAGTGTCATAGAATCCTAGAATATCAGGGTTGGAAGGGACCTCAGGAGGTCATCTAGCTCAATCCCCTGCTCAATGCAGGACTAATCCCCAGACAGTTTTTACCCCAGATCACTAAATGGCCTCCTCAAGGATTGAGCTCACAATTCTGGGTTTAGTAAGCCAATGCTCAAACCACTGAGCTATCCCTGCCTCCCACAAGCCCCCTCCTGCATCCCAATCCCCTTCCCTGAGCCAACTGCTGCACCCTCCACCCAACCCCCTGCCCTGAACCCCCTGCTGCTGCCCTGTTAAGCAAGCCCATTGACCCCTCACCCTGACAATTCCTACCCCCCTACACCTGGAGCCCTCTGAGGAGCCCCCCAGACCTTCATTCCACTGAGCCCCAACCAGCTGAACCTGGACCCTCACCCCATCAAGCCCCACTTCCCCAGAACCTGGACTTCCCCACTTATCCCCCCACACCAAGACCCCCCCACCAAGCCCCATCTCCCCACACCCAGACCCCCTCGCTGAGTGCCAACCACCTTCACCTAGATCTCCTGCAGAGTCCCATTGCCCCTGCACCTGGAACCCCCCAGCAAGCCTCTGTGCATTCAGATCTCCCACTGAGCCACCTGCACCCAGAATGCCCCACACAGAAACCTCTCACCCCACACCTGGATCCCCTCACACTAAGCCCCTCCATGACTGGATCCTGCTGGGCTGGACCTGCTCGCGGACATCAGGTGCACTTGGCACAGAAAGGCAGGGCCTCAGGGTGTTTCTGGGACAGGCCCAACCCTTGCATTGTGTCAGGGTCAGGTTCAGCCTCACTGCTGAGTCCCTACACCAGGGGAAGTGGGGGCTTCAGAGGGATGTCTCATCTCAATGCAGCCAGTGGCTTGTATTTCCCACTGCCATGCTGGAGCCAAATTCATAGGCACCGACGTCTGCTCGTGCCGGAGGATGCTTGACCCCCCCTTTGCCCCTTAAGTGAATTAAAATACAAAGGATTTTAAAATTCTAATTTGCTCTCTGATGTTTTCTTTTTGCACATCAGTCACTTGAAGGAGTGAACCTGAACAGGCCAGCTTTGCATTATAGTCCTTTCCTAATCAGTTTACAGCATAAGCACAATCCTGCTGCTGTGTTTGGGTTCACAGTACTACAGGGATTTAAATCTCAGTTTCCATGGAATATTTTAGAAAAAGAGGTCATTTTTATTCATGCACAATGAAAACTGGGGCTTAAACTAAACTGCCACTTCCCCCGCCACTGTTCAGACAGTAACATTGTGCTTTTCAGTCCATGTCAGATTTATTTTGCCTAATGTAGACAAGATTCATCAATCTTGTGGCCATATCCCTAACAAAATGGCACTCCAGTGTTCTTCAGTGAAACCCAACACACTACAGCAGGGGTCTCAAACTCAAATCACCACGAGGGCCACATGAGGACTAGTACATCGGCCCGAGGGCAGTATTACTGACACCTCCCTCCCTTTGCCTCCGCCCTGCCCCAACTCCACCCCTGCCCTGGCCCCTCCCACCTCTGCCCCACCCCCATTCCAATTCCTTCCCCAAAGTCCCATCCCAACTCTGCCCCCTCCCTGCCCGTATTCTGACTCCTTCGCCAAATCCCCGCCCTGGCCCCACCTCTTCCTTGCCTCCTTCCCTGAGCACGCCACCTTCCCGCTAATCCCCCCTCCCTTCTGGAGCTTATTATGCCACCAAACAGCTGTTTGGCTTTGGCAAGCACTGGGAGATAGGTGGAGGAGTGGAGACACAGCGCACTCAGGGGAGGAGGAGAAGGTGGTGGGGTGAGGACAGCTTGACTGCTGGTGGGTGCAGAGCACCCACTAATATTTTCCTATGGGTTCTCCAGCCCCCACAGGAAATTTGCAGAATTTTAAAATATTGTGCACATAATTTTTAATTTATTGGCACATAATTTTAAATTTTTGGTACAGAATTCCCTCAGGAGTAACTGAATATACAAATATGGAATCTTCTGTGGAAAATGTGGGCCATTATGACACTGATAATGGCCACTGTACCATGGCCAATGGGAGCTGTGGGAGCGGCACCTGGAGGGATGGGCAGCATGCACTTTGCAGAGCTTCCTGGCCCCTCCACCTAGAGGCTGGACATGCCAACTGCTTCCAGGAGCAGCACAGAGCCAAGCCCTGCTGTGCTACCGACTGGGAGCCACCTGAGGTAAGCACCGCCTGGCCGGTGCCTGCACCCCAAACTCCCTGCCCCAGGTTGAACCCCCTCCTCCACTCCAAACCCTTCATCGCCAGCCCAGCCCCAGAGGCCGCAGCCCCAGAGCCCTCGCCCCCTCTAACACTCCAACCGGCTGCCCCAGCCTGGAGCCCACACCCTGAACCCCTCATTTCTGGTCCCACCCGGGAGCCTAGGGGAAGCCCTGAGCCTCCACACTCCTCTCCCGCACCTGCTGGGCTGGAACTGCAAGTGCCAGTTTGCTACACTGCAGGGGGAAGCCCTGAGCCCCCCCTCCCCCCCCTTGTGGCCTGCAACTGATTTTTAATGTGGGTTAATGGCCCTTGGTAGAAAAAAAGTTTCCCCACCCCTGATCTAGAGAAATCATAGATATATAAAATCAGGAGAGTCCCATAACGCACACCACTTTACTCACATAGTGTCTTCTCAGACCTCATGCTCAACATGTTAATCGTCACTCTTGTGGCTCCTCTAGCTTAACATCAGAATACAAAATTCAAAGGTTTGACAGGGTTATCTGACACAATCCAGGTTGAAACAAAGCAATAGTGCCACCATGCGGCTATGGACAGAACCTGCTCTGTACAATCAGTATAAGTCACCAGTTGAGATCCAAAGGCGGTGAATACAGGAGCCTGAGAGTGCAATTACTACATACAATATATATGATATTGTTTGTGTGTTGCTATAATGGGAGCATCCAGAGGCCTGCATCATAGAAAGAAATAGTCCGTGCCCTGAGGAGTTTACAATATAAAAAGACAGATGAAGTTGGAGGAATGGGATGCAGCTTGTAAGCGTTTTTTTCCCCTTTCAAAAATCCTTCATTTTTATATTTCTCTTGCCTTATTCTTTTCCCCTTCATGTTTAGAGAAATTAATTATAAAATTGATCTCCACTAAACCCTCCAGCACCACGTCATTTTCTAAGCAGTTGGCTACTCCTTTACCCTCCCATCCCAAAGTCATTGCTTCCCATTCCTAAGGCATTTCTCTGAAGGTGATTAGCTTGCCAGATGTCCGCAGTCTCAGGCTGTGAAGGTGCTTCCCCAGGGGGGGTGGTGGTGGTGTGCTATTTGATCCACCTCCATTCCCAGGTGGCTGAAGGGAGTAAGGTATACAGACACTGCAATAAAAGACACACAGGTGGCATGGGTCAGCCACTAAGGATCAGGCTGTAGGGCTATAAAATTGCAGCCTAGATAGTCCAGGTTGTGAGGGTGTTCAGGCTCTGATGCCCCTAACTGGAGGGGGTCTCAGAGCCTGGGCTCCAGCCTGAGCTGAAATGTCTACACTGTTTTTAGCCCCTGAGTCAGCAGAGTTGGTCTCTGAGCCTTGGTGCCATGCAGTGTTGACATAGCCTGAGTGGCTGCCAAACCATTGTTCTAGGGTCTTGGCCAGCCAGGCCCCTCCTCCAGTGTTCCTACTGCTGGTTTCATTAGTATGATTTTGAGATGTCTGCATTATTCACAAGCAAAGCACACAAATCCACCCCTACCATGCTATAAGCTCCAGTATTATTACACTGTTAGCAGTAGCGACAATATTAGGGTCCATCAAAGGTGTGCAGGGTTTTTGTGGTTCAGCGTTCCAGTTATATTCCTTTTCAGACTGGACCCTTGTCTCAGTCTGGACTGCTGCCCTTTGCCTTCCCTTCAGGTGACTTTAGCAGTCTCTCTTCTTAGGCAGACAGGCAATGGAGAGGAGGAGTCCCATTTGCCTTCCTTCCCACCCTTAAATAGGATTTACATATTCTTTGGGAATTCTTTGTTTCCCAAACTTGCCCCCCCTTCCCTTCCAGTGGAAAGTTACAAGAAGACCCAGGTAATGTTTAGTATCAGCTGACAAGACCACCTGATCTAGTAGTGTCACAGTTACGTCCCCAGATGCCTCCTAGGATTAGTATCTTCATGGTTTTGTTGTTCCTTCCTTATGGTTCATCGAATTTGATGGCCTGTTGTCTGATGGGTGACTTCCCAGTACACACCCAGTTGTAATTGTTACATAGTCCATATTTCTAACTTTAGATACAGAAATGATACATGCATACAAATTGGATAAACACATTCAGTAAATCATAGCCTTTCCAATATTATTGACTTTATATACAGAAATGATACATGCATACAAATTGGATAAACACATTCAGTAAATCATAACCTTCCCAATGATACCTTACAAGACCCATCTAGCATAAAGTATATCTCAGTTATGTTATATTCATAAGCATATTTTCATAAAGAATATGGAGTGAAACATCACATGCACTTTCCACAGTTGCCACTTTATCACTTAACCCACACTCTAGATTTATAGATGCACAGAGTTTAAAGCCGGATGGGACCATCTGACTATCTGGTCTGACCTCTGGTATGTCATGCAGTTATATTTCATGTAGTTACCTCTGTATGGAGCCCAATAACTTGTTTGGCTAAATCATCTTCCAGACAGGCATCTAAGCCCAGCTCTTCAAAGGTATTTAGGCTCCTAACTTCCATTGAAATCAATGCTTAGAAAAAGACTTGGTACTTTAGAGGGGTGAGGGAGGGTTCCACTGAAGTCAATGGAAGTTAAGAACATCAACATCTTTGAGGATTTGGGCCCCAGTCTTCATTCAAAGTCTCCAACCAAAATGAAGAATCCACCACCTCCCTTTGTAGTTGGTGCCAATAAACCTTCATCATTAATGTGTGCCTTTATTTCTAACTTGAATTTGTCTGGCTTCAGTTTCCTGCTATTGGTTCTTGTTATGCCTTTCTCAGCTAGATTAATGAGCCCTTTAATACCATGTATTTTCTTCCTATTAAGGTACTTAGACACTGTAATCAGGTCACCTCTTGATCGGTTTGATAAGCTTAACAGATTTTATTCCTCCGTGTCTCACTGTAAGGCATTTTTTTCAGGCCTCAATTAAATTTTGTGGTTCTTTTTTGCATCCTCCTTGATTTTTCAACATACTTCTTAAAATGTTGACACCAAAACTGCACGTAGTATTCTAGTAGTGGTCTCGCCAAGGTAAAATCATCTCCCCACATACTGCTTCCTGTTTACCTGTCTTTTTAATGTTTTAAAAAAATAAATAAAATGCATTTGTTTTCCCCTCAGTATTGACACTTACTTACAGAAGATGTAAAATTCTGTGGGATAAAAGGTGCTAATTAATGAAAAATATCCCAATGTACATTGTTTTACTGGGATGCAGTGAACTGGAATGGCTGCTTTATTGGGATGACTCCAGATCATTCATTGAATTAGTCTGACTGAGTAGTAATAGATGTTAACTGGAACAGTATTAGCATTGTAGTGAGGCGGCCTGGCTCCCAGCCGCCCCAGAGAGGGACGAGCGCTTACGGATGTCCAAGTAGGTGAAGCCGCAGGAGCCTGTGCCCGCCCCCCAGAGGTCAAGGCACAGGGCAGGAAGTATAAAAGACCAACTCCAGGGCTCAGAAGCTGGCCAGCCGCCAGAGAGAGCAGATGTCCCTAGGGGAGCCTGAGACTGGGAAGCTCCTGCAGCCCCAGGCGGCTGCCCAAACTGTCTGGAGCTACCCTGTGCCCGCGACCTGGAGGAGCTGCCAGAGCTACCCTGTGCCCGCTACTTGGAGGAGCTGCCGGAGCTACCCTGTGCCCGCTACCCGGAGGGGTTGCCGGAGCTGCCGCCCAACCCCTGCCCCGACCAACCTATGCTCCTGGAACCCCCAAAGGCCAACACCAGGACCCAGGTAGGGCCTGAGGGGGAGTACGGAAGTAGCCCAGGGGCAGCTGACCCTAGACTAGCTGCAGCACACCCAGAGCCAATGTCAGTGTGTTGCGGCCAGGATCCCCACTGACAAAGCAGCAGGCTGCCCGCTGCTGTTAGGACCCCGGGCTGGGACGCAGAGGAGTGGGTGGGCCTGCGTCCCCCCTGCCACCCCACTTACAGGTGGTAGTCTCCCCCTCGCATCTGCGCTCAGGCCCAGGAGCCTGGGCTTACCTTACTGAACTGTTTGCTCAGCCCCTACCTGAGGGTCTGAGCCCTGAACTATTGTTTGTTGCCCCGCCCTGACCTAGGGCCTGGGCTTGCCTTACTGAATTTTTGCTCAGCCCCTACCTGAGGGCCTGAGCTCCTGGCTATGTCCTGACCCACCCGGCTAAGTCACCAATGCACCAGACTCGTGTAGTGAGGCAGCCTGTCTCCCAGGCGCCCTGGGGAGGGCGAAACCCCAACAGCAGACGCTTACAAGCATACATCTTGCTTAATGGAACTGCATTTCAGTAGGACTAAGGAAGTGGCATGTAATCTGGTATGAATTGCAAAGCTCTGCTCTTTAAAGCTGAAGTTGCCAAACAAAGACTAAGAGAGATGCTGTCTTAATATAGGTGCTGACACTTTCCATGAAAGCTTCTTACTGCAGCACTGTGCTGCACGGAGGAGCCCGCCACCCGAATCCCTCTCTGCATAAGGCCTGGCAGCATGAGGGAGGGACAAGTGGAACATAAGTTCTAAAAACTGTAAAATAGTGAAACAGGCTCTTCACAACAACAGCTATATTGAGAACATTTTATTTTCCCTTCAAGTTACTTACAATCTTAGCCCTTAACACCAGGTGAACAAAGTGGTTTCTAATTCTTATATATAACACTCTGTAAGATTCTGTCTAATATCTGAATGTTCTCAGCTGGAGCTGTGGATCTAGCAGAGCTCAAAGGGGTATCAGATCTGATGGAGGATTTAATAAGCCAAGTTCCCCACTGTATGGCTGATTTGTGTCAGGCAGGTGGCCTGCTTTGGCCCTAGAATTGACTGGCCCCAAGGAGGATCACCCATATGGGATGATCCTCTGTAGTGTACAGCCAACAGTGGGGGCTCTCCAGATACTTTTTCCTACCCCAGATGCCAGTGTGGCAGGGAAAAGGGAATGTGGCTAAAAGTAAGGTGGCAGGGCCAGGATCCACGTATTCCTCAGCTGTGTTTTTTGTCCCTTGGAACCGTTTACCATTGCTGCAAGCTGGAGCAACCTAAGGGTTGTGTTGCTGCCTGGATATTCCTGAGTGGGGGTGGACACACAAGAACCTAGGAAAGAGTGGCCAGCACAGATGCTGTAGCAGTTAGAAGAGTGCAAAGGTGAGCTGTGCACCAGCCACACTCCAAATCTGGGGCTACAAATCTAAGAAACCTTGTAACCTGTAGCAAGACATGATTCTAGGATGTATTGGCTCATGTGAACTACCTGCAGGGAGAATTTTTCAAGGCCTGACTGTTTAGCTTGCCCACTCTCTCCAGTGAAATATTTCCCGTGCTATTTAGACGTGCACTAAAAAAGGTAGGAGGAGGAAAGAGAACTTGTAACTCGGAAGCTGGGCTGGGAAAATCAATAGATCATGGAAATTTCCCTGCACTCTGATGGGAATGAGAGACCATTGTAAAGCCTAGCCTTTGCACCTGGATCACTTTAATGAATTTCCTAAATTCTGCCAGATGTTCTTATGAGTGCCTTAAAGCTTGCTAGCAGCTGATGAAGCTTGCATCCATTCCAATGGCTAAGGAAATTAATGCCAAAAGTCAGCATCCTGACTCCTCAGAAATAATCCTGTGCAACAGATCTCATAAAAGGCTCTTCAATGAAACAAATGTGAAGTTCCTAGGCCATGAGGGTAAAGAATTTTCCAAAAGTGAATGACGCCTATACTTTGTTTTAGTTCAAAATCTCAGTCATGTTGTCTAATCTACCCTTAATTAATATTTCTCCTCATAAGAACATCAGAGTGGCCATACTAAGTCAGACCAAAGGTCCATCTAGCCCAGTGTCCTGTCTTCCAACAGTGGTCAATGCCAGGTGCCCAGAGGGAATGAACAGAACAGGGAATCATTGAGTGATCCATCTCCTGTTGCCCATTCCCATTCCTCCATTTGTCTTGAATAATTTGGAAGTTTTTGTGGAGGAGAGGGAGCTTAAAAGCAGAAATTGGGGAATACTTGTCACAGCTGCTGAGAATTGTAGCTCTGACCTCTTCCTGGCCTCCTTGTAGGCACTCCACTTAGGTCTCAGGCCTGCAGCTGTCACCTTTCTTGGAGTGAGATCCTTCAGTCTTCTCCCTCCAGACCAGGAATTCAGGCTGCAGCCTCTTGCAATCCACTGTGATACTCTCAGCAGGTTAGTTGAGCACCTGCCATCTTGTTCTCCCAGGAACAATGACAAGGTTATCCAGTGACCAGCCAGCCTTCCTAAAGTAAAATACTATTTATTTAGAACAAAAGCATTACAGAGAAAAAACAATTACATGAAACAATAAACAGCTTCTAGGCAGGTTTATTTTACCAGGCAGCCACCGATCCTCCATGTGGAGACCCTGAAAGAACTAAAGTATGTCAGGCCATTTGTGCAGGGCCTATCCCTTTTGGTCATAGTCTCATCATGTACTGAGTGTGAGTGTCCTTATACAAGATGGTTACTTTATGCAGTCTCAAATCCTTTGTGTTCTCAGCTTTGTTGAAAAAGATCAAACCGGTTTCTGGTATTTCTCCAGGGGGTAGAACTTGTTACCTGTAGAAGGGATATGCTTGAATTATCATCCAGTGACTTTAGACCAGGATCCTCAAAGGTATTTAGCTACTTAACTTCCATTGATTCCCTTTGAGGATTTGGGTTGTTAGTTCATGCAGGAAACCCTCTGTCACCATGCGTTCGTGGGTCACAACTGAGAATAATGTGGAAGTTGGGAAAAGTACAGACATCTTAGTCTTCCACGATGACAAGAGTCAGGCTAACACTAGCTCTAATAATGTGAGATTTCATGCAGGGTCTGAGTGAGTGGAAAAAAATGTGAGGTTATTTTGACCTTGTGTTAGATAAGAATGGAATGCAGACTGTAGCAGAAAATTGCTGAGAAAAGTAAGATATCAGGAAGGAATATGTATAAACAAAATGCAGTTGTTGATCATTACTGTATGTAACAAAGGGTATCAATGCTTGCCTTAATTGTTTATCTAAAGGAGACCTGCCTTGGGAGGGGAACCCCTGCCAGTGAGTACTCTCCCCTTGCAAGTGTTAATGAAAATAAACTGCCTCTGATATGTTGCAACCAACCTAAGAGTGAAGACTGTTATTCTTCCACAATACCAAATTCAGGACAAACTGCAGAGAAATAGGGCAGATACACCTCAAAACTGGTGGTTATTCTCCCATAAGATGTACCAAAACCAGCAACAAAAATAAACTTCTGTTTCAGCACACTGGCTGACGAGAAATCAAAATAGCAGTTTCCTTAGGCATTCCAGTCCTTGTATCACCATCAAAAACACTAGACTTTAGGATGAGTGGTTCTTTACAATCAGTTCAATCAAATGAAAAGGTCTTCTGATCCCAAAGGATCAGCCACACACCCAGGTCAATATATAACTTAGATCTTACTCAATAATCACACTGTTGCCAATCCTTTAGTATCTAAAATCTAAAGGTTTATTTATAAAAAGAAAGAAAGAAAGGTGAGAAGTATGTCAAGGTATGGTAGCAACAAGAAGAGGGTCAGGGAAAGTGTGGGACCCTTACTGAATGGGGGAGGCAAGCTAGTGACATATGATGTGGCAAAAGCTGAAGTACTCAATGTTTTTTTGCCTCCGTCTTCACAGACAAAGTCAGCTCCCAGATTGCTGCACTGGGCAGCACAATATGGGGAGGAGGTGAGAAACTCTCAGTGGTGAAAGAACAGGTGAAGGACTATTTTAAAAAGCTAGACATGCACAAATCCATGAGGCTGGGTGCAATGCATACAAGGGTGCTGAGGGAGTTGGCTGATGCGATTGCAGAGCCATTGGCCATTTTCTCTGAAAACTCATGGCGATAGGGGGAGATTCCAGATGATTGGAAAAAAGGCAAATATAATGCCCATCTTTAAAAAAGGGGAAGAAGGAGAACTACAGGCTGGTCAGTCTCAGCTCTGTCCCTGAAAAAATTATGGAGCAGGTCCTCAAGGAATCCATTTTGAAGCAGTTGGAGGAGAGGACAGTCAACATGGATTCACCAAGGGGAAGTCATGCCTGACCAACCTGATTGCCTTCTATGATGAAATAACTGTCTCTGTGGACCTGGGGAAAGCGGTGGACCTGATATACCTTGACTTTAGCAAAGCTTTTGATATGGTCTCCCATGGTATTCTTGCCAGCAAGTTAAAGAAATATAGAGTGGATGAAATACGGACTGGATGAATGGGCTGGAGCATCCACAGGGAAAAATTAGTGGGTGCTGTGCACCCACTGGCAGCCAAGATCCCCTCCCCCATACCCCACCTCAACTGCTCCCCCCCCGAGTGCTCCGTGTCCCCACTGCTCCGTCTACCTCCCAGTGCTTCCCGCTGCCAAACAGCTGTTTGGCGGCGCTTAGGACTTTCCAGACGGGAGAGGGGAGGAGCGGGGACATGGCACACTCAGGGGAGGAGATAAAGAAGAGGCGGGGCAGGGATGGAGACTGGGGGAAGGGGGGGAATCGGGGTGGGGCAAGGGTGGTGTAGGGGCAGAGCCAGGGGCGGAGGTAGGGTCAAGAACCCACCAGGAACAATGGAAGTCGGTTCCTATGCTATGAAGTGGATAGAAAGCTGCCTAGATCGTCGGGCTCAATGAGTAGTTATCAACAACTCGATGTCTAGTTGGCGGCTGGTATCAAGCGGAGTTCCCTAGAGGTTGAACCTGGGGCTGGTTTTGTTCAACATCTTCATTAATGATCTGGATGTGGGATGGACTGCACGCTCAGAAGTTCGCAGATGACACTAAGCTGGGGGGAGATGTAGATACTGTGGAGGGTAGAGATAGGGTCCAGAGGGACCTAGACAAATTGGAGTATTAGGCCAAAAGAAATCTGATGAGGTTCAATAAGGACAAGTGCAGAGTTCTGCACTTAGGACGGAAGAATCCCATGCACTGCTACAGGCTGGGGACTGACTGGCTAAGCAGCAGGATTAAGGACCTGGGAGGATTACAGTGGATGAGAAGGCTAACGGCATAGTGGGCTGTATTAGTAGGAGCATTACCAGCAAATTGGGGGAAGTGATTATTCCCCTCTCTTCGGCACTGGTGAGGCTACATTTGGAGTACTGTGTCCAATTTTGGTGCCCCCACTACAGAAAGGATGTGAACAAATTGGAGAGACTCCAGTGGAGGGAAACAAAAATGATTAGGGGGCTAGGGCACATGACTAATGAGGAGAGGCTGAGGGAACTGGGCTTATTTAGTCTGGAGAAGAGAAGAGTGAGGGGAGATTTGATAGCAGCCTTCAAGTACCTGAAAGGGGGGCAGGGGTTCCAAAGAGGATGGAGTTAGGCTAGGCTGTTCTCAGTGGTGGCAGATGACAGATCAAGGAGCAATGGTCTCAAGTTGCAGTGTGGGAGGTCTAAGTTGGATATTAATAAAAACTATTTCACTAGGAGGGTGGTGGTGAAACACTGGAATGGGTTACTTAGGGAGATGGTGGAATCTCCATCCTTACAGGTTTTTAAGTTTTTAACAAGTTTTTGACAAACCCTGGCTGGGATAATTTAGTTGTGATTGGTCCTGCTTTGAGCAGGGGGTTGGACTAGATGACTTCCTTAGGGTTGGAAGAGACCTTATCTTCTATGATGCTGTGATTCTATGAGAGTTAAAAGAATCAAATACGTACACTATATGCTCCCATTAGTATAAGTCCATAGTCCAGAGGCTTGAGTAGGAAAGAAAGGAAAATGGAGATGTTTCCAGGGCCTTTTATAGCCTCTGTAATGTGGAGGGAAACCCATTGTTCCAAACAAAGCCCTCAGTACAGCTAGTGGAAAATTATGGTAAAAGATGGAGTTTGGAGTCACATGAGGAAATCACATGTCCATGCTTGACTTCGCTTAGTCATAGCAGGAAAGTCTATTATCTGTAAATAGGCATCTCCCATAGTCCATTGTGTGTTGTGTGCTTTGATGAGCCACTTAATTTGCTAAATACCTTGTGGGCGTTACTCCAGGAGCAAACATTTGAAATCTAGATATAGAGCCAAGCTCTGTATGCTGCAGGCGCTACCCTTCAGCTCCCATTGGCTGTGGGAGAGGGAGAGCGATAACATCACTAGTCAGCATGGAGAGTCAGCCATGGAGGCAGTGTCACTAGTCACCGGGCAGAGTCAGCTAGGGCGGCATGAGGGAGTGAGGGAAAAGGGTGGGAAACGGGTTGGGAGGTGGTGTGACTTGTGAGGCTCCAATGACAGCACAAGGGGGCATGCTGCCTCCGTCCTCCCTCCCCGAGCTTCAGGGGATGGAGGCAATGTGCCTGGAGCCTGCGGATAAGACAAGATGAAGATAAGAAGAAAGGAAAGAGGTTCTTTCTAGCTGTTGGCATTGCAGGTCTGTGTAATGAAATGGGGTCCTTTACTTTTTTACAACATTGTCCCATGTAATGTTGGTAGGTTGTGTAGGAGAGGGCCATCTCAGCAGGAGCACCAGGAGGTACTGAACCAGATGGGAGCATAATGCCAGACACACAGGGAGGGTTAGAACCACTCCCTGCCCCATCTCTTTAGGGTAGTAGCCATGCTCCTCACCCCCTGCCTCTGACCAGTGGGCAGACACGACTGTGCCTCCTCAGCTGCTTTTTGTGCCCAAAGAGGCCCAGCCCGCAAGATCCTGCTGTCAGCAGAGCATGAAGTGTGGGAAAGTGGAGCAGGAACTGCCTCAGGTAGGATGGTCTTGGTGAAGGTGCTTGGTGGGCGCTGAGAGACCAGGTTTGTATTCTTGGTGCTGCATCTGCCAGTGATGTCCTGTGTGACCTTGGACAAAGCCTCAGTTCCCCAGCTGTCACACAAGGATAATAATAACCCATTGTGCCGGGATAATAAGAACCCATCTCTCTCTCATTCACACACACACAGTTTGCTTGTAAACAGCCTTACAGAGATGTCTAAAAAAGGGAAAACTGATGACAAACACCGCCAATTCCAAGATAAGTAGACTGTTGATTATTTTATCACTGAGTACAAACAGACTGCCTCATGCTTGATCTGCAAAGACAAAACTGTTGTTTTAAAAGTCTACAATATCAAACAACATGACACAGCGAAACATGCACAGCAATATGATAAATATCAGGGAGAAGAGAGAGAGAAGATGGTCTTACAACTGAAAAAAGAATTAGCAAAGCAGCAGCAGCTTTTTCAGAAAGCGAGAAGAGTCAGAATCAGCAGTTTTGGCAAGTTATGTCATGAGTGAAATGATTGCTAAGTGTGGGAAGCCATTTACTGATGGTGTATTTATTAAACAATGCTTTATTAAAGTCAGCGAGATTGTATGTCCTGATAAGCTGATGTTGCTGAAAACATCTCTCCTACTTCCAAATATGGCAGCAGAGCATATTCTTGAGCTCTCTAAAGATATCTATGGGCAGCTCATCGAGAAAAGCACAGCTTTCCACACATATTCAATCACACTTGATGAGAGTACCAATTTGACTGACAGTGCGCAGCTTGCCATATTTGTGAGAGGCGTTGATGAAAACTTTGCAGTAACTGAAGAATTGCTCAGCTTGTCAACAATGCGCGCTAGAACAATGGCCAGTGAAATTTTTTCACTGCCTCACAGAAGCACTGGAACAACAGGGATAGCTCAGTGGTTTGAGCACTGGCCTGCTAAACCCAGAGTTGTGCATTCAATTCTTGAGGGGTCCATCTATGGATCTGGAGCAAAAAAAATCTGTCTGAGATTGGTCCTGCTTTGAGCAGCACATTGGACTAGATGACCTCCTGAGGTCCCTTCCAACCCTGATATTCTATGAACAGGTTCTGCCACCATGGCACTTGTTGGCAGGCTTAACCACTGACAGGGCTCCAGCAATGATTAGTCAAAAAACTGGACTGGCAGCACTAATACAAAGAAAGATGGCTAAGCAACCAACAGCATTACACTGCATCATTCACCAACAAGCGCTGTGCAGTAAATCTTTGAAATCTAACAATGTCATGTCCATTGCTATGAAATGTGTTTATTACATTTGCTCCAGGGGCTTGTAGCACAGACAGTTTCCTGCTTTCTTGGAGGAAATTGAATCTAAATATGGTGACTTGCTCTACTTCACTGAGGTGCGCTGGCTAAGCAGGGGTTCTACTTTAAAGAGATTCTTTGAACTGAAAACAGAGGTGAAAAGATTCATGGAAGAAATTAAAATGTCTGTACCACATCACCAGACAGGCACTGCGGTGGAACCCCCAAGGCAAGCGGAAAAGAGGCCGTCCAAGAAATACCTGGTGACGCAACCTTCAGACTGATAGCGAAAAAATGGGCTATACCTGGAACCAGCTAGAGCAAATGGCCCAGGACAGAGGACTCTGGAGATCAGTGGTTGGCGGCCCATACCCTGGTTGGGGTGACGGGCATGAGTGAGTGACCACAGTTTGAAGATCACAAATGGATGATAGATCTTGCTTTTCTTGTTGATGTAAAACAAGAGCTGAATATTCTAAACCTGAAGCTGCAAGGTCCAGGCCAGGTAGTGACACGAAGGGTGACCAGATGTCCCAATTTTATAGGGACAGTCCCGATTTTTGGGTCTTTTTCTTATACAGGCTCCTATT
>NC_133776.1:59710231-59745224 GCF_003597395.2 Chelonoidis abingdonii
GCGTGCCACCGCCGGACCAGCCGCTGCTGCTGTTGTCGGCGGGGCAGCTGGCTCGGCGCATCCGGCGCCGGGAGGTGAGAGTGCGGGGGGTGCTGCTGGGATTTGTAGTTCGCCTTCCGAGAGGGGCGCCCTTAGGGCAGGACTCCTGGGTTCCCTGCCTAGCTTTCCTCCCCGTGCGTCGCAGTGAAGTGACCGCTGTGCGCTCCGGCCCCTTCTGGCACCCCCGGGGTAGAGGGGACCCGCTGCGCTCCCCGCCCTCTCTTGTCCCCCTGGGTGTGTGTGTGGGGGACCCGCTACATACACGCGCTGCACTCTCCTGCCCCGCTGAGTTGGGGGAGAGCCTCTCTGTAGCTTGGAATCGTGCCTGCCTGGGGGTGGGGGCACCCTCTGTATACCTGATGCTGCACTTTGTGGGTAGCAGGTGGGAGTCCCAGTGCCAGGTGTGTGCTGTGGGATGGGGTATATGTGTGCGGGGTGAGGGCAGCCCCATTTCATCCCTTTGCTGGGCTTCTCTCAGGACCAGGAGAGAATACAGACAAAAGGGGCGCCAGGTCCCAGATCAGGCTGCCTTGGCCAGGAGCCATCCAGCTGCACTCTTCTATGGGAAAGGACTAGTTCTTTCTTCTTCCTCTTGTCTGATAGATCATCCTGAGCATCTGCTGGGGAGAGAGATACCTGGCTGACATGATCAGAGTGTGTTGACTCAATACTATGTGGGAGGAGGGGATGTCTGGAGAGCTGATCCTGTGGAACATACGGATTCTATAAACTCCCAGCTAGACCTCTCCTTTCCTCTAGTAATGAGCTGATTGGCCTTGGCAAAACAAGCCATCACTTTCTCCTGGTTAGGACACTACATAGTCCAATTTGGGCAGAATAATCCTTGAAATACAGGCAGTTCTGAGACATGGGGGACTTTTGAGAATTCTACATAGAGGAAGTACCTGTCATATAATTCTCAATGGAGGCATGCCTTGATGGGGAAATGTGTCAATATACAATGCAGAAGTGACAAGTTCACCCTAATGAACAGTGCAACGTCCAGAGACTGCAGCTTCTGGCACATATTATTCTAAGTTGATCCTGGGGCTTGTTTACACCAGTGGTTTTCAACCTCTTTTTGATTTGTGGACCCCTAAAAATTTTTGAACAGAGGTATGGAACCCTTTGGAAATTCAACCTGTGGTCTGCGGATCGCTACCATAGAAATCCTAGACTGAAAACTTCTACAGTAATGACAACACTGCTGTAGGTCAGGGTATTCAGATACGGAATGCCTTTTCTGGGATTTGAAGCTTTATTTTCATAGTCACCTTTTGAAAACCCCTTAGACTTAGTCTGCGGACCCTATGTTGAAAAACACTGGTCTACACTTACGGCCCTGCAGCGGGATAGCTGTAGCACTTAGTGAAGATTCTGCCTACGCTCGGACTAGAGCCTGAGCTCTGAGACCACCCACTTTATGGGATCCTGGAGCTCAGGCTCATGTGTGGGCCCTAATGTCTATACTGCTATCTTACAGCCCTGCAACCCTAGCTCTGCAAGCCTGAATCAGCTGACACAGGCCAGCTGCTGGTGTTTGTCTACGTCGTAATTACCCAGTGAGGCAATGGGAATATCTTCATTGCAATTAATGGGTATTAATCTATATTAATATGACTTCTGCTTGGATCAAGATTAATCTTTATTCAGCATTGTTTTCTGGGAGTTGGTGTAGGCCACACCTTTATATTAAAGTTGTCACGGGCCCCAATCTGGTGTGAAAACAGCCCTAATCATCTCTCCTAATTTTTATGATCAGTCTCCTGTTTCTCAGTCCTTTAGGAAGGTTGTGACACTGAGCGCTGGATGCCTTATTAATGCATGACAAAACCCATGTCGGTAACCGATGGTGTATAATGAATGTCTGCATCTTCCTAACATGTGAAAAGTTATCTGTACTCAGTTCTGAGATTTTACATTTCTGGTGTCATTTATTAGGCTGTGGGTTTTAGCGCTTTATACTAAGGTGGATGATCAGTATATTGTTTCAGAAGGGAGATGTTTTTCCACTATCCTAAGATGAATAGTGATACATGCAGTGCTTAATTTGTAATGAAAGAGGTGCTGGAGATCAAGCAGTTTTTTTACTTTTATAACTGACATGGCAAACCCAGAGGTGCTGGGGCTATGAACTGTCAAGCCTGGAGGTGCTGGGGCTCAGCACTGACACAGTTTAAGCATTGGATGCATGTGTTTTCAACTTGTGTTAGGTAAACAGTCATGCAATCTTAAACAGGGGTTTAGCTAGCAAACTGAATCTTGTGCATACACTGGCTGATCCATTGCTGTGTTCCTGCAATATAGCTATAATCTCCCAAGGTATAGACCTGCCAGTAATAATATAATATTTACCAAAAGCTGCTGTATAACACTACTCTTTCAAAGCACAGCTGAAACATTAATTATGCCAATACTCCTGCAGGGTAGGTGAGTAAATGTTTTTCATTTGGGGCAACTGAGATATGGACAGACGAAGTGACTTGTCCCGTTCTGTAGAGCTAGGATTAGAAATTGAAAATCCTGATTTCCAGTCATGAATACAATCTGTGCTTTGTCTCTTTCGCGCACTATGATCACTATAGCAGTAGGTGCAGTTAGAGATCCAGCAGCATGTTGTGAAATATCTGATGAAGAACAAAACTGTCCTGTTCCCATTAGTAAAAAATTGTGTAGTTGATCATGAGCATAGTTGCGTCTGTCCTTTTGAAAGTGGAAGTCCAGAGCCTGCGCAGAGGTCAGAAGGCCTATTCTATGGTGCTAGTATTCTTCTGGGGAATCTAAATTCCTCGGAACACAGCAAACTCCAATGTTTTCATAAAAAGATTTAAGTTGTATGTGTGTTTTGTGAGAGAGCAGAGCAGCTGGCTAATTGGTTTCCTGTGTGACTAGTCCTATTTATTTCTACATGTACTTTGTGAAGCAGTCATTCAGGTTTATGATGAGAAATAGTTGGGTAGATATTTATAACAATGTTACGTGATTGCTTAAGGAGATAGTAGGTGTATTGTAAAGTCACAGTACATTTAGATTTATATACTACATTTATGCCTATCATCCTGAAGTACCTAATAAGCTGCTTGTGCAGGGATTAGATTACTTGCTTATACTGAAATGAGCCAGTGCTGAAGTAGAATATGGCTACGTTTCTATACCAACATTGGTACATTATAGATTTTATTTAGGCATGGAAGTGACTTGTCACTCCTTGTCTATTATCTGTACTGAACCTTTTTGCCTTTAAACTGAAAAGTCTTTGGAGCAGGGAGTCCATTTAATTGTTTGTATGTATCTTAACTAATATCCAACGGAATGTATATTCTCTATACATTTATAGTGCTATATATTTTTACTTCTCCATTGCCATAGGTGGTGCATGACACTTCACAGACAATTGAAAAGACAATTCTTGCCATAAAAAGCCTACAAGCTAAATACTATAATTGCATAATTGGAAATTAAGTCAACAACACTTATAGGGAATAATGTTCCATATATTTAAAAAATGTCATTGTTTCATTTTTCTTCCTACAGAATCATCATAGGTCATAATCCTCCTTGTACCAAAACTTTTATACCATGTATGAAAACATGATTGGCATAATCACATATGAAAAAGGGTTGCCAAACTATAGAATAGTCTTATCTGGTAGGGATAAAATCAAGTTGGCTGCTCTACTCTAGTATCAGATAAATCTCTGGTCAGGGCCTCTTTAAATTTTAACTGAGTAACTCTTAATAATGCAAAGCAATGTATTTTTGGTAATGGTGAATCAGTAGGGGGCATTCTCCCCCTTATTCAGTATTGAAGACAACATCTTCCTTAAACAACATTAGAGGTGCTACTGAATGTGCTGTCAGTCAGATGAAATATCAAACTGAGTCTGTGAACTGTGGCTGTCATTAAGTGAAGGTGTTTTCCATTTCTTTTCCTAAACTGTTTTGCAAATGTGGCTGGTGCAGTATGGCTATCACATTCTCCCCAGAGATGGTTGAGTTTGCATGGCGGTCAAGTGATCTGTCTATATGCAATCTGTAATATGCTTAGGGAGTCTTTGGGCGAAGGTGTGGGAAGTGTGCTGTGGAAACATACTGGGTAAGTACTTTTTATGAAAGATTCTGTGGCACTTTTGGCCAGAGCGGGTGTAAACCTCAGTGTCTTGACTAAATTCCAGCTCTTGTCACTGCATCCCACCGATTTTCCCATGCCATTTTAAGCTGGATATGCTTCTTATTCTGATCTGTGGTGTAGGGTTGCTAAGTGATCTGTATTGAGGGGCCGTGATGGCTGCATTTGTATAATGGCTAGCTGATCCCTATGTATTGAATTTGCAATGGAGAGATCCTGACTTTCCATTAATTTGAATGGGAATTCCAGGGAAATGGCTACTGGGGTATATAGGTGTTTTGGGGGAAGTGAAGTAGTCAAGGAGGTAAGTGACCGCCACCCAGTGAACTGATATAGGGGCTCAAGGGAGCTGAAAGGCAGTCCCAGGAGAGTAGTAATTTAGTTCCCTCTTTTCTTTTTCTCAAATCTCTAATAGCCCGAACATCCTGGTGACCAGCAGCCTCCCTCTCACCCTCTGTCCAGCCACCTGGTCCTAGTTAGTATCTGTTTTTGTTGTCTTTTGCAGGTGAAATGCACTGATGTTGTTCAGGCTTATATCAAGAGGATTGAGGAGATAAACCCGCTTGTCAATGCAGTTGTCAAGGCCAGGTGAGCCGGGGGAAAGGTAGGAAATGGACTTTTCTATAGTCCAGTTTAGCAGCTGTTACAAGCCATGATTGGCAACAGGGCAAGATAACCAGCCTCCATGTGAGGTTCTCCACCTTTCCAAATGTGATCACCCCCCCTCCCCCATGTCATGCTTGTTGGGGGAGGGGGTATGTTAGAACCGATTGACTTGTCAATCAAACATGACTTATGCAATGAATGAGTGCTGAATGCCTCAACCATCTGTTAGAATTGCAAGATTAACCCATAGTTTAGGTGAAATTAATTGTCACTGACTCCTGCGGAGGTTGTGATAGGTGGAGGAGCTCTGACATTTTCTGTAACTATAAGCAATATACACCTAGCAAGTAATTAAACTTGACCAAGTGACTGTGCCCTTAATGGATCATACGTATTCCAGTAATATGTAACTATCAATGATCATTCTCCAGGTCAGAAGTGGAATACAAGACAGAGGCCATTCTGTTCATAAAACACAGTGAGAACTGTTTAAACAATTAACATTCACAGCATGTTCTTACTATGGGTAAATAGAGGATTCAGGGCTATCAACCATATATCTTTTTATACCAGCCCTGAATTCACTAAGCCTCTTGCTGCTATTTATATTTGCTCCATTTCTCTTTACCTTCTCTGTACTCCTTTGCAACAAGGAAGAGGCTAAAAATATGAATGATTTTTTTTTTCTTGCCTTTCACAGGCAGAATCCAGGATAGTTTTAAATCAGTCTAATTATTTTAAAATTTGTGATGTGTGTGTAAGTAAATTATCTTAATTCTCTATTCTAATTGAATAATTACTTACAGTACAGATGGACAGAACTTTTCCATGTCACTTGAGTCACAGAAGTCCTGCACACACAAGCTTCCAGATGAGAATACTGTACTTTCTAATTCCAGTGAGGCTGGAAATGCCGTGAGCATAGTGGCTCTCTCAGGTATTCTGCTGCTTCCAAGTGGTTCTAGGAAACAGAGGCAGCTGATTCATTTCAGGGTTTGAGTCTGTGTTCAAGTTGGTTCTTACTTTGTTGGGACTAGTTCCTTCATCCCTTTTTCAGACTCACTTGCAGAAGAAATACAGAAATTTGGGTTAGTCCATATCTAGCTATTGATGAACGGATGTTATGATATTTGGCGATCAATCACACCTAGTGGTGAATGCATTTAATTGCAGGTCTGTCTACCCTAAAGATGTTGCATAAATAGAACATATACAGTGTTCAATTATTTTCTGAAAAAAAGTAGAACTGGTTAGGTTACCAATTTCTGGTGTGTGTCTGTCATTCATTGTGTGGGAGCAGCCTGATCTATAACTGTAAAAGAATTGAAATAACGTGGCAGTCTGCCTTGTACTTCATATACCTCTTTTCTTTTGAGAATTGCAAGGCATTATGCGGATATTAATAAACTTACTGCCCCAAATCCCCTTACGGATGAGGGACTCAGCCAAGCTCACACAGTGAGTGTGTGGCAGAGCTGGGAAGGGAGCCCAGATTTCCTGATTCCTGGTCCTCTGTCTTCACTCCCCACCCCCTTCCTTGTTCAGGAGCTGGCCAGAGAAAGGCTCACCATGGTGAGGGGATAGTGATGGGGGTGGGGAAATGAGTAATGGGTTGCTTCATATTGTTTCCTTTACAACCTATGTGCTTTTAACACATGAACCTACTTATTTTTCACCAAGTCCTTCTCATTCTTTGACCACCCCCATCTAAAGGGCTGATCAGCCCACTCAGATGTTGGTTGGGATTTGGTTAGAGATGAACTGGGGGTTCATCTGAGTCCAGTCAGAGACTGACCAGTTTTCTCTCCCCTCCCTCTCCTTCCCAACCATTCCCCTCAGGTTTGATGCAGCCCTTCAGGAGGCCCACCATGTTGACAAACTGCTCTCGGAAGGTCATGGAGATGAAGATTCCCTGCAGGAAAAATTTCCCTTCCTGGGGGTTCCTTTCACCGTCAAGGAGGCCTTCGCGCTGCATGGTGCGTTTACACACAGGCTTTACCAGGCGCTGTTTGGATTTACTCTGCAGCCTGTTGTCAGTTTGCTCCTTTCTCATGAGGGTTGTGGCTTTGGCGTGGAGGCCAAAGTGGTGGACCCTGCTAAACTGAATCCAGCTGCCTCTTGAGAGAGACATGGTGGGAGAGGTAATATCTCTTGTTAGACCCACTTCTGTTGTGTTTGAGCTTACACTGAAGTTGGTCCAATAAGAGATATTACCTCATCCACCTTGTGTGTCTGATATCTGGGACCCACATGGCTACAACAACACTGCAAACAGCTTCTTCCGGTCAGTCTCTTTCCTATCCCCTTTGCATGGCACTGTATTAGACCCACTGTGTGGGAATGGTAACTGGCCCATTGACGTTCAGCCAGTGTTCCGTAAATATCAGAGGGGTAGCCGTGTTACTCTGTATCTGTAAAAGCAGCAAAGAGTCCTGTGGCACCTTATAGACTAACAGACGTATTGGAGCATGAGCTTTCGTGGGTGCATCCGACGAAGTGGGTATTCACCCACGAAAGCTCATGCTCCAATACGTCTGTTAGTCTATAAGGTGCCACAGGACTCTTTGCTGCTCCCTAAATTTTTGCTTTCTCCCTCCTAGCATGAGCTTCCCTGGGCCATCTCTCGGAACACTCACACTAGCATAGCTTGTAATCTCAAGGGGATTGTTATTGCATCTCTGACCCACTATATCTGGTTTTTATCTTGTCACCATAGGGATGCCCAACACCTCTGGCCTGGTTAGTCGTCGCAACTTGATCTCCACTTCAGACGCTCTGGTGGTGTCACGGTTAAAGCAAGCTGGTGCAATTCCACTAGGTGTGACCAATTGCAGTGAGCTGTGCATGTGGTATGAGTCTAGCAACAATGTCTACGGCAGAACGAACAACCCATATGACCTGCAAAGGATCGTGGGTGGCAGTTCAGGTGAGAAGCCAGGAAGCCAATACTACAGTGCACAGATGAGTTTGCCAGGTTCCTCTCATTGATCACTTTGTACTTTAAAAGCTCTACAGATGTTTAACTGGTTAGCCACAAACATAGCTGTCATATAGCATGTGGGCAAGCTGATATGGTAGGAATTCAGAGGTGAACATTTTGGGTATTGGGCATTGTGACAGACTGATGATATTCTGTAATATCGTGAACAAACATGGAATTAAGATAAATTTATTGAATCAAGTTAATCCATATTGAATTAGGGTTAATACCTTTTGAGTGTATTGTATTAAATTCAACCGTGTATGTGGTGGTGTGGCATTGTGTGTACCTTCTGTAGTAGGGAGGGGGTATGCTAATGAACTTACTCTGGCATTACCCCTTGAAAAACACCCCAGCCCCCCGGGAGAGAGATGCATACAGGGAGTTCCCGGATTTACGATGCCTGACTTACGTTGGACGCCACTTATGACGCTTTTCAATTGATTGTCTGTTTCACCCGTATGATGAAAGCCTATGACACTCGTTTCGCCCTTATGATGAAAGCTGGCAGGGAGAACAGCATACATCACATGCTGAACCTCAGCCAATCATGTTGTCACTGTTTAAACTTTTTGATTGGCTGACCCTGGGGCCAGGAGCCAATCAAAAACAAGCATCAAGGCTACTTGGCAACAAGCTACTCTGGCCATGGAAGCCAATCAGACAAGCAACTGCAAGGGACCCCTTCCAGCTCCATTCATTTTAACACAACCACAAAGTTATTTACAAGCAACTCTGTAAAAAGCAACCCCAGTTCTGCATAGTATGTTGTCGGCATTCTGAGCAGCCGCCTGCCTTGCTGCCTACCTCCTTGGCTGTCTACCCAGCCTGTCTCCCATCATTGAGTGCGTCTGTGAATAGGGGCATATCCAACATGTACAGCTGCTACCGAGAAATTTACAAGGAGAATAGGGGAACATCTGTCTAAACCTTAGACGCTTTCTTTAAGATTTCAGAGAAGACTCCAGAGAAACCTGCAGCCCAGACTTCAGAGAAGCCCCCAGCCAAGAGCCTTTCAAAAAGTTCTGGAAAATCAAAGCATATGTGATTTTATACATTTATTTGAATGGTGTTTACCAAACACTGATATTGCTACATTAGTCATCTATAATTTATTTAGTACAAAAATCTGGGTTATTGTGGTGAAAATAGTATATCAAGCCTTGGTTCAGGAACCAATCCCCCTTTATACTATTGATTCCTATGGGAAAAGCAGTTTCGGCTACAACGTTTCAATTTACAACACAATTCTGAGGAACAAATTGTGTCGTAAGTCTGAGGACTCCTGTATAGTGGTTCAGACTGGATTCTCCAGTTATGAACAGACAAAGAAAAGACTTCTGGATAAAAGCCTGATTTTTAAATGACTCGGAACCTTCTGCCTGATCCAGCAAATGGCCAGGATCCTTAAGGGAGGATTGGAAAGACTTGGTTCTTTGAGGCCTCATAAGACTGTGTGCTTGTTCTGTGCTGAAGCTCTGGTGAACTTGTAACCACAAAGAAACCCCGAGGGTGGGGTGATCATTGATAAGCTTATTAGTAGGCATGAAGGTTCTTTTATTGATTGTAATGCTTTTTGCCTTAAGAATAAAGTAGATTTGCATCAGAAGTGCTATGTCGTAACTTATATCTGTAATAGTCCCTCAGTTATCAGTCTCTGAAGAGAAAGCAAGCAGGTCTTTTTAGGTCAACTGTCTGTGCTGGGAAATACAGAGTGGAGGCAGGGAACTGTTCACCCTGGATGCCCCAGTCTGGAGGGAGAGAGATACATGTCTCCACTGAAGAGAGGAGCTGGAAGGGCGCTGGAAGCTTGATAGTGGATGCCCTCGGTGGACCCCAGAAGAGAAATACATGACCTGTGACATCTGTGGTAGCAATGATGGAAACTGTAACAGTGTGACTTGCATAAGTGCAGTAAAAGCAAGTTCTATAGAAGGAAAAGCACAGGGGAAAAAAGTCTTTTTGGGAAAAGGACTAGTGAAAAGAGAAATGTGAAAATGGATTGTCAGCAGCTGCAGACAAATGGGCTGATTGAGCTAGAAAGGGAGATCGTCTTGAAGACAGAACAAACTCATAATGAGTTGATTTGCTTTATTCTAATGACCAGTCAAGAAACAATGCCAATTTTGAAGAGAGCCACCAGCCTAGCCTGCTGGCAGACGGCCTAGCAGATGGGGAGAGTCTTGGAGGCAACACCTTGAAGAGAAGCAGGGATGAAACTGATAGATACAGCAACTGTGTTCTGTCCAGACCAAGAACACCACTGCAACAGGAATGGTGGACAGCCCAACATCTGGAGCCAGGCAAGTTTCAGCTAGAGAGGATCAAGTGTGTCAGGAAACCAGCAGCTTGCAGACTGGTAGCAGCAGCATCAGTGTGAAAGAGAAAAGAGGGAGAAGCGGCGTCAGTATGAGGTGAGAGAAGAGGACAGGGAGCACCAATATCAGATTGAGTTGGAGAAACTGCGCCAGCACAACCATAGCCAAGCAGGTGTAGCCTGTCCCCAGGGGTGGTGTAATTTCCAAATTACTTGCTCGACATAGGGAGTTTGATCACGTGGATCCTACATCCTTTTGAAAAGGGATGTGAATTGAATAAGGTAGGGAAGGTGGACACAGGGCCGCTGCAAGGATATTTTGCGCCTTAGGCGAAACTTCCATCTTGCCCCCCCCCCCCCCCCTTTAAAAAATCACATACATTATACACAATACACGGTTACAGAGTAACATGTTATAATTTAGAATTTATGTTTCTGCGCTTTAAGTTTAGCAAATTTAGAAACAAGTTCCTCCAAGTCAATGCTGTGAGCAATGTCACGTTCTAGTGACAAGGTAGATAGCCCAATAAGTCTTTGTTACAACATTGATGTTCGCATGTATGTTTTTATCAACTTGAGCTTCGAGAAGCTTTGCTTACCACTGGCCACAGAAACTGGGAGAGTCAAGAGGATGCGAAGAGCAATAACTGTGTTAGGGACACTATCTGTCAGCTGGGGGTCAGGGCTGTGGGGAGGATGGGGTTAGGGGGTTTCCAGCTCAGAGGGACTGAGCTTGGAGCTGGGGGTCAGGGCTGTGGGGGGAATGGGGATGGGGTCAGGGGGGTGCCTGGGGGCACTGGGGCAGCTCAGCTCTGCAGGCTGCTGTTTTCTCCAGCCATCCAGGCACAAGGGGAGCAGGAGCAGGGACCAGCGAAGGACCAAGGGGGCAGGAACACAGGCACCTGAGGCCAAGCGGTGGGGAAGCACTTGCTTACCTTGCCCAACGCACGAGCATTGGGATCCTCTTTCTTCCTCCGCTCCACCAGACCACCACTGAGGCTCTTTTCTTCTCCATGCACCTCGCTGGGGCTGACGTGGAGGCTGAGCTGGGGGCAGCCCCCGCTTTCCTCCAGAAGCCCTGGTGTCACGCCGCCCTCTCAGGGCTCCTGCCATGTGCCCTAAGCAGAGCTGTGCCCCCGCTGGCAACAAGAAAAATTGCACAGGCTGGAGCCCCTGCTCTGGAAGGGAGAGGGATTCTGAGCCTCTGCCTGCAGCCCAGGGATTCCCCTGGGTCAGCGTACTGCGGGCAGCCAGAACCTCTGGGCTGCCGTGGAGGTGCCCTGACCCAGGGTACCCCGTGGCCTGCCAGTTGCCGTGGCGGTACCCTGACCCAGGGGGTCCCTGGGCTGCCGGTTGCCGCAGCAGTGCCCTGACCCAGGGGGGACCCTGGGCTGCCAGCTGCTGCAGTGGTGCGCTGACCCGGGGGGGCCCTGGGCTGCCGGCTGCCGTGGCGGCGCCCTGACCCGGGGGGGCCCCCTGGGCTGTCGGCAGCCGCTGCCGCCGGCAGCTCAGATTCCCTCTCTGTCCCAGCAGCAGCGGCTGCTCAACCATTTAAAAAAAAATTGGAGGGTGCTGCTTTTTGGCACCCCCAAATCTTGGCACCCTAGGCAACCGCCTAGTCCGCCTAAATGGTTGCACCGGCCCTGGGTGGCACCTGACTCCTTTGCTGTGTGGGACAAAGGCCTTGGACACTTTTACCCTTGTGGGAAGGAAGGATTATAAAGATTATGATAGTTGTAAGCAAGCTTTGTTGCAAAGGTTTGAGCTGACCCCTGCAGTGTATAGGAGAAGGTTTCAGGGAGTTCAGAAAAAAGGGGACATGACTTGTGCTGAGGTTTCACCTCAAATTAAGGGTATATAAGGAAACGGGGGAGCTGAAGGACACGCACTCTCAGGCTTTCTGCGTGACTGAGGGGAGATGCAGTTGCACTGAACAGTGACAGTTATCTCCTCTACTTCCCATCTGGCATCACTTCAGGGCTTCCTTGCTGGAGTAGCTTCATGTTGGAATCAGTGAGTAGTTCTGACATGTTTACACAAATTGGGCAAAACACATGGGCAAGAAGCTGCTCTTCTCCCACTGGTCCCCTCGTGTGTGTGTAGCTGGAGGCTCCTGTTCTATCTGTGTGCACGATTGCTCCCCACTCGGATGGTTGGTTATCACTGCCAGAGTGGTTCTAGCAGAATCCTGAGAGATCACCTTATTATCTTTCACTCCTCTGGCCCACACTCGGGTCCCCCTCCTTCTGGCTGAGCAGGTATAGACAAGACTGTTTTAGGAGTGCCATTCAGAACTGACCAGAGGGGTTGCTATTGAGTGACGCAGTGGCTTCCGGGGAACTCCTCATGTCTCTGGGGGCAGAACATGCTGCCTCAGCAGAAAGAACTTCTATCCTTCAACAGCTTAGGGCATGAAGCCAGGATCAGCTATTGTCTGGTTTTGAGTGCAATGAATTAAGATGGAAGATGGGGGATTGCTGGCTGGCAGGAAGGAGATGTCAGGAAAGAGTGAAGAGAACGTCATTAAGTGGAAGAGAGAAGGAGAAGCTGTTATGAGCAGAAGCAGTCTCTCTTACTCTGTGTATGTACAGCGCCTAGCACAATAGATCCTGTCCTTGATTGGGGCAAGTACGCACTGCTGTTATGTATGTAAACAATGGTAACTATAACCCCAGAACCTTGTCTTCAGGGTTCTTTTGGAGGTGGGGCTGGGGCAGAAAAATCCTGCGTAAGGCTTGTCAGAATGGAGGAGCCAAGGATGAATGCATCCGTGTGGCTGACTTATGGGAGAAGATGGGGATGCAGAACAGCCACGTGCACCATAATACATCTGGCTTCCAAGAATGCGAGTTACATGTACAGGATGGGAGGCTGTCTTGGAAGCAATGACTCAGAATGACTGAGGGGTCATTATAGATAATCACCTCTACGTGAGCTTGCCGTGCAGTGCTGAGCAGAAAGGACCGATGTGATCCAGGAATGTATAAAAAGGCAAACCTTATAATATGAGGCTTAAGAAGCTCAGTCTATTCTGTTTCTCGAAGACAACTTAGTGAGTGGGGTGGCTTGGTCACTGTGTATAGGTACTTACACATGGAAAAGAGGTCTGAAAATGGGGAGCTTTTCAACCGTGCTGACAAAGGCATAACAAGACCCAGCATCTGGAAGATGAAGTTCGACAAATTCAGCCTTGAAATAGGATGCAATTTCCTACGGTAGTGAGGGTGGCTGGAACAGCTGACTGGTGGGAGTGGTGGACTCTTCATTGCTTAGAGTCTTTAAAACAAAATATTAGCTGTCTTTCTAAAAGATATGTTTTAATTCAGCTGCTGGGAGATGTTCTGCAGCTAGGTTCATGGGATTTGTGGTGGACAGTTGTGGTCCCTTCTGGCTTGGTAATCTGGGTCTCCATGTTAATTCCCTTCTTCCTGGACCCTGGGGAGAACAGGATTGCCTGCACTGCCGTCAGCATACTCGTAACACTCGCAGTTCTGCATTTAAATAACTATAATCCAGTCTCAAGCTTCAGGGCTTCAGCCAGTTGCCTGGAGGGTTCAGGAAGGACTTTTCCCCCCAATGCACAATTGGTGCATTCTGGTTTCGTTTGGGGTTTCTTTTGCCTTCCTCTGAAGCAACAGAGATTCTTCCTAGGTGGAAATGGACCACCTGGACTGGATGGACTCTCTATCCTTCGTGGAGGAGAAGAGGCTGAAATTCTGACAGCATACAAGCACAGACTTTCAACTGACTAGTTATTTTTGCAGAGGCACCAGGGGATGGAACAGGGGTGTGTGTGTATGTGTGTGAGAGAGAGAATGAGTGAATCTTGCAGGTTCTCTTACATTGCTTCTACCTCTGTACCAGCTTGTTGCTGTCGTGCCAGTGGGTCAGTGCCCTGAAGTTTAGAAAATCAGCTTTTTTAGATGCCTGGTTGGAGTGTCTTGCCCACATGCTCAGGGTCATACTGATCAGCAGATTTGGGGTCATGGAGAATTTTCCCCCGAGGTCAGATTGGCAGGTTTCTCCTGCTGCTGCAGCATGAGGTGTGGATCACTTGTTGGGCTCATCTGAGAGTATCTCACCTAATCAATTCCCTGCCCTCACATGGGCCTTAGGCATTGGTGGCACCTTAGTCTCTCCTGGTCTCTGCCTGTGGCACCAACAGTTTAGTCTCTTGAGGACTGAAATAGGAAAAGTAATAGGGCTCAGCATGGAGGTTTCTGGGTGAAAGTTAGCAGCCTGTAATAAGCAGGAGACCAGATCTGATGGTCCCCTGTGGCCTTAAATTCTGTGACTTTCTGCAGGGAGAGCAAGCAGAGCTCCTTTGTTCTGCCACAGGCTAGCTGGCTGCCACAGCGGCGAGCATGAAGGCAGCATTACGCAGTGGGCATAGGGAAAAGTGATAACGCTCTCTGTTTTTTATTGTCATGCAGGTGGTGAGGGCTGTGTCCTGGGAGCTGCCTGCTCCGTAATTGGGGTGGGCTCAGATATCGGCGGCAGCATTCGGATACCTGCTTTTTTCAATGGAGTCTTTGGACATAAACCCACCACAGGTACCGAGTGTCCAGGATTGAGAATTTGCATCTTGTCTGCCCCCCCGTCAGAAATGACGCTGGATGTTTTCCCACTGGCAGGGTAACCACAGGTATCAGTGTGGGTGTGTGGGGAGGTGTTCTGTGTGCCCTCTTGTGACATATGTATATCTTTTTTTGAGAGAGGATTTTCAGTAATAGCTTATTGTTGGATGCTGGAAGTCAAATTCCTCCCCATTGTAAGTCCCTGGAAGCTAGTGGAGTTACATCAGAGTTGAATTTGACCTGAGAAGTTAGAGAAGCTGACCCTGTCTCCTATATTTTAGGAACTGGAAGCTGATACTGGCCAACAGGATGGGTCACTCAGTGATTGCCCTGTTCTGGTCATTCGCTCTGATGTATCTGGCATTGGCCACTGTAGGAAGACAGGATACTGGGCTAGATGGACCATTGGTCTGACCCAGTGTGTCCGTTCTTATGAGTCAAACTCAGGGAAAGTGTGGTGACATCAGACCTGACACACTAGATACCAAATCCTTGCAGTAGGACATTGACAGGGTCAATGTTTCTGTCTCAGCAACAAAATGGCTGGGTGTTCTTGTAGCTACAGCCTCTCATTATTCTGTGAGTCTCTCATTACCATGAAGTTCTGTCAAGTAACTTAGTGGCTGAGTGACCTAGTGTGGATGGACTGTAAGCAGCCAAGCGGCATGCTGCTCTGGTCTGTTTCAGCTGTGCACTTTTTCCCCCAAGTGGCATGTGAATCATATGAGTATGTGAATGGTGCTCTCACATGGAGGAATCACAAGGGCAGCTCTCCTGTGACAATCACGTTGGCTGAAGTTGTGTTTGCAAGTATGCACTCTGCTATGGGATGGCTAACTCATGTGCCTCTGCGCTTCTAGGAGTGGTCCCCAATGATGGTCAGTTCCCCAATGCTCTGGGGGTGCGGACGGAGTTCCTGTGTACGGGTCCCATGTGTCGCTATGCTGAGGACCTGGAGCCCATGTTGAGGGTCATGGCTGGGCCTGGAGTCAGAAAGTAGGTTGCTCTTACCACTTGGTGAAACTCATAGTTGATCTCAACCACTTTCTGGCCAGTAAGGCATATATCTGTTTATTTCTGATTTCTCCTTTAATGTGCCATATATTAAACAACAGGTCCAAACTGGTGGATGACCGTATACTAGTCTATCAAGAGGGGATGTCTTAGAATTCAGGTTGCAGAAATCTTTAAGTCTTTTAGCGAAACTCAGGGACACAAACGTGCAGCATCTTGCATGACAGAGTTGCTCCTTCAGTAGCAGTGCCAGCTTGGCACATGACACCTGGATTAGTCTCTGTATTGGATCTCCTGTGTGCCAGTGCTGTAGGCATTGACTCCTCACAGACAGTCATCCCTCCCCCTTGTGAGTGGTATACGTTCTGTCTATTTGAAGCTTCACCCAGGGAGTCCTCTGCTGTAGAGTTTTGGTGGGAGTGAAGTATACTGCTTGAATAGTCTCTGCACAGGGTCCAAAACATGGGAAATGGCTTAAAATAAATGCAGAGTCACTGTACAGTATCTTATAGGTTACTTCTCCCTCCTTCCTGCCCAGATTCTTACAGCCAATCCACCTCATTCCAGCCACTGTGAGCCTTACTGGCTGTTCTTGGATCCCTCTCCCTGCTCTTACCTCAGCACGTTCAGGTGTAGTCCTTTCACTCCAGCAGACAGAAGCACACTAGCCAGTTGGCGGCCTGTGCTTTTGCTCCCTGAGGCCTCCCTGTCCTGCATGGAAGAGAAGAGACTGAAAGTCTGACAGCAGACAAGCACAGACTTCCAATGGACCACAGTTATTTCTGCAGAGGCACCAGTGGTGAGAACAGGGGGAAACCTTGTAGGTTCTTCTACCCTGCTTCTGCCCCTGTCCTGGCTCATTGCTGCATATGTGTCCTTTACATGTCCATGTTCAGCTTTGTGTCTTCCTCCGCACTGGCTGTCCAATGCCCATGCTGAATGCTGTTCCTAATGCTTGCTATTGGCTGAGCGATCTAATGTGGAGGGGCATCTTGGGAGGCCAAGATTTTTTTAAAGAAATGTAGAAACTGCTGACCCAGTGATTGTGTGTGACACTGAGGCAAGCAGTCAGATGTATTTAATGCCGACATCTAGGTATTTGTATGTCAGTAGCAACTGTCTCCTTTCTAACATGACGGAGGTAGTATAACATCCCGAGGAACTTTAGCAAGTGTGTGAGCAGTGTTTCAATCTAGGGAATAGCAGGAGATGGAGACTTGTGACCCAGGTGTTGTTCCTTCCACCGCAGGCTAAAGCTGGATGAAAAAGTGTTGCTGGAGAAGGTAAAATTCTACTGCATGGAGCATGATGGTGGTTCAGTTTTCGTGTCCCCTGTGGACAGGGAAATTCTTCAGGCCCAGAGAAAGGTAAGAGGGACTTGGTTATTCAGGCGTTCAGATACCATGATGAAACGCATGGTAGACAAACCTGGAGGGAGAGGTTCAGAGAATCAGTTGAATAAGAGATGACCTGCTCTACCTATGTCTGTTCCATCTCTTGTTTATCATGGCCCTTATATGCTAGTACTTTTGAATGGGATGCTGATCAGTTGAATTAAGAGCATGCTGGCAGGAGGCCTGAAGTTAGCTATGATTAAGGCTACATTTTAGTCATGGATATTTTTAGTAAAAGTCATGGACTGGTCATGTGTGGTAAACAAAAATTCACAGCTGGTGACCTGTCCATGACTTATACCCGTGACTAAATCTTGGCCGTCTTGGCGGAGAGTATGGTGGGTGTTTGGGGTGGAGGGGTTGGAGATGGCAGGCTCCCTACCTGGCTCCGTGCTCCTCCCTGGGAGCAGTGACTTGTCCCTTGGCTCCTAGATGGAGGTGCGGTCAGGGGGGGTTTGCATGCTGCCTCTGCCCCAAGTGCCGGCTCCACCACTCCCATTGGCCAGGAGCTGAGGGAGGGACATGTTGCTGCTTCTGGGGAGCCCCCCAAGATAAGTGTTGCCCAGAGCCTCCTGCACCGCTGTCCTAGCCCTGAGCCAGCTCTCACACCCAAATTCCTGCTGCTGCTGTGGGGACAGTGGCGCACTGGCTCGAGACTACCCAAACAGTGGCCCGTACAGCTGGTCCAGGGGCTGCCCAAGCTGCTCAGGGGGCCCCCGAGCCAGCCACACCAGCCACTGCAGAAGTTTCGGAGATCCTGGAAAGTCATGGAATCTGTGACTTCCGTGACCAACTAGCAACCTTAGATATGATGCAAGTCATAAACCAAATGAGTTTGGTTGACTGTCTAATCTCCAGTGGAAGTTTGTTCACATTATATATTCCTGCACATGTGCAGAATTTGTGTGTCCAGCAGAATTTTATCTTTTTCTGCAGAAAATGTTCTGCCCCAGAATGCTGCAGTTCTGCCTTTTGCCCACCAGAGCTCACTGTGGCACCAGAACAGCCAACAGTATGAATGCAGCGGGTTGTTCTGGTGCCACAGTGGCCTCTGGTGGAAAAAGGGTGGAACTACAGCACTTTCTGTGAAGGAAAAAAAATTCTGTGCACGTGCAGTGGCACAAAATTCCTCCAGGAGTACAAGTTCATCACAGCACCTGGCCTGTTAGGACAAAGTGGGGCACATGGGGCTGCTGGGGAGGAGGTCACAGACTGGAGTTCAGAATGGTTAGTGGGGGGTACAGACTGGAGCATGGGCTCAGGAGCTAGTGGGGTGACAGTGTTGAGGCAGGGGCTGAATGGGAGAGGGGGACTGCAGAGACCCATCGGGATGGGGGGTGTGGGGACAGGGGCAGATGTGCCTGACAGAATGGGAGAGGCCTGGGATCATCCAGGGTCTGTATGGAGGAGGCTCCCCAACTCCCTAACAATCCTACCCCCCCCCCCAAAAAAAACAACAACAAAAACATTCCATACTTCTCCCAACCATACCCAGCAACTCTCCAGGTTTACTCCAGGCTCTTTCCATCTCCCTCAGCTCCTCTGTTGCCTTTGCACTACTTCTGACAGGTGCAGGAAATACAGTTCTGTATTGTAATGTAAATGAATTACTCGAAGTTATGTATTAATATGCCTAGTAAGTGAATCTATTCGTCAAAAAAATGACCAGAATCTTTTTTTTTTTTTTTGGTCTGTATTGTTACAGACATACTTGCTGACAGGTATTTTGAAATAAATTACCAGAATAATTGATACTAGTATGATTATATTAGTTATTTTGACAAATAAAATATGCAGAATTTTGCAGATTTTTAAAATATTGTGTGCAGAGTTTTTAATTTTTTTGGCACAGATTTCACCCAGGAGTTAGTTAATTAAATTATAAAACTACCAAATAATTTGCATCACTGTCAGTCTTTGCACAGAGGAGACCAGGACTGAAATAGCCAGGGCATATTACAAATTGAGATTGTAGTGCATTATCAGAGTTGTATACGGGAAACTTGTCACTTATTGTATACATCAAGAGATGGGATCTAACCTAATGGTGAGCCAGCAGCACAGAGCTAGGATGCTGCTGCTTAGGTCCTGTCCTTCAGATGAGATGTTAAACTGAGCTCTTTTTACTTATGTCTAGTACCAGTTTATGTTGAATCTGAAAGATCTAACAGTTCTAATGTCCAGATTTTGGACAAGTCATACATGCAGAGCAAGCCATGAATTCTTTACACAAGAATAGGCTGTCCAATGTTCTTGCCAAATTCCAATTTGGATAATTATATTTTACCTACATAAAAGTCTCCTTTTTTATATTATGGAGATCCTTTGGGATTTTTTAGAAGGGAAAAGAGCCATAATACTAGTATGAAAATGTAATGTTTATAAAATCCAAAGGTGGGTCTTGAGCCACGGCTGTGTGTAGAATGCCTTACCCCTTTTGCCCTCACAGTCATTGCCCAGTAGAGTGTTCTGCCACTGTACCTGATGATGAAAGATGCTATATTAAAAAAGTCCTTTTCTATTGTGGTCCCCTTGATGCTAGTTTTGGAGTACCCTGACTTTGTTCAATTGACAGTTGCAATGGGAATTTTCTAGGGGACATCAGATCTTCATCAAATGGAGCAGACTCCACCTGTTGGCCTTGAATATGGAGACTTGCATGCCTTGGACTTGTAGTACCCAGCGAAGTAATAAAAATAGGAGTGGTTCCACATCCTGTGTGACAACTCTGTGGGCTGTTTGGCCCACTGGCCTTAGCTACCTTAGCTTTACCCAGGCCCACCAATCTCTCATTGCTTCTGCGAGTAGTGAAATATCACATAACATGATGGATACGCTCTTCCCTTTGTATTTCCATAAGGTGGTGGAGCACCTGGAGACTCAGTGTGGGGCCCAAGTTCAGTATGTAACAATCCACAAGATGAAGTATGCTTTCCAGATCTGGTCTGCTATGATGTCTTCCCGTGACAGTGATGGGCAGGTGCGTCTGATTCTGACCAGGACACAAGCATAATGGAGCGGAGAGGAATCTGTTATTTGTCAGTAGACAGAGAGGGGGACGTGTACATGCTTGATAGGTTTTGGACCCAGCGGCGTATCTTCTCTTCTTCCCCTATCTCGCTCCCCACTTCCAACTCTATCTCCATGTAACTTTAAGCATTATCCTCTTGCGTCAGCCATTCGTGAGGTTACTGTAAATCCAGTGATCTAGCAGGTGAGGGACACCTTTTAGGATTCTTGCTCTGGCCTTTTCTGTGCAAGTCCTTACACACTCAGCTAAGCAGATGGTTTTCTAACTAGCTTACCTTGCTTTCTTTTCACTCTTTTCGCTGTCAGCAGCAGAAGGGTGATGCAGGTCATGACTGAAGTGCATTAAGGCTGCTGAGAAGTGGAGACAGGCAGGACTGAAACTAAAGATGCTGTTTATAAATTCTATAGTCAATTGCTTGACAACACTTTTTGGTTTGTTATGAAATACACTCGAGACCAACTACCAGTGTCAGTCAGGTTTATTGCTATGAGTCAATATACAGTACAGGAAAAAGGTTCTATGCGATACTGGTGTCCAGAAGCAGATCTATGCAGCATTGTTACAGTCACCTTACACAGAAAGTCTGCTCCCAGAGTTACATGTTTCAGCTGGTTAGTATCTATAGGATGATTTTACAAGTTATGTATTCATTTACATGTCACTAAAATTCAGCCCATCAGTTTATTGCAGTTCCTTAACTTGTTCTGTTTCTTTCATTATCTTTGTTTTGGATACCAGCATTCCAGGTTCTGGTCCGTGAAGGTTCCTTCTTGGTTTGCACCAGGGTAGAACAATCATATGTCGTGTCCCCTTCCTTTGGCACATTCCAGTACTGGTCCATGAGAATAACACTCTAGCTGTTGCTATGGTAAAAGACTCATGGGTCCTGATAGCTTACCTATCTACTTAAGCCGAGGCTTACTTCAGGTAATGCCAGGTGTTGTGGGATACTTACCATAAGTGAACAGGATTATAGTACAGGTATAAGCCAAGTTAGGTTATATAACTGCTATGATATTTGTTCTCAACCAACCTATTTGAGGTTAATGCATATATATTTATGGATGATGTATGTAATAGCCAGCATACAGTGGTCAACAGTGCTGCAAGTTAGTGTTAATTTTCTTTGGCAGGTCTGTGTGATACAGCTTTTGTATTATAATACCTGCCTGCTGTGTGCTTTGCTTAAATTGCTGGTGTCAATCTTCTCTCTCACTCATTTTATTTATTACTTCTGACTCTTCTTAGTGTTTGTCCTGCGCTCCAAGCACTGTACAACAGTATTTTGTGTCAAAATCCCATAGCATACTTAATGGGCTACATATGCAAATAGCAAAAAGGCTCATCTCCTTGAAAGACACAATCCCAAGCAGCTCTGCCATGTCCCCATTCCATCAATCTTCCTCTTCCCAAGATCCAGAGAGAAAAGCACTAACTTTCATGTAAAAATGGTGAACATCCAAAAAAAATATTTATTTCTGCCCCTTATTGCATCATCTGGGGTACGCCATCAGAAGTAGACAGTGCCAGTGGTTGAGCACTCTCCTTGCTGATGAGGATTTCCCCACAGCCAATACAAAAACTCTCTGCCAGCTGAAAATATACCACCTCAATTCTTCCTGTCTTCTGGATGTAGTGGGTCCTATCAGTTGGTTTAGCAGTGTGTGGGAAACCTGTCCACACCCCATGTGAGCCTTGTATTTAACAATACTTTTCTGTTCAGCTATAAATGGGGATTGGTCACTTCTGGTGCAGTATGTGGTCTCCCCACCCTGCTCCACAGAGAATGCAGATAATCTGATGACTTTGATAATGCTGCTGGTAGTGAGGGGTTCAGAGCTTTCTCTTATCCCACCACTTACTGCATATTAACTACAACCCCCTGCCAGCATTGATGTGATGTGTTTGTTAATTGCAGGAAGCACAGCTGTTCACAGACCTGCTTGGAGATCATGGGAAGCCCGTGTGGCCGCTGTGGGAGCTGATGAAATGGTTCCTGGGGATGTCTTTGCACACCATCCCTGCCATTGGTAAAGTCAAGCCATCTCATTTAATGTGGCTTTCCATTTAAAAAAATAAATAAACCCAAGTTAAAATGAATTTGCAGTTGTTTAAAATCCTAATTTACAGCCTGCAGCTATGAAACAAGCTCTCTTTGTATGATTATGATTGTTGGCCAGATTCCAACTTGGGTAAATACATTCTGCATCCTTAAATTCCTCCCCAGCTCTTCCAGTTGGAAAAGGTATCGTTCATAACCTATCCTAGACAGTAGCCGTGTGCTGTTATACACAGTTGCCACATTCCACCCAAAAGATCACTGCATTTAACAGAGCATGAGTGATTGTATAAATAGTATAGCGTATACACTGACATAAGTAATGTAGCACTTGGAGGAGGTAAAGGATATGTATGTTTGTGGCATATGACTGAATAGAAAATATTGGTAGCTATGGTATGGAGTTGGGTGGGAGTTCTTTTTTCTGGCTATTGAGTTTTTTACTGGAATGTTGCCTCTTCATTCCAGTCTTGGATTGGATTTTCTCTGGGATCAAGGCAGGTACAAATTATTTCTAATAATATACAGTAAGCGTTTGCAAATATTTGAAGTATGAAGATGCCAAGGATGAAGAATTATTTAGGGTGATTCTTTGCAAAGGAAAATGTAAGTGGACTATTAAAAAAAACTTCTGAATGCTGAAGTCATGAAGTTTATCTGGCTATGGAATAATCTCCTGAGGGAAATGACAGAAACCTCATTGCTTGAGTCATTTAAAACTATATCAGATAAAACATTGGACAGTGTATTGTAGGGTGTGGTCTCATACTGGTAGAGTTTGGGAAGCACAGGGAAAGAGTAGACCCAATAACCTTATAGAATGAAAAGATCTGGTTGTTCTAGATTCTCATCTGAGTCAGCTCCATGCTTCTGGGAACACAACTCAATGGGCAGGACATGACATGCTCCTGAGGACGCTGTGAGAAGACAGGAGTATTTTCTTTCTGACTTAGAATGGGTCTCTTTAAAATACACAAACTCTCCAGGTGCCTCTGTCATAAATGGATAGGTAAGGTAAGGGTTAAGTTTCTTTTACCTGGAAAGGGTAACCAAACACCTGACCAGAGGACCAATCAGAGAACTGGATTGTTTAAAGTCAGGGGCGGGAATTTGTATACTCGGTGTCTTTTTTGTTTTCTCGGCTGTGAGTAAACAAGGTTTCCTCCTAACTCCATCTTATCTTAAAGTTTCTTCTAAACATCTGTAAGTACCAAGGGAACGCAAAGTAATTCGGCTATGATGATCTTTGTGGTGTATTCACATGTATGTTGATTTGTTGGACTGGTTTAATTGGGCTATCTTTTAAATCAGACTGTTTCTTCATATCTTCTTATAAGCAAGAGCCTGTATTGAGTTTCTTAATGCAAGATTATTGTTTTATATTTTCTTTCTCTTTTTTCTATAAAGTTTTCTTTTTTTCAAAACTTGTGGAAGCTTCTTTTCTAGTAAGGCAGAGAAAGTGAAGCCTCTGTATCAGGTACCTGTCTCCCTCACGGGAAGACAGGCACGGGGAAAGGCAAAGCCAAGCTGTTGGTATTTTGCATCTCAATTGTCCTGAGAGTAGAGAACGCTTATCTCTTGGGAAGCAGAAAACCGGTTTCTTGCTACTCGCAGGCTCGACCAAGAGGCAAGCCTGGGAAGGAGGGGGGGAAGGGGTTTTCTCCCCTGCTTTTAGCATCCAAGGGATTTGGAATCTGGGTGTCCCACCAAGGGAGGGTTGGGGGCACCAGAGAGAGGAAAGAGGGGGGTCAGGCTCTCTAATTAAATTCCTGACCTGGTGGCAGCCCAAATACCCAAGCTGGTAGTGAGCTTGGGGGAGTTTCAGGTAAGCCCCCAGACTTTTGGACGCAAAAGTCCAGGTTTGGGACAGGACCAGATTGTGGACGCTAAAGTTCAGGTCTGGGACTGGGAGGCTAGATTACCACAGCCTCACATAGAGCTGTTTGAACCCTTTCAACCTTGAATTCTTTGCTATTACATGTAACAAATGTGGCTCTTAGACTTTAAGGAGTTAATAATAATCTTCCTAGATTCTTTGGTCAGTAATGGAGAGGAATGTCACATTCGATCATTTTGCATGTACAGGTAGTACTTGTTCTAGCCACATGCAAGCCAGGAGGGAGAGACAGTCTCCTCCCACCTGCTCCTGGAGCCATTCCCATGCTCCCGTGTCTAGTCTTGCTGAGAAAGGGATATTTGCCCATGGTGCTTTGTAAAGGAGACTACACTGTGTGATATACTGTCTCTTGTTTGCCTCCCTGTAATGCTGCATGTGTGTTTTCTGTTGCCCTATAGCCCTGGCACTGACAGAGAAGCTGATGAAACTCAACCCTGGTGGGAATGCGAAGCGGATGAGCATGGGCCACAACCTGCGGACTGAGATGATGAACTTGCTTGGGACTGATGGGATGCTTTTGTACCCTTCCCACCCCATAGTGGCACCTAAGCACTACTTTCCCTTGGGGATGCCTTTCAACTTTGCGTATACAGGTGAGCAGCCCTTGAGTGGTGGGAGAAAAGCTGGCAATCTCAGCTGTGCCAGAAGTAATTGGGTAGCATTGCACTATCTCAAAAGGCCTGTTCCCAATAGTGAGGGCATATCAAAAAAAGCTGGGGTGGGAGGGATCTCATGAGAATCTTTCCTTTTAAAAATCGGGGAAATGTATTCACAGGTTCGAGAGAGCAGTTTAACCATGTGATGTCTCACCTCGGACAGCTTTCTCACCTGGGATGCACTGTGCCTCTCACTTATGCCGCAAAGCAGTTGGTACCAAGCAGTGGTTGTGTTGGTGGTCCCTTGGCCCATAATCCTAGATGGGGAGCTCTCTGGAACGGGCTTATTTTTGTTTTATTCCTTTGTATGCTGCTTAGGGCCTGCTCAGAACTTTTAGGAGCTACAGTAGTGTAGATGCTACTGTAGAGCTCATTCTGAGATGTGATTTTTCTGGTTGCATGTCAAGAGACTTGTGCAGATACCCTGCAGGGCCATTTCCCTTGCACCTGCCAATTAATTGAAGAGTAAATCTTTAGAAGAGTGGGAGCAGAAACCTACTTATCTTTGGGATGAACTCTTGAGTTCTTGCTTCTGTGTCACAGGAGCCACATAAGTGCTATCTGAACACAACACTATATCCAGGTTCACATGGGTGGAGAGAGCAGCGTGGGTGACCCCCCTTAAGACATTTTAATTGGGGCAGTTACTTGGCTAACAGAATCGTAGGCTGTGGTTGGTGCTTCTCCCCACCCTGTAAGTGATGGGCAGTGTCTACAACCACACTTTAAATCCATATGGCATTTCTGAGCCTCCTATTGGTGATGGCCATTTGACTAAAGTGTGACTGCAGTAGCATGGGAACCCTCATGTCAGGGAACCTAATGGGTCGCCTTCATCCTCTTTACAGGATGGGTGTTAAAGCTGTATCACATATGCCCCTTTGTAGCGAACATCCAAGGGTTGCCACCCATCCTGAGATTTGCAGGATTTGTCCCACTGATATGCTTTAGATGGCTTTCTCAAGTCTTGAGTCCCTTTGTCTCAGTGTTGCCCTATGATGCAGTGTGGTTTTGGAACAACTTGACACTGTATAGAACTGGGGTTGGCAACCTTTCAGAAGTGCTGTGCCGAGTCTTCATTTATTCACTCTGTGCCAGTCTTACATTTTAACATTTTCAGAAGGTCTTTTTCTATAAGTCTATAACTAAACTATTGCTGTATGTAAAGTAAATAAGGTTTTTAAAATGCTTAAGAAGCTTCACTTAAAATTAAATTAAAATACAGAGCCCCCAGAGCAGTGGCCAGGACCCGAGCAGTGTGAATGCCACTGAAAATCAGCTCGTGTGCTGTCTTCAGCACCCGTGCCATAGGTTACCTACCCCTAGAACATCCTCATGAAAAAGGGCATCTCGAGGTCATGACCTTTGGATGCACTGTGGTGATGTTGCATGACTGTTGTCATCTCATGTGATGCAGTAGTTTGACTTTGATAGACAAACAGTCTAGTGGCACTTGAAGATCTACTGCTAGTTGGGGGCTCCAATATGCAGATTTATCATTAAAATTAGCAGATTCGTAGATTCTAAGGCCAGAAGGGACCATTGTGGTCATCTAGTCTGACCTCCTGTATAACACAGGCCAGAGAACTTCCCTAAATTAATTCCCGTTGGAACTAAATCAGATCTTCTAGAAAAACATCCGTCTTGATTTAAACATTTTCAAACTGTCCTTGCAGTCTGTACTGGGTCAAATTCACTGCTTACCCTGTGGACTCTCCAGAGGCCACAGCAAGTAACTTGGGTGAGAATAGATTGCTCACATGACCATGGATGGAGCACTTTGTGTCTATTCTGATCTGCCCTTCTCTTTCTTTCAGCTATTTTCAATGTCCTGGGCTTGCCTGTCACCCAGTGTCCGCTGGGCTTGAGCAGTGAGGGACTTCCCTTGGGAATTCAGGTGGTGGCAGGCCCGCACAATGACCATCTGACACTGGCTATGGCTCGATACCTGGAGAAGGCTTTTGGAGGCTGGGTTTGCCCTGGAAAATCATAACAGTGATTCCTAGGACCCCCTCATGGCAGGAACACGGAGACAATCTTTTCCCCAAAAGCTGGCAATGGGCATCAGTGCCTGTTTGGATCAGAACAGTAACACTCCCTCCCAACTTCCTTTCTGGAGCAGTGTGGGCAGGCTAACTCGGCCAGGACCAAGTGCTCATTCTCCTCCAATCAGTGGCCAAGTACTACTGCTCAAGCTCATGTTTTCAACTGGAATTTCCTCCTCTTCCTGCAGACGATGATGGGAAAGGGAAGGAGCGAGCAAGTATTCCCAGTCAGCTTCTTTCTTTAGGAACCTGAGAGTTCTCATAGATTCTGAATGGAAGGCTCATGCCCTTCCTGGGGGAGGTGGTAGCATGTGCCCAGATTAGGTGGGCTGCCATTGTGAGACCACTACTCTTTATTCTCAGTTATTTTCTTTCTCCGTTATGTTCGCCTCTTAAAGACAAAGGAAAGTGACAGGAAGAAGGGTCAACTGGACCGTGGTACTAAAGGGTTATTTAGGGAATAATCTTCCAGCATGGTGCCTACTGGAGAGCAATGTTCAAAACTCTAATGAATGTGTAAACTTGCTTGCTGTGCAGCTGGGGTGCTCTGCTTTCTCATCTGCTTAACTTAACTGTCCATGCACAACAGAGTCACTGGCTATCTGCAGCCCAGCTGAGCTGAGTCAAAGTGAACAGGTTTTTGTATTTCCCCCACTAACTGTAGAAGGGAAAAGGGTTGCATGGGGTGTGTTTCTGCTTTAAAGCATTTAGCGCTAAAGGCAGCGTGCCCAGCCTGGTAGCACCACCTACCGTCCTCCATGCACAGCTGCTCTTTCGGGGCAAAGGAAGCACTGGTCTTTGACCCGCACACTGACAGCCATGGAGCTGAAACCGTTTGGGCTCAGAGTGAACTCTTGCTGTGAGAGACCTCCTCTGCTGGGATCGTTATTGCACCAGAAAAAGAGAGAAGACATTTCTCCCAGTGTCATGAGATGGCTTCCCTAGCTCTTCCTTTCTCATCCACTCCATTGGGACAGTCGATTGTGGCTAAGCTGCCTACGACATTTCCCTGGAAGGGATGAGGGAAAAGAAACGGTACTGCTAGATGTAGAATTTTGTCCTCCCTTGGCTCTGGGCCCTGATTTCATGTGGCCCCCAAGTGGGCATGCACAAACACTGTGAGCTACCAGCTGTTTCTTTTGAGCAATGATGTATGTTATCAAATGTAAATAACTCAGCCGGTATTAAAGAGATTGCATCCCTCCAGTTCATGGCATAACTGTGTCCTCATTGTTGAAAGCTTGCAATTGTTGTCCCAGGCTTTGTGGTTTCACTGGATGCCACCAACTAAGTGGCTTGGGTTGAGTATGTTCCTGCATATCAGACTCCAAGGAAAACTGAGGGCACTGTTCCCCTGAACTATGTCCCATTATCGTGGTGATGTGCTTTATTTCACATGAGATGTCAATTGAAGCTGTTTCCAACTGTGGTTGTTAAAAGTCCCATGGTGTGCACGCACTCCTGTTGGGGCTAGCTTATCCAAATTCCAGCACATACAATCACATTAGCATGTGAATTTAGTTCATATTTTTCTTTGTCCTCTTCCTAACCCTTGTTCTGTTGTGGTGTATGTGGAGTATAGTTATCACCCATCACTCCAGAGGTGGCTACATTTCAGTGGTAGAAAAAAAAATTGGTTATATTTCTAAGTTGTGAAAAAACAAACCAAAATCAGCCAGCACTGCCCGATGAGTGTCTCCTTTAGTTATTCCCCTTGTTATTGAACAGAATATTTTAAAATCTTGCTTCTGGTATTTGATGGTTACCATGTTTATATTCAGTCACAAGTCAGCAGCGTCTATTTGTCTGAGGCCAAATTGCTAAATGTTGCAGATCATGTACTCTGTGCACATACTCTTCACTCTTTATTTAATCCAATGCCCTAATTTTGGTCATACACAATTCCTTAGCTACACGTAGATGTGACAGGGTGCAGTCTGGGAGCCATTGGAACCGCTGTGCCCTCTAACAGTTCACCTGGGTTGGCCCTTCTCACACTGCTTTGCTGCTGCTATCAGCCAGCCTCTCCATGCCCTGTTGTCATCCAAAAATCCTGTCTGTCCTTGCTATGACTTAGCAAGGCATGTGACCAGACTACATGACACTGAACTCCATGTTAGTACCTGTATTTTTCCACAAACTGGGCTAGGAACTTATCTTGGACAAAGAGTTCCCGCCATAGGGAGTGTCTATATAAGGTGGGGAGTGACGACGATTTGTCTTGACTCCCCCGCAACTCAATACTTGGAAGGACCTCTAAAAGACAAAAGTCTTAGAATGGGCCAGGGGGACCCAGGCTGCACAGCAAAGGCAGCCTATGGCTCAAGAATTTGCAAGCCTGCTTGTATCATCAGTCAGGGTGAGATATTGCTAATTAAAATCCTATCTGTCTAGTATATTAGACTTAGTTTGCGGTTTTGTTTATTTGCTAGGTAATCTGCTTTGATCTATTTGCTATCACTTATAATCACTGTAAATCTTTCTGTAGTTAATAAACTTGTTTTATGTTTTATCTTAACCAGTGTGTTTTTGAAGTGTTTGGGAAAATCTCAGCTTGTTAAGTGATTATAAGTGATAGCAAATAGACCAAAGCAGATTACCTAGCAAATAAACAAAACCGCAAACTAAGTCTAATATACTAGACAGATAGGATTTTAATTAGCAATATCTCACCCTGACTGATGATACAAGCAGGCTTGCAAATTCTTGAGCCATAGGCTGCCTTTGCTGTGCAGCCTGGGTCCCCCTGGCCCATTCTAAGACTTTTGTCTTTTAGAGGTCCTTCCAAGTATTGAGTTGCGGGGGAGTCAAGACAAATCGTCGTCACTCCCCACCTTATATAGACACTCCCTATGGCGGGAACTCTTTGTCCAAGATAAGTTCCTAGCCCAGTTTGTGGAAAAATACAGGTACTAACATGGAGTTCAGTGTCATGTAGTCTGGTCACATGCCTTGCTAAGTCATAGCAGCCATTATTCATAGGCTGGCTGAAGGGTACCCAGGCGAGGACAAACCTTTTCCATGGTCCATTGTCTTTGCCGATGGCCATTAGCACTGTTTAGCTTCTTCATTGTTGTACCTGAAAAGCTTGTTGTGGATGTTTCCAATTTCACAACATCTTTCAGTAACACACACTGATGCTGCACTCCATACACTTTATGAAAATATGCTTATGAATGTGAATATGACAATTGGAATATGCTTTACGCTAAATACCCATTGTAAGGTATCATTAGAAAGCTTGTAATCTACTGAGTGTATTCATCCTATTTGTTTGCATGTATTATTTCTATGTCTGGAGTTAGAAAAATAAGATATAAACTTGTATTACTGATGTAAACATTTTAAGTGGAAGCTATTAAAGGTGCTTCAGAATCAATGAACTTTATTTACCTGCAAGCCTTCCTGCGTGTGTGTGGGCCAGCGCGTGGCTAATGAAGAATGAGGTCTCACAGGGACATGACCATGTCACCCGATACTGAAATCCATCTTAAATCTTGTACTTTTCTATTTAGAAGGAGGGGTGGGGGCCAAGCACAGACAAAAAGGTCCCTGCCTTGTGCCAAAGCTATGTAAGGGAGTGGATCAGGACAAAGAGGCTGCCAGTCATGAGAAGACCCCTGCTTACCACCTGAGATGTCTGTTGGAATTAACAAGGACTGTGCCAGGGGAAAGGATTGGGCCCAGATTAGGAAGAAGTCTAGACTGTGAAAGAAGCTTATTGGAACATCTTTGAGGGTGAGATATTACTTGTAATCCTTTCCTTAATGTATTAGGCTTAGACTTGCATGTTTTTGCTTTATTTTGCTTGGTGACTTACTCTGTTCTGTCTGTTATTACTTGAAATCACTTAAATCCTACTTTTTATACTTAATAAAATCACTTCTGTTTGTTAATGAACCCAGAGTAAATGATTAATATCTGGGGGAGCAAACAGCTGTGCATCTTTCTGTATCAGTGTTCTAGAGGGCGGACAATTTATGAGTTTACCCTGTGTAAGCTTTATACAGAGTAAAATGGATTTATTTGGGGTTTGAATCCCATTGGGATTTGGGTGTTTGGGTGCTGTAGAGGTAACCTGCTGAGCTGTTTTTGGTTAAAGGCTGCAGCTTTGGGGGTGTGGACCAGACCTGGGTCTGTGTTGCAGCAGGACAGCATGTCTGGCTCAACAAGGTAGGGTTCTGGAATCCCAAGCTGGTACAGAAAACGGGCTCAGAGGTAATTTCAGCACATCAAGTGAGAGTCCGAAGGGGATCTCTGTGACTGAACCCATCACACACATGTAGCAAAACTTCATAACTTCACATACAGTGGTAACACATACAGCCAATGAGACATTAATGTTTAGCAGTTCAAGACTTCTAGAATGATACCCCACAAGGCATACTTTGTACAAAACATATCCTAATTACATGACAGTGGTGAATATGGGGGTGCCAGGGTATTGCTTTGGGACACAAAATTTCACAATAGACACTTCCTGGGTTCTACTTGTTCAACCTATTGTAGAAAAATCATGACATTGTTTAATGACCTCAAAGGAAAACCCTTAGACAAAGCAGATATTGTGATATCTCTGAAAAATTCTACCCCCAGGGCCAGTGAAACAGGTTTTTTTTTTTCCCCGTACAAGTCATCATGATAAATGTTTGGGCTCATAAGTTTTCATGACAAGTTTTCAAGGCTATTGTAACTCCATTTTTAAAAAAATCATGCTTATTGGTTTGAAAGTCAGGAATATACAAAAGGATCCCAAAGCATTAGTGCAAATTCTCATGTGTGAAACTGGCAAGGTTTTTGGATACAAACTGAGGAGGCTGCTTGTCCTCAGGGTACAGTAATCAAGCTATGGTTTATGGTCCTATAACGATACCAATAAATCCGGTACCATTAATACTACTCTAGGAAGCTCTTTGAACTCTTTGAATAGGAGCAGAGATGAGTGGGCATCACTGTGCTAATAATGGGGTCTCGTGCTGAAGGAGTCCTGTGAAATTCAGATGCGGTTGGCCAAATGATGTCCCACCTTTAGCTTTCTCAGACCTTTGGTTCTGTTTAAAGGGTGGGGTGGGGGTGGGGAGTAGAGGGGCCATGCCTGGGTGAGATGTGGGTGCGGATAGGATCCTTTCTCCATGGATAGTGCTGGCCAAGCCTGTTGGTCAAGTGTAGCAATAGGCACGTCCCAGCACACTGCCCTCAGTGATCAGACAGTATTATGCCTTGCTAAGCTATAATGCCTGCTGACCACCTCCACTGGGCTGTTAGACCACCTCCTCCCCTCCACAGCATGGCTCAGCCTCACAGAGGGATAGCTGTGTCTTGTGAATGTATAGAGATTCCTCAGTATTGCTGAAATGCAGCCTGTGATGAAGTTGGGGATTTTTGTAATGTTTTACATGAATAATGTGTGTGTGCCTCAGTTTCTCTGTGTGCTGCATGTTTAACAAGGTAGTGGGAGAGAGTTTGTTGTTGTAGAGGACGAGGTGTGACCTTGCCCCGCAGCTAGGACCCCCGGACAACAGCCTGGAGATGGGGAACCCTAACAACCAGGGATTTGGTGACGAAGAGGCCCACTCCAGCTTGGCAGTCAGCTGGTTCTGGCCAGTGGGAGGACAAAGGACTGAGAAGAGAGGACCCCGGTGACCTAACCAACCAGTTCCAGCCAGAGGGGAACAAAGGACGGAAGAGAAGGCCCCAGCGACCTGTTTACCTGGGACTGAAGACAAAGGACAGGGGAGGAGCTGTTGGGGCCCCTGATATCGGATTCCCATTTAGAAAGTGCAGGGTCTCAGGACTGGAGAGAGAGAGCAGGCAGAGCCTGCCTGGTTTCAGGGGAGACTCAGATGTACTGCGCTGAGGAAGGCCAGGCCTGATGGCCGTGAGAATTTCCTATGCTGTGTTCAGATGCTCAATAAATCCTCTTGTTTTAAGCTGGTTGAGAGTCGCCCCAGTCTAGAGAACAGGGTGGCATTATTTCCTCTGGGAGTGGAGGTCCCGGGGGTCCAGAGTGAGTAGACATCCTGAGGGAGCCCAAGGCAAGAGATAGGTGTGCTAAGGCTCAGAGAGGTGTGGTTCCAGGAGGTGGAGGGGCTTAACCCCCAAGAAAGAGTGGACCCCCGAGACGGGCTGTCACACTGAAGGAGGTTCCCCGCAGGGACCGTACGGGGCCAAGAGTGGGCACGACCTGTGAGTCCGTGACACAGCCATCTCTGGCGTGGAACAGGGCAGCAACACTAGACAGCAAACTTTAAGGCCAAAAAATGTTGGACAGCACTTAGAGTGGTTTTGGTCAGGAATCACGAACAAGGTATTATAAACCCTTCACTGGTCCAACTGAAAACTCTCTATCTTGTCAAACACTCAAATTTAATAAAATAACAGAAGTTATTGGACCCTTAGAATGAAGCAACAAAGAGTCCCGTGGCACCTGAAAGACTAACAGAAGTATTGGAGCATGAGCTTTCGTGGGTGAATACCCACTTCGTCAGACGCATGTAATGGAAATTTCCGGAGGCAGGTATAAATATGCAGGCAAGAATCAGTCTGGAGATAGCAAGGTTAGTTCAATCAGGGAGGATGAGGCCCTCTTCTAGCAGCTGAGGTGTGAACACCAAGGGAGGAGAAACTGCTTTTGTAGTTGGCTAGCAATTCACAGTCTTTCTTTGTTTAATCCTGAGCTGGAAATTAATCCTCTGGAAATTTCCTTTACATGCATCTGACGAAGTGGATATTCACTCACGAAAGTTCATGCTCCAATACGTCTGTGAGTCTTTAAGGTGCCACAGGACTCTTTGTTACTTTTTACAGATCCAGACTAACAGGGCTACCCTTCTGATACCTTAGAATGAAGATGCATTTCCAAATGAATGCCTGTTTGGACACATTCAAGCATGCTCGAGTGTTAGGCAGTATTAAAGAGTTAATAGACTGAGAATTTGCTGTGCTGTAGGCTTCTGCATGTCATAAATATTTGCTTTGACCTCACAATGCTATTCAGAGGTGTGTCAGATTAGCAAGTGGAACTGGCAGCCACCATTGGATTTGACAAATACAACAAAATTTTAGGCTAGGCTGTATTGTTTCACCACCTGCTGAGGGCACTGCTGACCCAGGAGAGGGAGGCAATGGTGCGGATAGAATTAGCCCTCTGTCCGCCTGAGCCATGCATGAAACCATCAACAAGGAAGGAAGAAAAGGAGACAAAACCAGGAAAAGGACATGAACCGCAAAAGTCATTCAGGATGCAGTTGTTGGCAAGTTGTCGCCCAAAGCGTCTCAGAGCCCAGCCGTGGGGTCCTGCTCACTTGGAAGAGAGACAGATGAGACAGAGAAGGATCTGTCCTCAGGTATGTGAGGGGAAGGAGGGAGTCCGATGTAAAGGACTGTCCTGCCAGTAACCCAGGCCCTGCTTTGACAGAGCTGTTTTTGTTCTCCAAAGACCTGGGGAAATGTGTGTAGTGCATATGGCAAGGGCACAGGTGCTGGAACTAGGAGTCCCCCTGGCTTGAAGTAGTTTCCGTTATATGCAGGGTTTACATTTTGGTTCAAGGGCTCTCAGCACCTCGACTATAAAAATTGTTCCAGCACCCCTATGGCACAGCTGCATGTGTGAAACAAATGATCCCACCCATGCTGTAGGCCAGGGGTTCCCAAACTTTTTTGCCTGAGGCCCATCTGTGCAGCTGCAATAGGCCTTGTGGCTCACTAGTAACATTTCTTGTGGAAAATTTTAATTTAATTATTACATACACATGAACTATAACACTGTAAATCAATATGTTTTGTTTTCATTGTAATATGAACAATTATAATGACAGAAATCCCTAGCAATATGCACTCAAAGAAATGTTTCAAGATCTTTGAAACCAAACAATTTTAGTAGAACTACACTTTAAAAAAATGTTGAGAGCAAAATAGGGCGTTCAGGGAAAACATAATTTTGTTTAAAACTGAACAAGATTACACAAGTCTCATGGAGTTAAAGATTTACTAAGAGTTTGACTGGAGAATGCAGTTGTGCAGCTTGTGCCAGTGAACCACCCAGGACTGTCGTGGCCCATATTTTGGGACTTCCTGCTCTAGAGTACGTTTGTGTTTGTCACTGTGGTGGCACCCTGTGACGTTATTGATATAAACTGGGACCATATAGAACATGGGTTGCAACCAAGGTTCTGTAGTGGCACCAAATCTTATGTAAAGGGGGTCATATAAGGTGTCTAAGACCAGTTTACGGGTTACTGGTTATGATT
>NC_133776.1:59745958-59776536 GCF_003597395.2 Chelonoidis abingdonii
GCCAGTGGGGTGACACCGAAGTCATTTTTGTCTGGCTGGTTTGGTTTGCCTTAGAGGTGGATAAACCCCAGCCTTGGGCTGTGACTGCCCTGTTTGAGCAATTGGTCCTGATTTGGCACTCTCAGTTGGGTCCCGCCAGAACCGCATCGTCACACACCCAACTTTGGAACAGGACAACCAGAGAGAGAAATTACAACGGAGCAGAAAACCTTGCTGCTTCAATTGACCCCATCTCAGAATAGAACAAAGGGGTGGGGTGGGGAGCACTGCATGAAATTTAAAAGGCAACAAATTTAAAATTGTAAGATGAATTTTTTTTAGCATAAGTCACAAGATATCATTGAGAACAAGGGCCTAGCAGGGTTTCTAAAAGGAGAAGACATGTATATGGATAAACATCCACAGTTCTTCTTCAAGTGATTGTTCATGTCCATTCCAAGCAGGTGTGTGCGCGCCGTGTGCATGCCAGCCAGAAGATTTTCCCCTAGCAGCATCCATAGGGTCGGCTTGGGCACCCTCTGGAGTGGTGCCTTCATGGTGCCCAATATAGGGCCCCGCCGACCCTCCACCCCCTCAGTTCCTTCTTACCACCAGTGACGGCTAGCTGGAACTTTGCTTGCTCTTGCAGCAAGAGCCTTAGCAGTGTCTGGTAGATCCTAGTTGTATATAGTTCTCAGTTTGTTAATAGTTGTTTCTTTATAGTATAGTTAGTTGGTAGGATGTTTTTTAACCCCTCTTGGGGTATGCCTGAGTCTCCAGGGTTTAAGCTCTGTGAGACCTGTGGCAAGTTTATGCCCAAGAGTGATCCTCACTCTTCCTGCCTGCAGTGCCTTGGTGAGAGTCACCAGAAGGAGAAGGGCCGCATTTGCAAGGGTTTCCACCCCAGAACCCTTGAAGACCGAAAACAGAGACTAAAACTCCTGCTGATGCAGGCGACGTTGAGGCTGCAATCTGACTCAGGACCCACTGACTCGGGCACCGAGCACGTCCTCTTCAGTGCGCAGTGCTCCGGCACCAACGGTGCCTGAAATGGGCCCGGTTAAAGACTCTAAAGCCCACTGGCACTGCCACGGGTCAGCCTCAGTACAGCATTGCTCACCATCCCCGGTGCCAGTAAAAAAGAAGAGGCCAGTGAAGGGCCGTTCACCCCTCTCAAAATTTAAAGGGTCATGACAAACCACCTCCTCCTTGTCTCTGCCCAGGGTTTCGTTGACTCCTGCCCCGGCTGGCGTCCAGTCAAGTCCGAACCCTCCCTGGTCACCGGACCACCAGGGGGAAATACAGCCACCATCGATACAGGAGGTGTTCGACCTGATGCGCCTGCCAGTGACATCCTTCCCGCAAAGGAGGGACAAATCGCTGGCAACTGCACACCCCCTGTTCCACTCCAGCGGTAAGCCAGCCACGATGGCCCGCGAGTCTCCATCTCCGTCACCGCCTGTGCAGATACAAGAACCACACTGTTCCCCGGAGTCAGGGCACCGCTTCTTGGTGACTCAGGATACTGCTCCTCCGTGGTCCTCTTACTCGGAGACCTCGGAATTGGAAGCAGACTCTAATCACTCCAGTAGGTCGCGGAGCAGGAGGTCCAGGTCTCGGCAGAGTCACCAGTCATACCAGGCACCATGGCAGCAACAGTGGCAACCACCTGCCCAGTGGCCCTTCTGGACACCCTGGGCTTACCATCAGAGTCAGGGCCAAGTCCACGGTCCACGTTCCAGAACTGCGTCAGTGTTGTCAGCATCCTTCATGCCACAGTCAGCGCCGGCACCGCCACCAGTGGCACCGTCGTCTGGGGGAGCAGCTCCGCTGGCTCAGATAGCACCGGCACCGATAATCAGCCAGCTCTGGCGCCATTTCTCCAGGCAATGGCACCACCAAAAGCTTCAGCTCTGACCCCGCTGATGCTGTCAAGCTCAGTACTGCTGGATTTGTTGGCCCTGGCACTGACCGCAGTGCCAAATTCTCCATCAGCTCCAGCTCCACGGATCAAGTACCGGGTGCCAAGGGACCCCAGGAGGGGCGAGGGTAGAGAACAGGATCCACTACCTGTTCTCTCATCCTCATCCTCGCCTGACTAAGTGGTCAGGGGGACATCGACAGCCTTGGCTCTGGAGGACAACCATGTTCTTCAACAGCTCCTAAGGCAGGCTGCCCAAAGCCTGGGGATACAAGCAGAGGAGGTGGAGGAGGATGTAGACCCTGTAATTGATATCCTGGCCCACTCTGGCCATCCAGGGTTGCGTTGCCACTGATTAAAACAATAACTGATACATCTAAGAATCTATAGCAAAACCCCCCCCTTCTCTGGTCCCTACGGCCAAGAAAACCAAGCACTACTACTTTGTTCCCTCTAAGGGGTACGAACACCTTTATACCCACCCTCCCCCAGACTCTTTGGTAGTCATTCCGGCCAATCAGAGAAAACGCCAAGGGTTTCAGGGCTCCATCCCAAAAAACAGGGACGCCAAGAATTTGGCTGAAAGGTCTATTTGACTGGGGGCCTGCAGCTCCGTATAGCCAACCAGTAGGCCATAGTAAGCCACTAAGGGCATAACACCTGCTTGTCTATGGCTAAGTTTGTGGAGCTCCTGCCCCATGAAGCTCGGGTGGAGTTCTCCGCACTCGTGGAGGAGGGAAAGTTGGTCTCCTGAGCATCTCTGCAAGTTGCTCTAGACGTGGCGGATGCAGCCTCCCACATGCTGGCCACAGGGCTGGTGGTGAGGTGAGGATCCTGGCTGCAGGTCTCTGGACTGCCACACAAGTTCCAACAGACCATACAGGACCTGCCTTTTGAGGGATCAGCTCTTTTCTCTGAAAAGACAGATAAGAGACTTCATAGTTTGAAGGACTAGAGAGCTACCCTGCGCTTGCTGGGACTTCACACGCTGGCTAACCAGCGCAGGCATTTTAGGCCTCAGCCTGCCCCTCAGCCTTATCAACCACAAAACCACCAGAATATTCCGTGTAGGTGAAACAGGAGTGCTAAGAAGAGGCAACATCCCTCCTCTGGGCAAAACTCTGGCCAGCCTAAGCCTTCACCTGGGCCTAGACCTAGACCACCCTTTTGACGGTATGGTCGAGGATGGCTTTCCAGTATGATCTCTGGATCCTTCCCATCTTACCTTCTCGTCCTGTCTATCCCCTTTCTACCATGCCTGGTCCCGAATCACTTCAGACCACTGGATGCTCCACACGGTAAAGAGGGGATATGCCGTCCAATTCTGTACCCCCTCCGCCCCTCCAACCCCCTTCTCTGTCCCTCTTCAGGGACCCCTCTCACAAGCAACTTCTATTTCAAGAAGTGCAATCCCTCTTCTCGGTAGGGGCAGTGGAGGAGGTTCATCAGGAGCTAAGAGGCAAGGGGTTCTACTCCTGATATTTCCTAATACCGAAGGCCAAGGGGGGTTTCAGACCCATCCTGGACCTCTAACAGCTCAACAGGCACATAAAGAAACTCAAGTTTTGCATGGTCTCACTAACCTCCATCATTGTCTCACTGGATCCAGGAGACTGGTACTTCGCCCTTGACTTGAAGGACACGTACTTTCATATCTCAATAGTCCCACATCACAGACACTACCTCAGATTCGTGGTGAGCAGAGGCCACTATCAGTTTGCTGTCCTCCCATTTGGCCTGCTGACTGCCCCCTGAGTATTCACAAAATTCATGGCAGTCATCGTGGCATTCCTGCACAAATGCCAGATACAGATTTTTCCCTATCTTGACGACTGGCTGATCAAGGGATGCCCAATAGCTCAAGTGGAGGCTCAGGTCGAATTCATAAGAAGGACCTTCCTCTAGTTAGATCTCCTCCTAAGCAAGGAAAAATCTACCCTGTCCCCAGTGCAGAGGATAGAGTTCATAGGCGTGGTCCTGGACTCTACCCAAGCCAGGGTGTACCTCCCAGAAGCCAGGTTTTCTCACTTCGGGATATTATACAGGGCCTCAGCCAGTTCCTCATGATCTCAGTAAGGAACTGCCTAAAACTGCTGGGGCACATGGCTGCATGCACCTAAGTGGTGCAACATGCCAGACTCAGACTGCACCCACTCCAGTCTTGGCTGGCGTCGGTGTATCGGCCTGCTCGATACACTCTGGACAGCATCGTAACCCTGCCCCATCCAGTGTTGGACTCCCTCCTGTGGTGGCTCAACTCGTGAGTGGTTTGTGCGGGAGTGCCCTTTGCCAGCTCTCAGCCCTATCACTCTTTGGTGATGGACTCTTCGGATCTGGGCTGGGGAGCTCACCGAGGGGACTTCAGAACCCAAGGCCTCTAGTCTCAGATGGACCTCGCTCTACACATCAATGTCAAAGAACTGAGAGCGGTGCATCTGGCATGCTACGCTTTCAAAATCCACATAGCAGGTAGATGTGTTTCAGTTCTCACAGACAAGACCTCGGTGACATTCTGTATCAACAAACGGAGGTGCACGCTCCTCTCCCCCATGCCGGGAAGCCCTCGTGCTGTGGGACTTCTGCATAGAGCACTCGATCCACCTGCAGGTGTCATACTTTCCAGGGGTTCAGAATGCGCTAGCGGACAGCCTCAGCTGGACCTTCCATGGCCAAAAATGGTCCCTTTGGCCAGATGTGGTGACATCAATTTTACGGTTCTGGGGCTCTCCTCAGATAGACCTGTTCGCCACTTGTGGCAACAGGAAGTGTCAGAGATTCTGTTCCCTCAGGAGTCATAGCCCGGGGTCCATTGGGGATGCCTTCCTTCTCTTTTGGGTGGGCCATCTGCTCTATGCTTTTCCACCTATCCCAGTGGTCCACAGGGTGCTCTTCAAGGTCCACAGGGACCAGACTTGAGTTATACTGATAGCGCTGGCATGGCTGCGCCAGCACGGTTCACCTCATTCCTGGAAATGTCAATAGCGGCTCCACACACTTTACCACTGATCCAGGACCTGATCACACAGGGCCATGGCCAACTCCAGCACTCAGATCTAGAGTCCCTTCATCTCACAGCCTGGATACTCTGTGGCTAAGCACCGCAGAGCTGTCATGTTTGGACCAGGTCAGACAAGTCTTCCTGGGTAGTAGAAAGCCCTCCCTCCAGGGCAATGTACCTTGTCAAGTGGAAAAGGTTCTCCATCTGGGCGGAGCAATGCCATCAGTTGCTTCTTCTCGCCCTCATACCGTTCATACTGGACTACCTCCTGCACCTAAAACATTAAGATCTGTCCCTGTCAACAATAAGGGTCCACTTAGCCGCCATCTCCGCCTTCCATCCAGGCTCAGGTGGTTTCTCGGTCTTTGCAAACCCTATAGTCAGTCGTTTCCTCAAGGGTTTGGACTGGCTCTTCCTGCACACGCGTCAGCCTGTCCCGGTCTGGGACCTCAATCTAATCATCTCCAGACTTATAGGCTCCCCGTTTGAACCGCTGGCCACCTGCTCCTTGTTATAGCTCTCATTCAAGGTTGCATTCCTCATAGCAATTACCTTGGTTTGACGGGTTTCGAAGGTCAGGGCCCTCACATCTGAGCCCAGTTTTTCATAAGGACAAGGTCCAACTTAGACCTCATCCAGCTTTTCTCCCTAAGATTGTTTCCCAGTTTCACATCAACCAGGACATCTTCCTCCCAGTGTTGTACCCGAAGCCACACTCCTCCAATAGGGAGTGCAGACTGCACTCACTGGACGTACGTAGAGCCTTAGCCTTCTATATAGAAAGGATTACGTCATTCTGGAAGTCTGTCCAACTCTTTGTGGCCATGGCGGACAGAATGAAAGGTCTCCCTGTGTCCTCTCAGCATATCTTGTTGTGGATCACATCCTGCATTTGGGAGTGTTGTGGCCTGGCGAAGGTGCCCACCCTGCCGATTACTGCCCACTCCACCAGGGCACAGGCCTCCTCGGGAGAGTTCCTGGCATAAGTACCCACTCAGGAAATTTGCAGGGAGCTACGTGATCCTCGATACATACAGTTACGACAACTATGCAATTATACATGACGTCAGAGATGATGCGGCCTTTGGACAGGCTGGGCTCCAATCTGCACTTGACTCTGACTCCACCTCCTGAGCTTTGGATTGTGAGTCACCTGCTTGGAATGGACATGAATAATCACTTGAAGAAGAAAAAATGGTTACTCACTTTCTCGTAACTGTTGTTCTTCGAGATGTGTTGTTCAAGTCCATTCCAATACCCACCCTCCTGCCCCTCTGTTGGAAAAGCCGGCAAGAAGGAACTGAGGGGGTGGAGGGTCAGCGGGGCCCTATATTGAGGGCCATGAAGGCACCACTCCAGGGTGTGCCCAGGTCAACCCTACAGACGCTGCTATGGGAAAATCTTCTGGCTGGCAAGCACACGGCGTGCACACACCTGATTGGAATAGACGTGAACAACACATCTCGAAGAACAACAGTTACGAGAAAGTGAGTAACCGTTTTTTATTCTAGCAAGGATAAAAACAGAAAAGGGATAGAAACGCTCAAGCTCCAGGGCATCAGGTAACTATTAATTGCCATGTTTAGGCAGAAACTTTCCCTAGAGGTGGGATACTTCATAATTACATGATGGAAACTCTTGCACCTTCCTCTGAAACAACTAGTATTGTCCCCTGTTGGAGATAGGATGCTGGTTTGAGCTGAGGGACAATGTGTCTTCCTTGTGGTTAAATAAACTCAAAGTCTGGGAGGCTGCAGAGATGGCCACTGATTGACAAAGCAAAGAAACCATGATTCTAATAGCCCAGTCAGGGCCGTGTGTGTTTTACTAACACACCATGGCATTCTTGAGAGTATCTGCTGCACCGGCTGAGCTGAGGCCAGCGGACTCCCTCATTTAGTAGCCTTCTATCCAGATTGGGCATGCCCTCCCCAATGCTTTCACGTTGAGACTGGGTGTTCAAATGCTCCTTCTCCCCTGCAGGCAGATTCACCTCCCCCAAATGCCAATTCTTCCCATGCTGCAAAGGGCATGGGGAGTTCCTGCCTGCCCACACTTAGTGCATGCGTCCCTCAGAGCAATGCTCTGCTCTGCCTTTGAACCATCACTTCAGCAAGGAGGAAGCAATTTCCCCAACACAATCTTAAAACTATCTATAGTATTTCTAAAAAAAGTTTAAGGACCAAAGGAGAAATGTGTGTGCTACAGAGGTATTGGCAGTGCTTTGGCTGGCCTACACTATTCACTTGTTAATCACTGCTCATGGGTAAGATGCTGATAATAACTTCGTACCACACTGCACTGTGATGCCCTGAGGAGATCCCCTTCTGGATTCCACTTTGGAATAATCAAAGCAATGACTAGCTCCTGGTCTCTTCCCCCACAGCTCAAGCACCCAGCCCTGGTCTTTCTGCAGAGGACAGTGCTTGCTAGGACAGTGTTTTGGGGTAAAATCTTGGCCCCACTCAAGTCAATGGCAAAACTCCCACTGACTCCAGCAGGGTAACTTTTGAAGAAAGGATGGAAAGGGCCATGACTTCTGGTTCACCTTCAGGAAAGGTGTGAGGTTGAGCAGGGGTTTGGACTAGATGATCTTCTGAGGTCCCTTTCAACCCTGATATTCTATTATTCTAGTCTATGATTCTTTGATAAGAGAGCAGTGTGGAAGCAAGCCATGCCCCTGTTCTGTAGATAAATGGAGGAATCAGGCTCCAAAGCTATCAAGCAGGCTCCGTGTTCACTCAGAAATACTACATGTAGCTCCTTGCACCAGGCCTGATGTGGTGGGGAATAGAGACCTTTGTTCATCCCTCCCACTTTTCCCTCCAGACATACACATTATGAGTAGGGCCCTACCAAATTCATAGTCCATTCTGGTCAATTTCACGGTCATAGGATTTTAAAAATAATAAATTTCATGATTTCAACTATTTAAATCTGAAATTTCACAGTGTTAATTGTAGGGGTCCTGACCCAAAAAGGAGCAGTGGCATGAGGGAGAGGAGGGTTTGCAAGGTTATTGCAGAGGGTGTTTGTGGTACTGGTACCCTTACTTCTGCACTGCTCCAGCGATGGCACTACCTTCAGAGCTGGGCAGCTGAACAGCGGCGGCTGTTGGCCAGGATCCCAGCTCTGAAGGCAGAGCCACCAGCAGCAGCGCAGAAGTAAGGATGGCATGGTATGGTATTGTCACCTTTACTTTAGTGCTGCTGCCTGCAGAGCTGGGCCCTCAGTCAGCAGCTGCCACTCTCCCGCCACCTAGCTCTGAAGGCTCTGAAGTATGGGGGTGGCAATACTGTAACGTTCCTAAAAATAACTTTGCGACCCCCCCCGCAACTCCCTTTTGAGTCAGGACTCCCAATTTGTGAAATGCTGGTCTCCCCCCGTGAAATCTGTGTGGTATAGAGTAAAAGCACACACAAGACCAGATTTCACAGGGGAGACCAGATTTCACAGTCTGTGAAGAATTTTTCATGGCTATGAATTTGGTAGGGCCCTAATCATGAGGGATTCCTTTAGCTCTGCCCAGTCTTGAGCTGCTTGGGAATTCCCTTCTGCTGTAACCATTTGCAGGCCACCTGGAGAAGTTTGTCCAGGGTTGTCACGCTATGTCACACCTGACTCAGCAGCAGCCCAGACTTCACATTGCCTGTCCCTTCCCTAGGATGCACTTTCTGTCCTATGGGCAGCTCTAGGCAGACAGGAGCAGGCTCTGTGTAGCAAATCACAACAGTGAGGACTGGAATGTGTCTGGCCTTACATCAAGGCGTGACATGAAGGCTAGCCTGCCCTGGGTGACACACAGCAGCAAGAGTGCTCGCTGCAGATCTATGTGTGTGACTCATGGCCAAACAAGCCAGCTGGTGAGTCACTCACACCAGTGGTCGCCATGGAGACAGTGGTATGCTAGTTTGTGAGCCCTGTGCCTGCAGGGGGTAGGTGGCAACCACAAGACACAGACTCACGTGACACGGGCATGCTTTCCTCAGCCCTCTCGCTCTTTTCTGGCTGTGTTTCACCAGTCCTGGTTTCCAGTCCTCTCAGATATTTGCATTTGCCATGAGTAACCCAGCGCGGGTTGTGCCCTTCTCTCTCCATTCCTCCCTGCAGGTGACTGGCTCCAAGACGCACATGTAGGACACAGGGACAGATGGATGTAGCTGTGCCGGTAGCAGTGCAGGACCATGCCTGTTGTATTGAGTGTGCTTCTCCTCCTCTTTCATCAGACCCTCCTACTGGGTAAGCTCCACTGTGACCTGGCAAGGAGAGGGTGGCTAGGGGTTCTAAAGGATTCACAATCCTGGGCAAAAATGGTTACACAGCCTCAGGACAGCTGTGCAGTGTTGGCCCCATAGGATGTCTCTCTTTCAAATACCTGAAAAACCTAAATGTACAAGCTCAGTGAACAGCGCAGTGGCTTTGCTACTGAAGAGTCCAAATAAAGGCTGACCTTCACTATAAGCAAAAGAAAAGATTTTTGACAGCCTGCCCTGTTAATATCTTAACAGGATAAGTCGTTCAAAACTCTGCATAGCTTAGAGCCTTGTTACTGATAAGCTATTGACAGTTTATTAGGAAAAAAATGCTTTAGTGAAATCATGTGGCTGATGGGATAAAGAACCCAAATAGCAAGGTCCAAAGGCAGTTTGAAACCATAATTGAGCATCTGTGTAGGAAGCAGAAGGGAGAAACTGAATAACAATAGAGTCCTCTGTGTACATATGGATTATAGGGTGTGCATACATGCATGATATGTATACAGTGAAATCTTTTCCCACCTCCATAAAGAGATGACAGAATTTTTTGTTATCACATTGGGTTTTTTCTTATGCAAAATAACTTTTTGACCAACACACGTTTTCCTTTGGATTGAAATTTTGGCTACAAAACCAAATAAAAAAATCATTTTTTCATTTTGGGGAGGGTTTTGCTTTCCTTTTTCTTCTATTTTTCCACTTTTTTCCAGTGGTAGAAAAAGAGAAAGATAAAGAGGTTTTTTAAATAAGAGAAGAAAAAGAAAACCTACAACTTTTTTGGAGTTCAGGTTTTAATTTTGTTGGAAAATATTAAAAATTCAGCAAAAAAATTCAAATGAAATGCATGTTTTACACTTTGATCTATTTTTTTTTTTAACACAAAACATATAGCGTTTTTCAAACAGCTCTAATTCTAGGCAGACTGTGCACTAGCTTCCCCCACCCACACACTTCTAGTTCATCTGTGCAGGCCAGCCAGCAGGGACACTGCACTAGACTGAGGTTTTGTTTACACTGGCATTTTGTCAGCAAAACTTTTGTTGTTCAGGGGTGTTAACCCCCCCAGCCCCCAAACGACAAAAGTTTTACCGAAGAAAAGTGCCACTGTGAACAGCGCTTTGTTGGCAGGAGCACTCTCTTGCCAACAAAGCCGCTGCCGCTCGTGGCAGGCGGAAATTTTTTGTCAGCAGGAGGGCCCTCTCCTACCGACAAACAGCAGCTACACGACACACCTTTTAGCAGTATGGCTGTAGTGGCACAGCTATGCTGCTAAAAGTTTCATAGTATAGCCATAGCCTAAGACTGGTCTGCACTCTTCAGGTTTGTCTAATCACTCTGTGTGCGCTTGGGCACAATGGAATATCAGGTTGCTTGAACCTCAGATTCCATGGGTGTAACCAAGAGCAGAACTAATGCTAAGTACTGTTGTTGCTGAGGAAATAAGACAATTGTGCAGGATAAATCCACATGCTGCAGTGACCTCCTTAGATACTGAAATGTTATACTTTGGGTATCCTTCATATGCTGCAGGTCTCTTCCTGACAGCTGACCAATAGGAAAGCAGCACTCTCTTCCCTTAGGTTTATAATGCTATTGATCTGCTTTCCTTTGTTTTCATTTCAAGGGATGCTGTCTCCTCCACAGAATGTGACGCTAACATCTGAAAATTTCCATATTCTCTTGGTGTGGGAGCCTGGTTCCGGCTCAGGCAATGGCACCCAATATGAGATTCAAAGTTGCCAGCGGTATGTTACAGTTGTGAGCAGACTGACTCTTCTTCAGCCGGTTTTGTGTATTCCTAGGCCCATCTTTAACCTTTCTGCATTCTAGGCTCCTAGTTTCTTAACGGTCAGGTTATCCACCCTCTTCCTGGCTTCCCTCTTCTACCTAGAGCTGGACTAATAATTGATTTTTAGGTTCAATGGCAGTTTTGAAAAATCAAACAAAAATTCAGTTCCATCCAAGCCGAATCCAGGATTGCGATCATTTTCTACAAATCGAAAAAATCCATTTTGGGTCAAATGAGACATGTTTCATTTGACCCAAAATGTATTTTTTCAAACATTTTTGAAGGACTAGATTCACAACCTGGAGCAGGAGCTGCTGGTAGTGGTGTCCTTCTTATAATGTGTAGCGTATGCACCTGAGATGTCCCCAGGTTTAAGTCCATCTTCCAATGGCTAATTATTTATACAAAGTGGAACAGCTTCAACAAGAGAGGCTTGCTCCAGATTATTCCAAAGCCCAGTGGTTAGAGCATTCTCCTGGAGACCCAAGTTCAAATCCCACTGTCTGAGGTGAAGGAGGAATTAAACCTGGGTCTTCCATATCCCAGGTGAGTGTCCTAACCACGGGGCTGAAGCTTATAAGGAGGGTACCACTGGCAGCCATTTTATGAATGGTGTCTGAGTACTGAATAACAAACTTTGGGCAGAAACCATTCAGACAGTTTGTGTCCAATTTGTGAATAATTTCTGGTTGACTGAAATTACATTTTTGAGTGAATGAACTATTTGTCTGAAACATTTTGCTCAAGTCTAATTTGGCCCAAGCAGCCCAACCAACAGCAGACATGTGAACTTCCCACCAGAAAGGGAGGAACTGAGCAGGAAGTGGAGGGCACTATCACAGCCAGAGGGTTGTTTTTTAATTAAGTAAAAATATATGCATATTTTCTGACCCTTTCCACTGGCCAAGATGGCAGTGGATGGGGTGGAGGTGGAGCAGAGGATCAGTCTTGGCTATTCCCTCTTCAGTCCACAAGATTCCCACCTGACTCACCTGAGCAAGGTCTTTCCTTTTGGAGTCTCCCTGTCTGAGGGGGGATTAAGTGGAGCTGGGAGGAGGTGGTGGATAAGGAGTGCTGATGGCTCCTTCTTGTTGTGTTACTGTGTCTGCTTCCACATGCAGATCTTCTAACTGGACCAAAGTGGACGCCTGTTGGAGGAACAACGCCAGATCATCGCACACATGCAAACTGTACTTCGAAGACATACACAAATTGTACTGGGCCAGGGTGAGAGCCATGGATGGAGCCCAGGTGTCCGAATGGGCCATTTCCAATGAACTACAACCGTACAGAGACAGTAAGGACCTTTGGGAGCCCAAGGGCAGAAGGAGGGGCATAGCAGTGACTGTGTGCAGGGAGATTCCCCAGGGGTTTGAGTTCCTGGAGGGGGGTTCCTGTGCTTGCTGAGGGAGCAAGATGGGAGGGGTTTCTGAGATGATTGACACTGATGAGGAAGGCAATGGGGTTCCGAGAAGGTAGAAATGATCTACCAGGGTGGAAGACGATAGTGATTTAGGTCACAGTGTTTTGAATAGGCCTGGGGAGTACAGGAAAGATGAAATCCAACTTCTGGGAGAAATTCGGAGGCCTCTGTGTGGGTGTCAGGGGTGGGAAGGTTGGGTTGGATAGTCGTGGTGGTCACAATCACACCTGGCCTTGGAATCTGTGAATCTCCCTGTTCATCCCGTTTTTTTTCATGGGCCATGCAGAGAACAGGATTTCCTAATTTTCTCATAACACTTCTACAATCATTACAATCTAATCTCATGCTTCACGGCTTCAGCTGGTTGCCTGCTGCGGCTGGGAAGGAATTTTTTTCCTTGATGCACAATTGTATTCTGGTTGGGTTTTTTTTTTTCCACCTTCCTCTGAAGCATCAGAGATCAGCCATGGCAAAAGACAGGATACTGGTTTGCGCGGACCAGTGCTCTGAGCTGGTACAGAGAATCCTCTGTCTTAGGCGCCTGGCTTGTGTCTTGCTCACATACTCAAGATCTAACTTATTATCAAACTAGGGGTCAGGAAATAATTTTGCCTCTGGTCATACTGGCAAGGACCTTGGAGCTTTTTGCCTGCCTCTGCAACATGGGGCCATGTCTCACCTGATCAGTTCCCTGCAATGGAAGGGCCTCAGGCACTGCTGGCATCTCAGTCTCTCCTGGTGCCTGTCCTCACAACAGTTTAGTCTCCTGAGGACTGAAATTCTTGGGTTTGACTGAAGTTGTTGGACTCAACACAGTGTGTTTGGGTGGAATTTAATGGTCTATGCTATTCAGGAGATCAGATTGGATAGTGTAATGGTCCCAAATGGCTGTACTCTCTATGAATTGATGCAAGGGGATCATGAGGCAGTAGTGAGAGTGGATAGAATAGTCAGAGAAGGGCAGGTGAAATGAGGACATGTTGAAGCCCTGGGCATGAGAGTTTGAAAATAGAGGGGGAGAGAGAGGCTGAGACCGGGAGCTTGAGAAGTGAGGAGGAGATGGAGTCAAGGGGGCTGGTTTACAGATTAAAGGTGGATAGTGAAAAATACCCCTCTGAGTCAGCGATGGGGTGGAGGAGGAGGCTGGCTGGGAGAAGGTTGTTGCTGGATGGTGACTTGTCCCTGATGAATCTCATGAGATCCTGGCAAGGGGAGGGGTGAGAGTCCAAGGCAGGGAACATTTTCTCTGGAAAGATGGGGGTGTCTCTGAGCTAATACAGATTCACATTTTGAGTGTGATTGAAGGTGCTGAGATGCCCCAGTAGTGACCAGAGCAGACAGCTAGCCAGACAGGGACACAAAGAATAGCTGCTGGGCAGAGGTAGACCCAGGAGTCCATGCAGAGTCATCCTGCCAGAAAGGAGCCAGCTGCTAGCAGAGTCATGCAGAGTCCCAGACAGAAAGAAGGACCAAATGTTTTCCAAGCTATACTTCTGTGTCCCAGAGCCTTCCCCCAACCCCACAAGGATGTCACTGTGGAGGAGTGAATGAGGAGGGTGTGTGCACAGCAGGTTGCCTGAGTCACAGCATGGGAGGCTGGGAAGGAAATTTTTTTTCTCATTCTTCCTTGTTAACTGCCTTGTGTTGTTTTAATTCTCTGAGGTCACAATCAGTTCATATCTCATTGTCAGATCTGGGAGAACTGGTTACTCTGGTCAGTCTCCCCAGGCACTTTCCTGTTTGTAGCCATTCTGCTGTGCCTGCTCTCTCAGGGAAGGCAACGTATCTCAGGTGTTCCTTTAGGTGCGTTTTAGGGCCAGCCAGAGGTGAATAGGGGCATTTTTGAACATGGATTCACCTGGCAAGGCTTCATTCTCTGACTGCAGAAAAGTAAATTAGAGGTAGAGAACTGCCCAGTCAATATGCCCTCACTGTAACCTGTAGGGACCCCACTGAAGGGTGAAAGGTTAGTTCAGTTCTATGCCCTCTTTCCTTGGCCATTTGCTGATATTGCTGTTTGGAATGATGGATTTACGTGGTTGACATATGTCCCACCGCTAGGAACTGGACTGAGAGCACCTCCTCATATCACATGGGCTGTTCATCAACTGTCAAATGATAAGCCCTGTCACTCACTGTCAACCTGACCCTGATTTGAAAACAGCAACCTGGATGAGCCAGGGCGCAAGCCATTTCCAATCCTAGAGAGACAAGCTGGGCGAGGTGACATCTTTTATTGGACCAATTTCTGTTGGTGAGAGACAAGCTTTTTGAGCTCTGTAGAGCTTGTGTTCAGATCCTGAAGAAGAAGAGCTCTGTGTAGCTTGAAAGCTTGTCTCTTTTGCCAACAGAATTTGGTCCAATGAGAGAGATTACCTCACCCACTTTGTTTCTCTAATATCCTGGGATCAGTACAGCTACAACAACAAATAAATTGCCAATTCTGTAATCCCGGACAGGTAAATTCTGATTCCAGAAGATTTGTAGGTGATAGTATATCAAGTCGATGGAGACACCTTGGTTTTCAGATACTAGGTGAAGATGTAGAGTTAGCAGCCATAATACTCTAGTTTTTACCTTTTGATCTGAGTAAATTTAACATGAGAGTGATAGTCTGCAGTCACCACTGGAGGGATTTTGTCTCACAGTAGAAAAACTCAGCTGCTGTCATGACGTAGTGAGGCACATTGCAGTGAAACATGATGGTTTGTTGTATCGTCATATTGACATTGTCATGGCTGGATGCAGGGAAAATGTTATCCAGCCTTTCAAGGGCCTCAAAAGTGACTTCAGGATTTGTGAATGCTGGCAGGTCATCCAGAAGGATCTCTGAAGATGTGAGGAAATGGGTGCCACCCTTTGGTGCCAAGTGCCATGTTTGTGTGGAGAAGTGTCTCTATATTTTCTAGACAGAGTTGGAACAGGAAACTATCTGGGGAGGTAAAAGGAGCTCTTGAAGAGCATAAGGTTGGAATTTATGCTTTGAACTGTCCTTAAAGGAAAAAGCGTAGGAATCCTGGCAATAGAGGATGATGCCCTTGGAGTCTAGCTGGAGAAGAAGATTGGGCAATGTCTTTTCTGTGTCCAGTCTAGACAGAATTAGATATGGCCAGTCTTCCTGCAAATCCTTGACTGACTTAGATTGTAACCTCTTTGGGGCCCAGATCAACTTTCCATTATGTACAGTGTAACCCACACACCTCCAGGGTGTGATGTTCTGTCCCCTCTAATGAGAGAGCGAGTGAGAGAGAGAGAGAATGAATAAATATATATATATAATATATATTATATATATAATATATAAAGTCTGCTCTACAGCCTTAGCTAAGAGCCGTTGGCTTTTAGCTCATGCAGTAGAAGCTCATGCACTAAGCTCTAGAGGTCCCAGGTTTGATCCCACCCACTGAGGTCTGTCGGTGTTACAACAGCGTCTAGCACAATGAGGCCCTGGTCCCAGATTAGAACATCTGAGCACTATAGTAATACCAATAATAATTAATAAATCCTGGGCACAAATCCCTATAAAAATTGTGAACTTGTGAATCTCAGTGAAAGAGAAGTGTCATGGTACTTAGCAGAAAATGTTCCAGAGAACACTGCCAAGCAGAATTAGGGACATCTCTGGACTAGAGACATTTCTTAGCATTTAAAACAAATTCCTGTGTTTTTAATCTTTCCAGAGGCTTTTGAGTGTGCAGTTTCCATGTCCTGCATTATGTGCCCATCAGTTGGTTTTGGTTCAGACATTAGCAAAAGCTGAAACACAGTGGTTAGCACTGCAGTGCCACTCTTGCTGTATATTTGCACTGAGCATGCTCACACTGTTGCATGTTGGTTGGTATGTGTACTGTGTGTGTAAAGGCTGCATACTGAATAGGGCTGATTAACTGAGGACAGGTGCATCACTGTTTGGGAAGGAATGGCAAAGGGGATGGGGATTAAAAGTGGTTGGTGCCACTATTAACCGGGTTAATGCCTCTTTCCTTTGTTCCAAGCTTTCTGCTGTTGTACTCTGAGTGTCTCTGATGTTCAAGTGAAATAAAAGTGTAGTCGCTTTGGGAACGTCTTGTTTCATTGTAAAACTCATGAGTTAATGGGGAAAAAGAGCTGGAATAATGGACTGAAACACACTGGCTGAAAATAACTCAGTTAAAGGATTCTGTTACTGACTGAAACGCCTACTGAGCTTTGACAGTGGTGCAAGGAGTGTGAGATGGAGAGCTAGATTCACTCCCCTTTCAGTGTTGCTGGGTTGAACTATCCAGATCAAACCAAAGCTAAGAGCAGTGAGGGAGCTATAGAGACTGGATCTTCCGCTGGCCACACAGTCCTTCTAGGTGATGTGTGGAATAGCCCAGGATGGAATAACAGTATTAAGTCCAAGGTAGGATGGAACAGAATAGCACAGAATAGTCAGGGATTGGATTTCTCCTATAGGAGCATTTGCTCAGGACAAGGCTAGGTTCATTGGTGGAGCAATGGAGGTACTGAATAATTAACCTAACTGAATAAATTCTCCTCTTGCTCCCAGGCTGAGGATTTGTGACTGACACAGTGAATGAACACAAAGATGGAATTCTAGAGACAATTGAAATTTTTCTATTGCAAAAGGCTAGGGTTAGGGTTAGTCCAATTGAAAATAGCTTTTTGATGAACTGACAGTTTTTTGCAGACATTTCTAGTTTGGGATTGTCAGTTTTTTGACCAAAACCTGAAAAAAAATTCAATGAAAGTGGGGAAAAAAATCAATTTCATTGAAATGATACACTGGGGAAAAAATAATTTCCTAAGCAACTCTACTGAAATCCCGTCATCCCAGGAGGTGGGTGTCCCTTCAGGATTGAGCAGTCCTGAAGACCAAGTCCCATCTCAGGTCTCTATGTGCAGACAGAGCATGAGCCTTAGCTCTACTTGAAGGTTTATTTTATACTATAACTCCAAGTCTGAGTTGTAGAGACCTGCTGGGAAAAGCCAGCCCATCTGGCTCTTGAGATAAAATGTGCTCAACCCTTCTGCCCAACAAGGCTATGAGCAACAGCAGTGGTCTCCAACCTTTTTACACCCAAGATCACTTTTGAATCTAAGGGCAACCCAGAATCTACCCCGCCCCTTTCCTGAGGCTCTGCCCCTTTCCCAAAGCCCCGTCTTGCTCTCTCCATCCCCCCCTCTCTGTCACTTGTTCTCCCCCACCCACACTCACTTTCACCGGGCTGGGGTAAGTGGTGTGGGCTCTGGGCGGGGGGCCGAGGGGTTCGCAGTGTGGGAGGGGGCTCCGGGTGCCTGGGCAGGGGGCTGGGGTGCAGCAGGCAGTGAGGGGTGTAAGCTCTAGGAGGGAGTTTGGGTGCAGGAGCGGGATCCAGGCTGTTGCAGAATGTTGGGGTACAGGGTGCTGGCCCTGACAGAGGGCTCTGGACTGGGGCAGAGTGTTGGGGTGCAGGAGGGGGTACAGGGTGCTGGCTCAGGGAGGGGGATCAGGGCTGGTGCAGAAGAGGATACAGGGTGCTGGGACTGGGAGGGGGTTCAGGGCTGAGGCACAGCCTTGGGGTGCAGGAGGGGGTACAAGGTGCTCGCTCTGAGAGGGGGATCAGGGTGGGACTTGGGGTGCAGGAGGGGGTTTGGGTGCAGGAGGAAGTATGGGATGCTGGCTCCAGGAGGGGGTTCAGGGCTGGGGGTTGGAGTGCAGCCGCTTCTGGGAGTAGCATGGGGCCAGGGTAGGCAGGGAGTCTGCCTTAGTGGCAGCCCCACTGCACTGCCGGAGATCGCGATTGACTGGGAGATCCTCTAGGACCACTTGGTGACCACTGAGCTACAGAGTTCCAGTGGAATATTCAAAAATTCCTTGGACACTTAAATTCCTTGGACTTTCAGGCTGCTTAGAGGCTGCAGTAGGCTTAATGAGGCCTGAGATGAGTGCAATCTGAGAAGCACAGAGTAGGTTGGCAGGAAACAGGTGCTAATGGGAAGAAGTGAGGTTTTTTACCCACAAAAGCTTATGCCCAAATAAATCTGTTAGTTTTTAAGGTGACATCGGATTCCTTGTTGTTTTAATGGGTAGTGGTCAACTGAAAATTTGCGATAGTTTCTGTAGCTTCCAGACATGGCATATGTCACCATCAGATAGCACTACTGCCAGACCGACCATGAGAGAGGATAAAGTTACCAAACTCTAGACAGAAATCTACAAAAAGAAGGTGATCGGTTCTAAGAAAACAAGTAGCCTGACAGTTATGCCTTTTCTCTTTGATTTTCACAGCAATTGTGGGCCCCCCTATCCTGACTCTTATACTGGTGGATGAGAATCTGACCGTAATTCTGTCCATGCCACTCACCCCTTATCGAAGGAGAAATGGCACTTACAAGTCAGTCCAGAAAGTGCTACCGAACTGGAAGTACCGGATCAGCCTTTCCGAAAAGGGTGTTCATATCAACAACGTAAGCAACAACATTCACCGTATGTTGGGAGGAGAGGAGGTTACATACTTCTGTGTGATGTGAGGATGGGCAGAGTGGTGGGTGATATCAGATATTGTGCTGGGTGACCCTCACAGGGGCAGGGGTTGGGTTTGGTTTGGATAGAAGATTGTCAAAGTTTGGATGCTTATTTGAGCTTCCTGAGTCAGCAACATTGGGTTGGAAATCTTATGGGATCAGGATTACTGGTCCTTCAACTTCTGATCCCAGCAGGCACCTTTCCCGGTGATGGTTTGGTACCTCTGGTTTTGGGACCCAGATGTTTGGAGATGGGCAAGAAACTACTCTTGTGGACATTTCAAAAGAGATTGAGTTTGTTTCTAGAACTGGGTTCTAGCAAAGGCTTGAGCATAGGGGTGGTTTCTTATTTTTCCAAACTAGTTCACCCATCCCTAATCAGGAGATGGAGAGGGAACTCTTGTAAGTGAAGGGCAGAGAGACTGGAATGCCTCAGAAGCCATTAGATGGCATGTGTAAAGGGGGAAGACATCAAGAACAGAAATGCGGACAGAACTATGGATTAGGTATGGAAAGTACTTATTAGAGGTGATTAAAGACCCCTGAATGATGGGGTAACATAACTTGCACTGGAACTAGCTGACAGGTAGCTGCAGAGAGCAAATACAGAGGCAGGAAAGGTCCAGAGAAAGGCAATGAAGAGAGACTGACAGAGCAAGAGTAGTTAAGTCAGAGAAGAGCTGTGGAAGAGAGGATGTGACAGAGATATATATAAAGTAATGAATGGGAGGGACTGGTAAATCAGATACTTCTATTTTCTCTTTCTCCTAATGCAAAAGAGACACTAAGTGAAATGAAAAGACAGCAAGTTTCAAATTGTTCATTGGGGAGGTTTTAGACCAGGGGTGGGCAAACTTTTTGGCCTGAGGGCCACATCAGGAACTAGAAATTGTATGGTGGGCTTTGAATGCTCACAAAATTGGGGTGGGGCTGCGGGAGGTGGTGTGGGCTCTGGGGTGGGGCTGATGGTGATGAGTTTGGGGTGTAGGAGAGTGCTCTGGGCTAGGATCAATGGGTTTGGACAGCGGGAGGCGGATCAGGGCTGGGGCAGGGGGTTGGGGCATGGGGAGAGGCTCAGGGGTGCAGGGTCAGTGCGGCACTTACCTCAAGATGCTCCCGGAAGCAGTGGCATGTCCCTTTTCCAGCTTCTGTATCACGAGGGTGACATGAGTGAATTTTTGCTCCATGGTGCAGTTGTTAGGCAGGTGCTGTCATGGCAATGTCTCCATCTCTCCTTAAGGTGTCCTTTCAGCCAAAGGGCAAGATAACTTCACACACATTTGAGTATCTGAAACCGAATACCAATTATTGTGTCACAGCCTGTGTGGTCAGAGAGCAAAGCAAGGTATCTGTGCAATGTATCAAGACTCCAGACAGTCCAGCAGGTAAGACAGCTCCAGGGCAGTGCCACTGCTGTATTCCCTGTTCAGACTTCTGGTTTAGATCTGGGGATGGATTGATTGGTCAGGGCCTTGGCCATCAAGGACAACAGAGACAGAGAGTTGACTCTGAGAGGAGGGTGACCTGATAGGCTGTGTGATTGAATTTGTCGAATCTTCAGAGCTCCATGAGCATAGAGAGTCATTGCTCCCATGATGTAACATGGCTGGAGGTTTGCTAAGCCATGTTGTTTCTAAGGGTAGCCATTTAGAGATAAGGAGTTAACTACTGATGACATGTTGTGCCCCTCTTACCTGGATTGCAAATAGCACTCAGGTGCTAACATCCTCCCACCCCCCTGTAATATGTCTGGCCATTGAACAAGACCCAGCTGTGGGCAAGTTCTGGTAGGAGAACAAATAGAATCATAGACTATCAGGGTTGGAAGGGATCTCAGGAGGTCATCTAGTCCAACCCCCTGCTCAAAGCAGGACCAGTCCCCAACTAAACATTCCAACCAGGGCTTTGTCAAGCCTCACCTTAAAAACCTCTGAGGAAGGAGATTCCACCACCTCCTTTAAGTAACCCATTCCAGTGCTTCATCACTTCCTAGTGAAAAAGATTTTCATATATCCAACTAAACCTCCCCTACTACAACTTGAGACCATTACTCCTTTTCTGTCATCGGTACCACTGAGAACTGTCTACATCCATCCTCTTTGGAGCTCCCTTTTAGGTAGTTGAAAGCAGCTATTAAATCCCTCCTCATTCTTCTCTTCTGCAGACTAAACAATCCCAGTTCCCTCAGCCTCTCCTCATAAGTCATGTGTGCCAGCACCCTAATCATTTTTGTTGCCCTCCGCTGGACTCTTTCCAATTTTTCCACATTCTTCTTGTAGTGTGGGGCCCAAAATTGGACACAGTACTCCAGATGAGGCCTCACCAATGTCAAATAGAGGGGAATGATCATGACCCTCGATCTGCTGGCAATGCCCCTACTTATACAGCCCAAAATGCCGTTAGCCTTCTTGGCATCAAGGGCACACTGTCGACTCAGATCCAGGTTCTCATCCACTGTAACTCCTAGGTCCTTTTCTGCAGAACTGCTTCCTAGCCATTCGGTCCCCAGTCTGTAGCAGCGCATGGGATTCTTCCATCCTAAGTGCAGGACTCTGCACTTGTCCTTATTGAACCTCATCAGATTTCTTTTGGCCCAATCCTCCAATTTGTCTAGGTCCCTCTGTATCTTATCCCTACCCTCCAGCATATCTACTGGATTGGGCCTGCTTTGAGCAGGGGGTTGGACTAGATGATCTGCTGAGGTCCCTTCCAACCCTAATAATCTATGATTCTATGATACCACTTATCTCAGTTTAGTGTCATCTGAAAACTTGCTGAGGGTGCAGTCCACACCATCCTCTAGCAAAGGAGAGTAAAGTCTGCATGATGCAAGAGTGACTTGCAGGCTCCAAAAGGAGCACAGCTATCATGAAGGATTTGCCAATGGCTCAGCCACTACAGCTGCTTCGTACCAGTGGCTCTTATTGGAGATGGGGTAGGAGGCACACTTTGCTACATCTGCTCAGAGAACCTGGACATCAGTGGACTAGTGCAAGTCCAGGGTTAAAATAATGAGGAGCAGGGGGAGTACAGTTCTCCCTCTCCCCTCATTCTTCACAGCCCGCCTCCTCCAGCCCCCCGTGGTGCAGCAAGGGCACCCTTTCAGTCAGTGACCATGCCCCAGCTGGCTAACGAGGGGGTGCAGAGTAGCACCTCCTTTGCTGTAAGTAACAGGGGTAACACACTGCTTGGTAAGACACCCATGTGGCGTGTAGCAGTCCGAGTGATCAGGCCCCTAAAGGTGGGTCAGTGTGAGCATTTCTCCCTCACCCCGCTTGAACTGTTCTTAATTCTTTTCAGATTTCCTCTGGGACCTTATTTTTGTTCTGGTTGCCCTCCTCGTGCTGCTTCTGCTGAGCGCCATTGGCTTCTATTTCCTCAAGCTCTACATATATTCAAGTGTCTCGAAAATGCCCTTCCCCAAAACACTGGTGAGTGAGCAACAACTCCTGTCAAGCGTCAGTAAATGGCACTGTATTGTTACAGTGCTGAAGCCATGCAACAGTTAGACTGGGCACTGTCTGGACATCCCAAGCTCTCTAATTCTTACAGAGCATGCCTCCTGTTCTGGAACTGACAGCTCTTGGGTCGCTCTGCTGGGCTGTGAGTTCACACGGATACATTTGGTAGGGATGAACAGTGATTGATGAGGGAATCATTGAGTGAATGAAATACCTAACAGAGAGCACTGTAGGAAGTTTCAGGAATGAGACAAGAGGGGAAGAATGGAGAATAACAAAGAGAGTGGAGCTGAGATATTTTCTAAGTAGGGCTGTCAACTAATCACAGTTAACTCAAGCGATTAACTCAAAACAAATTAACTCATGTAAAAAAGTTGATCGCGATTAATCACAGTTTTAATCACACTGTTAAATAATAAAATACCGACTGAAATTCATTATAAATATTTTGGATGTTTTTTCTACGTTTTCAAATATATATTGATTTCAGTTGCAACACAGAATACAAAATGTACAGTGCTCACTTTATATTATTATTCTTGATTACAAGTATTTTCACTGTAAAAAGATAAACAAAAGAAATACTATTTTTTCAATTCACCTCATAAAAGTACTGTAGTGCAATCTCTTTATCATGAAAGTGCAATTTACAAAGCTAGATTTTTTTGTTACATAACTGTACTCAAAAACAAAACAGTGTAAAACTTAAAGCCTACAATTTACTCAGGCCTACTTCTTGTTCAGACTATCGCTAAAACAAACAAGTTTGTTTACATTTACAGGAAGTAATGCTGCCTGATACTTATTTACAATGTCACCTGAAAGTGAGAACAGGTGTTCGCATGGCATTGCTGCACCTGGCATTTCAAGGTACTTACGTGCCAGATATGCTAAACATTTGTATGCTTCTTCATGCTTTGATTTGAAGATTGCACTATAAAATCATGACTGGTGTGGAAAAAGTGAATAAGGAAGTGTTATTCACCCCTTCACATAACACAAGAACCAGGGGTCACCCAACGAAACTAATAGACAGCAAGTTTATAAAAAACAAAAGGAAGTACTTCTTCACAATGCACAGTCAACCTGTGGAACTTATTGCCAGGGGATATTGTGAAGATCAAGATTATAATGGGGTTCAAAAAAAGAATTAGTAAGTTCATGGAGGATAGATCCATCAGTGGCTATTAGCCAGGATGGGCAGGGATGCAACCCCATGCTCTTGGTGTGCCTTAGCCTCTGACTGCCAGAAGCTGGAACTGGACATAGGTGTAGTTTGGCGTCTATATTGCGGAGGGCAGCTCCAACCAGACAATAGGGCCTGGCATGGGGGGCAAATTCTACATCTGTCCCGAGGCTTGCAGTTGGGAGGGCAATACCCCCCCAGCCCACTCCTCAAACTGCACCCATGCTGGATGAAAGGGATGGATCACTTGATAATTGCCCTGTTCTGAACATTCCCTCTGAAGCACCTGGCACTGGCCACTGTCAGAAGACAGGACACGGGACTAGATGAACCATTGGTCTGACCCAGTATGGCCGTTCTTATGTTATGTTAGTGACGAGAGTGGTGTAAATGACTAGGCGGGAAGATAGTTTCACCCATGCCTCATTTTGAGACAGTCCCTTACAGAGGGTAGTGTCAGATTGTTTTCCTATTCCCTGCCAGTTTATGTACTGGAAGTTATTGTTGCAGTCATTTGTTTATGCTGGAAAGTAGAGTCTTTTCAGCTGAAACTGATACATGTGTAGTAACTAGGAACAGGGGAATGGTAATGAATTGCTGTGGCCATTACTGATGCCAACCATGAGAGAATCACTTTAGCAAATAAACCACTCCAGAAGGTTTCTCTTGTGGTTTATGATTTCACTGGGCAGTTCCTCATGGGATTATTCCCTTCTCCACAGTTGGAGGTACTGTAGTTTACTCATGTGTTGAAGAGCATGTCTGTGGTGCTCATTGCCATCATATGTGAGTCTCTGTTATTGCTTTGTATTGATTTGTTGTTCATTTTTGGCAGGCTATTCTGAATGAAGAGCTAACTGTGAACCACTGGAACAAATCACTTGCCCATGATCTCGAGGGTGCCCCTGTCACTCTAATCTCGGTGGCTGGGCTTGCCTCCAATGGTAACTCCCAAGTGGAGCAAGAAAGACTCCAACTCCAGCTACTTCCGGAAGGCTGCCAGGCCTGGAAGGAGGAAGGTTACTGTGCCAATGGGTTTGGTCCAGGCTACTGTGAAAACATGGTCTCTTCCAGTTCCTTGGGCCAGCAGGAGTTTGCTGGCACCATAGACCCTGAAGCCGCCTCGTCATCAGCAGGACAGATGAAGGATGGATATGCAGGTGAAGGGAACTACAGTACTGCTCTGGAGGCCCAGCTTCCCATGGGCCAGTTGGTGTTTTCTGAGCAGCTATCTCCAGTGTCAGCAGCACTGGCCAAAGATGGTTATATGAGTGATAGGGGCTACCAGACTTGCTCAGAGATTCGGATTCCTCGGCACCTCCAGATTTATTGCAAGTGCTCATCTCCAGTATCAGAAACCTGCAGTCTTTCACCACCAACCTGCAGCCTCAGGGACCTTAAAAAGAACACTGATGGCAAGAGTAGAGGGTGGCCACCCACGGATTGGGTTGATATTCCTCTCAGCTCCGTGAAACTGAAGGTCAATGAAGAAACACAAAACCACCTTGCTCCTTTTCCCAGGCACTTGTACAGTCACACTGCTGATAAGACAATGAAGGACAGCAAAGCAGACTTGGCAAGGCTGGGTCAGAGTGATGTAGAACAGCAGAAGAACCTACCTGTGAGCCGAGAACAGCATGGCCTCCCAGAGCACACAGAGCTTAGTGGTGACCCCAGTGGGGAGCCGTACCCAAAGGCTGATGGCATTAAGATCATGACTTTCTATAGCTATGAATTACGCCCTCAAGTGCTTGTCCTGTAGCTAATGATGCTGGAGCTGGGAAGAAGACATTAGTGTACAGGTAGATTTCCTATATGTTTATCCACGTGCAGGGGGTCTGATTCTGGACTCACTTGTAGTGGTGTGAATCAAGATTGACTCCACTGAAGTGTTATATACATAAAACCAGTAAGATCAGACTCTGGAATTGGGCTGAAAACAAAACCCTAGCTCCAAATCCATGAACCTTCACCCCTGAACAGCAGCCCCTCAGTTGGAAGTTCACTGCCCCGGGTGGTTGGATTTGGCCATGTGGCCAATAGAGATAATTTGACCTGTGAATTTAGGTACAGCCTTTTGATTCAGGCCCACCTGCAATAGAAACCAGCGGAGGCTTATGGTTTTGACTGAGTTTTAGTGTGTTTGTGGGTCCATCTGAATCTGAAACTTAAGGAAAACATAAGGTATGTGAAACCCACACAAAGCAAAAACAAGGGAAAGGCTCTGAGTAGTTCCTGAGACCTGATCGAATCACATTTCTCATACAGCTTTAGTGACAGACAAACTGAGGGGGTGACTTTCTCTCTAGTAAATGTATATATCTGACATGAAGCTGGAAACACTGAATGTACATTGTAAGAATCTCTTTCTTAGAACACTAATTTATTATGGAAATGTCTGTCTTTCATGCTCTGTCTTCTGCGTCACACAAGATCAGTCCAGTTTTGCATGCATTACACAAAGCTACGATATGCGGCAGCAAATGTATGTAGAAATATACTAGGAAAATTGGGGGTTTCCCTATGGGGAAAGGGAGCCACTTGCTTTTCAGAACCTGCTTTGTGTGTTACCATCACCTGTGAAAAGATAGTTGTTTCAGTAACTGTTTTATAACAACAGTTGGTTGGTTTTTATTCCCTTCCCTCCTCCAGAATTTTGGGGGTATTTTTCGGTTAGAGTAATGGGTTCTGTTATGATTTTTTGCTAACTATCTGATCTGCTTCTGAGGTTGCATTACAGATTGGATACATGGGGTGAAATCTTTGCTCCACTGATGTCACATTTCACCCATGCTGTATGCAATATGAACACTGATAGACTGTAAGCCCTGGAGCATAGTAAGGAGATACCTGTCAACCCCAGGCTGGTGTGGGGGGGTGGGGGGTGGAATCCAAGAATGACCTGTGGAAGAAGGGGCAGGGTAGAAATGGTATCAGAGAATAGGGGAGAAAGAAAAATCCGGGCTGTCCTGCGTTTTGTTGATGCCCTTGTTTTGATGAGAGTTTGGTGACTGATGCATGATTCTTCCCCAATATTTGAGGTGACAAAAGCGCATTCCTTCTCTGTAACCCTCTGTAGAGGCTTTGGGTGAAAACACCATCTTAACCTTAGGCACAGGGGCATTCCGAAGATGCTATATTAATTGATTCATCATCCCTTTCTCTGGCTTTCTCTTCTGCGCTGTCTGTCCCTTTCTCTTTGAAAGCCCTTTGTTCACAGATGTACAAATGGCACCTGACTATGTGGTTGGAATGCCCTTTTCCACTGATCTCCACATGCATTGATACCAGGCCTCATTTCGTTCTGAAATCGGGGGCTAGCTGATTCATCTGAAAAACATATTGCACCACAGTGTAATTTTTCTGTCATGTGAGATCGTGAAGGCAGGGAAAGGGGGCTACGCAAAGGGGTTCTTCCTGACTCACATCAGAAACAAGAGATGAAGTCATCAAGCACTTTACCTTCCCCTGCCAGATTTTCACAGCACTTCCACCAGCAAGTATGAGACATGAGGCCCATATTCTGGAAGTGAATTGTGTTTGGGACATGTGTTATGCATGATATCTCAGATGAGTCTCAAAGAGACCTAAAGGAATCAGGCACTCATTTCCTTTAGACCCCATTGAAAATCCCACACCCATGGTGTCATGGTTTCCTAAGGCTACATCTGCACTGAACCCCGACCCTGGCAGCAGCGAGTAGGGGGATGCGAGAAGGAGTCATCCACATAGGGGGGAAATACCAAAGAAACCTAGTACAATAGCATTTAACTTCAAAAAGGGGAACTGCACAACAGTGAGGAAGCCAGTTAAATGGAAAATAAAAGGAACAGTCACGAGTGAAATGCTTGCAAGCTGCATGGAAACTTTAAAAACACCATAATAGAAGTTCAAACTAAATGTATACCTCAAATAAACAAAAAAGTATGAGAACCAAAAAAAATGCCACCATGGCTAAACCACAGAGTAAAAGAGCGAAGTCAAATCCTATTGAGAAAAAGAGAAAGCAGCATAAATTCTGGCAAGTCAAGTTTAAAACTACAGTTAGGCTAAAAAATATTCAAAGAGCAACTAGCAAAAGAAACAAAAACGGACAGCATTTTTTTTAGTACTTCAGAAGCAGGAAGCTTGCCAGACAATCAGTAGGGCCACTGGACCACTGAGATGCTAAAGGATCACTCAAAGAAGACAAGCCTGTTGCCAAGAAGCTAAATGAATTCTTTGCATTGGTCCTCACTGCAGAGGAGGTGAGGGAGATTCCCATATCTGAGCTATTCTTTTTATGCAACATATCAGAGGAACTATCGTAGATTGAGGTGTCAGCAGAGGAGGTTTTGGAAAAATTAATAAATTAAACAATACTAAGTCTCCAGAACCAGATTGGATTCACCCAAGTTCTAAAGGAATTCAAAAGTGAAATTGTAGAACTACTAACTGTAGTGTGTAATCTATTGTTCAAATCAGTCTCCATACCAGGTTACTGGCAGAAACTAACGTGATGCCAATTTTTTTTTAAAATGCTTCAGAGGCAATCCTGGCAACTACAGGTTGATGAGCCTAACTTCATAACCAGGCAAATGAATTGAAATTATAGTAAACAACAGAATTATCAGACACAGAGATTAACATAATTTGTTGGGGAAGAGTCAACATGGCCTTTGTAAAGGAAAAATCATGCCTCATCAATCTATTCAAATTCCTTAAGGGGATCAGCAAACATGTGGACAAGTGAATATAGTGAACTTGAATTTTCAGAAAGCCTTTAACAAGGTCCTCACCAAAGGCTCTGAAGCAAAGTAAGCAGTCATGGGATAAGACAGGAGGACCTCCCATTGATCAGTAACTGGTTAAAAGATAAGAAACAAAGGATAGTAATAAATGGTCACTTTTCAGAATGGAAAGAGCTAAATAACGGGGTTCCCCACGTATCTGTACAGGAACTAGTGTTGTTCAACCGATTCATAAATGATGTGGAAAAAGGGTTAAAGATTGATATGGCGAAGTTTGCAGAGGATATTAAATTAATCAAGATAGTTCAATCCAAAGCAGACTGTGAAGAGTTAAAAAGGAATCTTACAGAACTGGATGACTAGACAAGCATATGGCCGATGAAATTTAGTGTTGATAAATGTGAAGTAATGCACATTGGAAAACATAATCCCAACTGTACATACAAAATGATGGGCTCTAAATTAGCTGTTACCACTCAAGAAGGAGACTTGGTGTCATCACAGATAGTTCTCTGAAAACATCCATTCAGTGTGCAGCAGCAGTCAAAAAAGCAAACAGAATGTTAGGAACCATTAGGAAAGGGGTAGAAAATAAGACAGAAAATATCTAAATGCCACTATATAAATCCATGATATGCCCACATCTTGAATACTGTGTGCAGTTCTGATGGCCCCATCTCAAAAAAAGATTTATTAGAATTTGGAAAAGGTACAGAGAAGGGCAATAAAAATGTTTAGGGCTATAGAACAGCTTCCATATGAGGAGAGATTAAAAAGACTGTGACTTTTCAGTTTGAAAAAGAGGCAACTAAGGATATGATAGAGGTCTATAAAACATGACTGGTGTGGAGAAAGTGAGTAAGGAAGTGTTATTTATCCCTTCACATAACACAAGAGCCAGGGCTCACCCAATGAAATTTTATAGGGAGCAGGTTTAAAACAAACATAAGGAAGTACTTCTTCTCACAACCTGTGGGACTTATTGCTGGGGGGTGTTGGGAAGTCCAAAACTATAACAGGATTGAAAAAAGAATTAGATACATTTGTGGAGGATACGTCTGTCACTGGCTGTTAGCCAAGATAGTCAGGGGTGCAACCCCATGCTCTGGGTGTCTCTAAGCCAGCAATAGTCAATAGACGGACCGTGGACCAAATCCAAACCACCAGACAGGGCTGCCGGGGGTGTGTGTGTGTGCAAGTGGGGGCAATTTGCTCCCGGCCCCGGACCCTGCAGGGGCCCCTACAAGAGTTTTTCAGGACCCCTGGAGCGGGGTCCTTAACTGGCTCCGGGGGCCCCAGAAAACTCTTGCGGGGCCTGGGTCCCCGAAGCTTCTTCCGCTCCAGGTCTTCGGCGGTGGGGGGTCCTTCTGCCCTGGGACCTGCTGCCAAAGTGCTGGGTCTTCAGCAGCGGGGGTCCCCCGCTGCTGAAGACCCTAGGCCCCCTGAATCCTCTGGGTGGCTCTGCCACTAGATGCTTTTGAATGGACCCCAAAATCTTTTTATTTACTTATTGTCATTGTTATTTTTTTCAATTATTTTCTCTAGAGCCTGGATCTTGATTATATTTTGATCAAGAAATTTGGACCTTGACAAAAAATAATTGACTATCCCTGCACTAAGCCTCTGACTGCTAGAATCTGGGACTGGAGGATGAAGTGGATCACTCAATAATTGCCCTGTTAAATCCCTCTGAAGCACCTGGCATTGGGCACTGTCAGAAACATGCTACTGGGCTAGATGGACCATTGATCTGACCCAGTATGTCCGTTCTTATGTTCTTGAGTCTGTAAATACGGGCTAACTGACTCAGGTTTGCACTGTGGGATTAAAAAGAGAAGCATGTAGACATTTCTGCTTGGGCTCTGAGATCCAGTGAGGGAGGAGGATCTCAAAGCCCTGTTTCCAGCCCAAGTGGGAACATCTACCCTGCTTTTTTAGCCCCATAGCTTAAGCCTGTCATCCAAGGCTCTCAAATTCGCTGCTGCAGAGTATGTTCTTTGGTGGAGTTTTTTCGTAGTGTAGATGTACGTTAAGTGATTAATAAGCACTGAGCCACACATAAGAATGCCATTGGTTTGGTAGCCGGTGATGCCTCTGTGGAGGGGTTCTGCCACTGTGTGCAGAGTGGATTACCTGTGAAATATAGCACATTGCGAAGAATAGAAGTGCATAGGAAAAGCCACATTGGCCAGACCTATGGTCTCTCCACTCAAGTATCCTTTTTTCAACAAAAGCAGCAGAGAATCCTGTGGCACCTTATAGACTAACAGACGTTTTGGAGCGTGAGCTTTCGTGGGTGAATACCCACTTCGTCAGACGCAGGTAGTGGAAATTTCCAGGGGCAGG
>NC_133776.1:59777295-59855873 GCF_003597395.2 Chelonoidis abingdonii
TGGGCAAGATTGGTCCTGCCCACCACAAGATCTCGTGAAAGTGTGGGATCATTGATCCGGATGGGTGTACATCCCTGAGATTGCGATTGGAGGGGTAGCGTTGAGGGCTCGTAAGTTGATTGGCCAGTGGATTGTCCTGTGGTTCTTCCTTCTTGGGTTGTTCTGCAGTAGGAGGCTTCTGGGTGACACGTCTGGCTCTGTTGATCATGTTTCCTAATGTCCTCGTGCGGGTATTGTAGTTTGAGAATGCTTTGGTGGAGTTGTAGGTGTTGCGTCTCTGTCTGAGGGGTTAGAGCAGATGCGGTTGTACCTCTCAGTGCTTGGCTGTAGACATGGATCGTGTGATGTGCCAGGATGGAAGCTGGAAGCATGAAGGTAGGCGTAGCGGTCCGGTTAGGTTGTTTGACATAGAGTGGTTTAATGTGACCATCACTTATTGCACCGTGTGGTGTCTAGAAAGTGGATCTCCTGTGTAGATTGGTCCAGGCTGAGGTTGATGGTGGGTGGAAGTTGTTGAACGTGGTGGATTTTTCTAGAGTCTCCTTCCCATGGTCCAGATTGATGAAGATGTCATCAATATGTAGCGTAGGTAGAGAAGGGCGTGAGTAGACGAGAGCTGAGGAAGCGTTGTTCCAGTCAGCCATAAAATATTGGCGTATTGTGGGGCCATGCGGGTGCCATAGCAGTGCCACTGATTGAGGTATATATTGTCATCAAACTTGAAATAGTTGTGTGTGAGTATAAGGCACAGAGCTCAGCAGCCAGTTGTGCTGTGGCATCATCCAGGTGATACTGTTTCCTAACCGCTTGATTCCATTCTGTGTGTGGATGTTTGTGTAGAGAGCCTCTACATCCATGGTGGCTAGGATGGTGTTTTCTGGGAGCGTGACCAATGCGTTGTAGTTTCCTCAGGAAATCAGTGGTGTCACGGAGATAGCTGGGAGTGCTGGTGGCATAGGGTCTGAGTAGAGAGTCCACATATCCCAGACGTCCCTCAGTGAGAGTGCCAATGCCCGAGATGATGGGGCGTCCAGGATTTCCGGTTGTGGATCATTGGTAGTAGATAGAATAACCCTGGTCGGGCTCAAGGGTATGCTGATTTGTCTTGTGTTAGTGTAGGGAGTGTCCTGAGTAGATGGTCCAGTTTCTGTAGTGTATTCCTCAGTGGGATCTGAGGGAAGCTGGCCTGTAGAATTTGGTATGGAGAGGTTTCTGGCGGCCTCCTTCTGGTAGTCAGACCTGTTCAGTGATGACAACAGCACCTCTTTGTCAGCCTCTTTGATGATAATGTCAGGATGGTTCTGGGCTGTGGATGGCATTGCGTTCTGCACGACTTAGGTTATTGAGGCAAGCGGTGTTGTTTTTCCACGATTTCTGCTGTGCACGTCGGCGGAAGCATTCAATGTATAGGTCCAGACTGTCATTTCGGCCCTCAGGAGGAGTCCACGTGGAGTTCTTCTTCTTGTGCTGTTGGTGGTGCGGGTACCTGTGTATCGGTGCACTGTTCAGTGTTGTCCCATAGTGCACCGAACACAGGTACCACCACCAACAGCACAAGAAGAAGAACTCACGTGGAACTCCTCCTGAGGGCCGAAATGACAGTCTGGACCTATTACATTGAATGCTTTCCGCCGACGTGCACAGCAGAAATCGTGGAAAACAACACCGCTTGCCTCATAACCTAAGTCGTGCAGAACGCAATGCCATCCACAGCCTCCAGAACCACCCTGACATTATCATCAAAGAGGCTGACAAAGGAGTGCTGGTTGTCATCTGAACAGGTGACTACCAGAAGGAGGCCGCCAGACAACTCTCCAATACCAAATTCTACAGGCCACTTCCCTCAGATCCCACTGAGGAATACACTAAGAAACTGGACCATCTTACTCAGGACACTCCCTACACTAACACCAGACAAATCAGCATACCCTTAGAGCCCCGAGGGGTTATTCTATCTACTACCCAAGATCCACAAACCGGAAATCCTGGACGCCCCATATCTCGGGCATTGGCACTCTCACTGAGGGACTGTCTGGATATGTGGACTCTCTACTCAGCCCTATGCACCAGCACTCCCAGCTATACTCCGTGACACACTGATATTCCTGAGGAAACTACAACGCATTGGTCACCTCCCAGAAAACACCATCTAGCCCATGGATGTTAGAGGCTCTCTACACAAACATCCCACACACAGATGGCATACAAGCTGTTAGGAACAGTATCCCTGATGATGCCACAGCCACAACTGGCTGCTGAGCTCTGTGCCTTATTACTCACACACAACTATTTCAAGTTTGATGACAATATATACCTCTCAGATCAGTGGCACTGCTGATGGGCACCCGCATGGCCCCCACAATACGCCAATATTTTTATGGGCTGACCTGGAAACGCAACGCTTCCTCAGCTCTCGTCTACTCACGCCCCTTCTCACCTACGCTACATTGATGACATCTTCATCATCTGGACCCCATGGGAGGAGACTCTAGAAAAATTCCACCACGATTTCAACAACTTCCACACCCACCATCAACCTCAGCCTGGACCAATCTACACAGGAGATCACCTTTCTAGACACCACGGTCATAATGTGTGATGGTCACATTAACACCACTCCTATATCAAAAATCCTACCGACCGCTACGCCTACCTTCATGCTTCCGCTTCCATCCTGGGGCACATCACACGATCCATTGTCTACAGCCAAGCACTGAGGTACAACCGCATCTTGCTCTAACCCCTCAGACAGAGACCAACACCTACAAAATCTCCACCAAGCATTTCTCAAAACTACAATACCGCACGAGGAATTAGGAAACAGATCAACAGAGCCAGACGTGTACCAGAAGCCTCCTACTGCAAGACAAACCAAGAAGAACCAACAGGACTCACTGGCCATCACTTACAGCCCCAGCTAAAACCCCTCCAAACGCATCGTCAGGGATGTACAAACCCATCCTGGACAATGATCCCACACTTTCACGGATCTTGGGTGGCAGGCCAATCCTTGCCCAGCAGACAACCTGCCACCTGAACGTATTCTCACCAGCAACTGCACACCGTACATAGTAACTCTAGCTCAGGAACCAATCCATGCAACAAACCTCGATGTCAACTCTGCCCACATATCTACACCAGCGACACCATCGTAGGACCTAACCAGATCAGCCATTACCATCACTGGTTCATTCACCTGCACGTCCACCAAATGTAATATCGCCATCATATGCCAGCAATGCCCCTCTGCTATGTACATCCGCCAAACTGGACAATCACTACGGAAAAGGAAAATTGGACACAAATCAGATATCAGGAATGGCAATATACAAAAACCTGTAGGAGAGCACTTCAACCTCCCTGGCCACACAATAGCAGACCTTAATGTGGCTATCCTGCAGCAAAAAAACTTCAGGACCAGACTTCAAGAGAAACTGCTGAGCTTCAGTTCATTTGCAAATTTGACACTATCAGCTCTGGACTCAACAAAGACTGTGAATGGCTTGCCAATTACAGAACCAGTTTCTCCTCCTTGTTTTTCACACCTCTACTGCTAGAACAGGGCCTCACCCTCCCTGACTGAACTATACCTCTATCTCTGCTCTTGCTCAGCCAATATATATATACCTGCCCCTGGAAATTTCCACTACCTGCGTCTGACGAAGTGGGTATTCACCCACGAAAGCTCACGCTCCAAAACGTCTGTTAGTCTATAAGGTGCCACAGGATTCTCTGCTGCTTTTACAGATCCAGACTAACACGGCTACCCCTCTGATACTTTTTTCAACAGTCGCCAATGTTGGATGCTTCACAGATTCAGCAAGTCCAAGGCCAGAAGGGCCCACTGGGATCATCGAGTCTGACCTCCTGTATGAAACAGGCCAGAGACCTGTCCCATGGTAATTCCTGGGGCAGAGCTTTTAGAAAAACAGCCCATCTTGATCGAAAACTTGTCAGACAAAGGTACTGGAAAACTCTGAACATCTTTAATTGTGCAAGACCATAGAATGGTGTGAAGCGGGGCAGGTGGAGGGGAGATTTATTTGTACAGAAGCTTGTGAGTATTTTTATTTAAATTATACTAAAAAGCTACATAATTAAATATATGTATATCTGACCTTAACCAGATAACATCAACGGATGCATAATGGACTGTGAAGTCATTACACAGCAATTTTCAAAACAGAGAAACTTTATTCAGGTTCTTATCTCATCAATCACTGTGGTATCGGAACATCTTGCTGAGATACATTAAAGGGGTGCTTAGTAGCTGTCTTGTGATTCTCTCTCTCTCTCTCTCTCCCCCTGGCAAAAAGCCATGTGAGGACTTTTGAAATGTTGAATTATGCCTGATGTGCTCCTGTGCTTTTATAAGTGAGGCTGACTGGAGACATGCTCTTTGCAGGTGGAACAGAACCTGGCAATGTCTGTGATGGTTGTCAGATTCCCCTCAGAGCAAGCTCCATACCTTTGAGCTAGACCCTGAGAAAGCTCACATAGGCTTTACCCTGGTGAAAGACAACTCTGTCATGCGGAAGAGTGCAGTAGTAGTCAATGAGCCTTGTCTCAGAGTGGGAGAGGTCTTTGGCCCAGATCACTGAAGTTCTGTTTTGCTGAGACCATTGCTCTGCATGCTGACCAATATTGTCATTGTTTCCTTCCAGGCCCCTGGTAGGGTGTCTGCATCCATCTGTTGTCTCTTGTCTTATGTTTAGATTGTCAGTTATTTGGTGGCAAAGGCTGTCTTTTCATACAGTATTTGTACAGCACCTAGCACAACAGGGTCCTGGTCCATCACTGTGGCTCCTGGGTACTACAATAATACCAATAACAGGTAATAATAACCTTAAGATAAAGACATGGCAAATGTCTAAATGCAGACATAAAGCAGAAAAAGGGCATTTCTCCAATTAACACAATCAGGGCTCTGTGTGCCGTAGACCTAAGGAAATCCAGCCCCAAGTAATGTTAACAATTATTATTATAGCAGAGCCTAGAGACGCTAGTGAGTGGAAGCCTGGTTGTGCTAGGTGCTGTGTAAACACATAGTAGCAAATGTTGTCAGTTGACGTGCGTGTGTGCTCTCGCCGTGTGCTTTCCCAGCCCTACAGACAGCCTGCTTTGCAAACATCAATAGTACTACCCAGAAAGACTACAGACTTGGTTCATTGGTGAAGGTGCTCAGCCAGATTTATTGACATTGAGGCGCAGTCCTGGTGCCCCATAAGTGCTACAGGTGCACTTACACTTGTGCCCACGATCAATGGACCAGCTCAGTCAGCAGCAGGACTTTCTGCTGCTCCCTCAGCTGGAAAAACATGCTCCGCCTGTGATTTCTTTTTTATACAATGATATAAACAAGTTACATATCACAGTCCTGATGTGGTTAGTTACCCACCCTAAATCTTGAACGTGCTGGTTCGAACAAAACATCCCCGTCATTATCCTGTCCTCCCATCCTTGTCTGGCTCAGGATCAGTGTGTTCCTGTACCATCGCCCAGGATTGTGTTTATGCTATTACTTGAGAACTCTAAGTTGAGGGTTGCCTGTGCTAGCACTCTGGAATGTGTTTACATGAATACCCAGTGCCCAGCAGCACCTCTTAGGAGTGCTTGTTTTAGCAATGCTTAACAGTTCTTTGCCATGTTCATGTGAACTTGTGAGCAAATGACTGCTCTGTGACAGGGCCTGACTTTGGCTTCTAGCATGGCCTGGCTTTGCTGACTGTGGTTCAGGCAGGCCTCATGCGCTAGGCTTTCTCTTGTTACGATAGCAGACAGTTCATGACCCAAGCAGCCTGCACTCTAAATAGATAAGATCAACATGGGATAATAAGGGAGACACAGGCCAGACTCATTCAAGGCCATATAACAGGTCAGAGACCAAGTCAGGAATGAAACCCAGTTCTCCTGGCAGTCCCCTATTCACTAGCCTACACTGCCTGAAGCCGGTCCCCTGTTCCAGCTCATTATATTTTCCCCATTTAATTAAATTTCCCCAATCCACGCTGCCAGAGTGAGATTGCCAGGGCATAGAACTTAAAATGAGGTAAGAAGAAAAACAGAGAGAGCTTGGCAGGAGAGAAACACTTTCCTTTTAGCTCATCATTTTGAGTCAATCTGTACAGAAGTCAAGTGCATACAGTGGCACCTAAAAATGTGTTACAGCAAAACAAAGAGCAGGATTTAAACATTAAGATATAATGATCCAGCAAAAGCCTTATTAGAATCTACAAGCCAAATTCACCCTGGGTGCTACTCTATAAAAGTTAGTGGATCCACACCAGGAAGGAATCTGGCCCTATGTGATCTCTATGGAGCTGTGTTATATCATCCTTTAGCTTCTTCTAACAGGCAGGAAGCCAATTTTGTGTCCCTAGAAACATCTTTCTTGGGGGGATGGGACTTCTCAGTTTTGCTGTGATGAGACAAAATGCCTCTATCTCCTTTGCCCAGCAGGATTTCTTCATATCTGGAAATGCCCAGCCCTGAACTAGTCTACAAATCACAATGAAAAGCTGGTGGAGGCATCTTCTGAGAGGCCCCAGGTTGTGGTTTATTAGCTGCAGTTATGAGATGGCAATTTAACAAGGTTTCTTTCCTGTCCTTTCCAGAATTTCTGTATGAACCGAAAGAGGCTAGTTTAAAACACACACACTAAGTGCTTGGGAGCGCACAGAATGTGCCTGCTCTAAGGGCTGGTCTACACTACGGGGTAAAATCGATTTTAGATACGCAATTTCAGCTACGTGAATAACGTAGCTGAAGTCGAATATCTAAAATCGATTTACTCACCCGTCCTCACTGCGCGGGATCGATGTCCGTGGCTCGCCATGTCGATTCCGGAACTCCGTTGGGATGGTGGAGTTCCGGAATCGATATAAGCGTGCTCAGGGATCGATATATCCCGCTAGATTAGACGCGATATATCGATCCCCGAGCAATCGATTTTAAGGCGCCAATACGGCGCGTAGTCTAGACGTGGCCTTACTCTCTCAAACAGAAAGGGCGTTTGAGGCTAGCTGATCTAGTGTCTATTATTATTTATTTTTTTGTATTGCTGGAGAGTCTGGAGGAACCCAGGCCGATATCAGGGCCCCATTATGCTAGGCACTGCACAAATACAGAACAAAAATATAGTCCTTGTTACAATCAGTATTTCTCCACATCACAAAGTCACCATCCAGGAGAGCATGATTTTCTGAAGAGCTCCACACCCAACAGCCACCTGACATGCTGAGCTCTGCTGAAAACCTGTTCCTGATTTAGGATGCAGAGTTCTTCTGGAAAAACTGGGCAGTGTTTGCTCACATGTGTCAAGTGAGTTTGCTTTGGCTGTGTACATACCCCATTTGTGTTGACTCTGCCAGCAATCGTGCTGTCAAGTGTTACTGGCATGATTGTTCACAGACAGCAAATGTTGAAGCTGCATGTTGTAGTATTAATGGAAACTGGATTTTAATGTGCACTGAACATGTAGCCAGACAGGAAACAGAAACAATATCATGTGCTTATTTGCCCAGTCACCTCCAGCTCACACTTATTTTGCTTCTTGTTTGTTTTTAATAGGACACCCAATGTACTATATCCTTTCCAAACTGAAAAGAAAGCTTTCCCCTAGAAGCGTATGACAGACAGGTGCAGCGATAGTGTTTAGGAGGAAGGAGTAGGACCTCTAACTAGCGTGCTCAAGGTGGCAGTTGATCACATCTTAACAAACTGAGGTTGTAGGTTTTTCCCTCCAACTATCAACTATTGAAATCTCACAGCAAACTCCTATCTAATCTCTCCATCCTATCTAAGGGTTTTAGACTGCTGCCCTTCACCACAGTATCTGGGCACCTTCCCTGTAAAATCAGTAGCAATAGTGCAGTCCCTAGTGGACTTCATGCAGTCTCTGGTACTTCTACCTTTAGGGTAAAACCTCTGCTTGTTTTTTAGATTTTATTATTTTTCTCTTGGTGTGGGTATGGACTGAGAGGATGCAAGGCAGTGTCAGTGTTGTGAGTGTCATTCTGATGGTGGAAAGACCTTTTTGAACTGCTCAGAGATGATTAAACTCACCAAAAATGCCCATTACAAACCTGGGAAGAACCAATGAATTTGATGAAAATCATGAGCTGCCCACAGACAGTCGATGAGCAGGAAAGAAGCCAGGTTCTGGTCGTGGTTACACCCATGTAAATTTGGAATAACTCTACCGAGCTCACTGTTATTTACACTAGTCCCACTGAAATCAGAGAGGCTCAAATCCTCTTAAAAATAGTTTGCTAGGAATTAATCATGCTGCTCTAGAAATCAGCCTGGGCTGAAGCCAGCTATATGTCTTGTGCTGGATGAGACAGTGATTAAAAAGCTATTTGTAAAATATTATTGGTTTTTGTTCAGTCATCAGAGGGGATTGTGATGGGTTTGGTCACAGAAACTCCCTCAAGACTTTCACTAGATATGCTGGGATACCACTGAGAACAAACCCTCCTGCCAGAGAAGGCTTCCCCCTATCCTGGCTTGCTGAGTTTGACACTCTGGTCAGCTTCAGCACAAACCTAGAGGTTGGGCCACACCTCTCTGCAGTTCACTGTTTTGTTCACGGTTTTGTTCAATATCTTCATTAATGAACTGGAGGATGGTGTGGACTGCACTTTCAGCAAGTTTGCAGATTACACTAAACTTGGAGGAGTGGTAGATACGCTGGAGGATAGGGATAGGATACAGAGGGACCTAGACAAATTAGAGGACTGGGCCAAAAGAAACCTGATGAGGTTCAGCAAGCACAATTGTAGAGTCCTGCATTAGGACGGAGATCCCATTCACTGTTACAGACTAGGGACTGAATGGCTAGGAAGCAGTTCTTGCAGAAAAGGACCTAAGTGTTGCAGTGGATGAAGAGCTGTATAAGTCGACAGTGTGCCCTTTTTTGCCAAGTAAGACTAACGGCATTTTGGGCCTGTATAAGTAAGGCTTGCCAGCGATCGAGCGATGTTGATCGTTCCCCTCTAATTGACATTGGTGAGGCCTCATCTGGAGTACTTGTCCAGTTTGGCCCCACACTACAAGAGGATGTGGAAAAATTGGAAAGAGTCCAGCAAAGGGTAACAAAATTACTTAGGGGCTGGAACACATGACTTATGAGGAGAGGCTGAGGAATTGAGATTGTTTAGTCTGCAGAATAGGAAGAATTGAGGGGGGTTTGATAGCTGCTTTCAACTACTGGAAGGGGGTTCCAAAGAGGTGGAGCTTGGCTGTTCTCAGTGGTACCAGATGACAGAACAAGGAGTAATGGTCTCATTTGCAGTGGGGGAGGTTAGGTTTGGATATTATGAAAAACTCTTTCACTCAGATGGTGAAGCCCTGGAATGGGTTACCTAGGGAGGTGGTGGAACCTCCTTCCTCAGAGGTTTTTAAGGTGAGGCTTGACAAAGCCTGGTTGGATGATTTATTGGGGATTGGTCTTGCTTGAGCAGGTTGGACTAATGACCTCCTGAGGTCCCTTCCACCCTATATTCTATGATTCTATGAAACTAAGATTCATTAGCCCAGGGGCTTCTCATTAACAGCGACTTCCCAGCACCCAGTATGCGTCTTTCTGGGAGTCTAACCCCAAATGAATCAGTTTTACTCTGTATAGAGCTTATACAGGTAAACTCATAAGTTGTCCACCCTCTATAACATTGATAAGAGAGACTGCACTGCTGTTTGCTCCCCAGGTATTAATTACTTGCTCTGGGTTAATTAATAACAAAAGTGATTTTATTATATATAAAAATAGGATTTAAGTGTTCCAAGTAATAACATAAGAACAAAGTAGGTCACAAGCAAAATAAAACAAAACACGCAAGTCTAAGCCTAATACAGTAGGAAACTGAATACAGATAATCTCACCCTCAGAGATGTCCCAATAGCTTCTTTCACAGACTAGACTCTTTCCTAGTGTGGCCAATCCTTTCAGGAAAAGTGGTGGCTTATGGCCTGGGTCCAGCAATCGCTCTCCCCTCCTCCGCCCCCCCCCCCCCCCCGTAGTTACAGTCCTTTGTTCCAGTTTCTATCAGGCATCGCTTTGGGGTGGAGAGGCCATCTCTTGAGCCAGCTGAAGACAAAATGGAGGGGCTTCCAGGGCCTTTTATATTCTCTCACTTGTGGGTGGAAACCCCTTTGTTCTTCTGTGCAAAATCACAGCAACAAGATGGAGTTTGTAGGCTCCTGGGCAAGTCACATGTCCATGAACGATTCAGCTTTTTGGAGGCCAATGCCATTATTTACATGTTAGTTTGAACATTCCCAGGAAAGCTCAGATGTGGATTAGTGTCTCCCAAAGTCCATTGTCAGTTAAGTGTTTCTTGACTGGGCAATTACTCAGAATAGTCCTTTCTCAAGAAACTGACCAGATGCTTCACTGATGCTACTTAGAATTAAACACATTGAGATACAAGTACATAGCCAATATTCATAACTTTAAATACAAAAATGATACACACATACAGACAGCATAATCACAACTAGCAAATTACAACCTTTCCATAGACACCCGACTTGACCTCCTTTGTACAAGATTTGGTGCAACTATAGGGCCTTGGTTGTAACAATGATCTATATGGTCACAATTCATGTCAATAATGTCACAAGGATGTCTTAGTGGAGCAAGCATCAGGTCTGAAACGTCTAGGTGCTCTGGAAAAAGAGACTGAAATCCAGGCAGGCTCAGCTCTGCTCCAGGCTTGATTTCTGGGGGTGCTTTTGCATCCAAGGCTCAGGTCACCCCAGCTTAGCCTATCATTCTTCTCAGGCAGGTTGTTGGACGTAATTTACCATGGGGAGGTCTTTTAGAAGAGACTTTAAAAAACAAGCCTGTTCACTGAGGATCCCTGGGCAAGATTTGTAAGAGATACTTGAGTATTCTACTTGGAATTTTCTCTGTTGATTGTGTTCTGCTGCAGGCTGTGCCTTGGCTGGATCTCCCAGAGCACCCAGAGGCTGGCTGTATAGAGCGGTGCTGTGAGGATATGATTTGTAAAGTGCTTTGCCCTGAGGAGTGCTAGCTGAATCTAAACTATTCTCATTAAAGCGTCATGGGTACACTTGAAACTTCAAAGCGCTGCCATGGCAGCGCTTTGAAGTGCGAGTGTGGTCGCAGCACGTACTCCATATCCTGATGGGGTTTAGCTTGCAGCACTGGGAGCCGCGCTCCCAGCACTGCGGCACTGTTTACACTGGCACTTTACAGGGCTGTATCTTGCAGACCCCTGGGGGGAGGGGGGGTTCACACCCCTGAGCGAGGAAGTTGCAGCGCTGTAAAGCGCCAGTGTGGCTAAGGCCTCAGTGTAAGGCAGAGAGTGTGGGCTACATAGCTGGACAGCAAGCGATTGCAAATCAGGACTCATGAGTTCAGTGTCTGGCTCAGCTACTGACTTGCTGTGTGAGCCTAGGCAAGAGATGTAACCTCTCTGTGCCTCCCTATATACCCAGTTCACAGGCTTATTCTGAGGCTTGATTAATCCTGAGGGCAGCATTCTGAGATCCCCCAAGGAAGGGTTCGATATGAGTGTGAAGTTTTAGAATGCTCAGCAGGTCCTGGAGATGGAGTCCATCCCAAGTGGCTATAGTTATAGCATGGAGTGTGCACCACACACCACAATTCTCTGGCTTCTCTTCAGCAGAGAGCTGGTAGTTGCCTTTATATACTACATGCCCACTGGAGCTCCTGACAGCTACTCAGGCAGCCTTGTCCCTACACCCAGATTTCCAGTCCTGCCCCTTCATCTTCCAATTTCAGATTGGTTGGTTCCAGGGGAACTACCAGATACAACACTGGGTGCTGTTAGCAATGTGCCAGACTCCTGCCAGTGTGCACAGGCACTTTCTGAGGTTACCTATAAAACTGCAGCAGGGTGGAATGTGACTGGCTGGGTTATCAAATGGATGATCGGACCTGTGGGTTTCTTTCAAGTGGTGGATGTGTGTGAGATGTACCTGATTCTGGTCTCACTTGTACCAGTGAAAACAAGGAGAAATGCTGAAGCCAATGCATTTCTGGTGTCAGGTTGATCAGAATCTGGGTCTTCATGTTTGACAATTGCACAATCATTTATCTGTGAGATGAGAGTCAATGGGACTTAGGCACATCAACATTCTGCCAGTAGAACTACCGATCTGAGGTTCTTACATATTGCCCCATCAGGGTAGTATCGGTGTGCCTCACAATCTCTAACAGCCTCACAACCATGGTGAGGTGGGGCAGGGCTCTCATTCCCATTGTACAGATGGGCAGCTGAGGCACAGAGAGGCTAAGTGATTTGAACATGGTCACACAGGATGTGTGTGGTGGAGCTGGGAATTGAACCCAGCCCAGAATAGCTAATCACTGGAGCATCCTTCCTGTGTCAGTTAAGGTATCATTTTTCTAATGAAATAGTTATATTGATAAAAGCTGTAGTGTGGGTGCCTTATCTTGGCACAGCTCATTCCCCTGCCTTGATGGGAGTAGCTCTACCAGTGTAAAGCACCTTTTCACCAGTGCAGCGGCATCCACACCAGGGGACTGTACCACTTTAACTATATAACTCATTAAAGTGAGAAAACCTTCTAGAGTAGGCAAGACATCAGGCTTCTAAATCACTTGGGTGTGTTTGCAACTGTTACTCAGTGGATTAAATCTCCCAATCTGTCACCAGATGTATTTTCAGTCCTAAAGTAGAAAGAAAAAAAATAGGTATGGTGGCTGCTGTCTCCAGACACTTATCTTCACTGGAAGAGGAAGACAGGCTAATTGAAAGAAAAATGAATGGCGTAACAGAGACCAGCCATCAAGGATAGTCATACTTTATGCTGCAAGCTTAGAGTCTGATGGGGAAATTTCCATTGCCCATTAGGGTATATGACAGCTAAACATATGACCAATACAGGACCCAACTCAACAACTTTAGAAGTCAAGGTAAAAGTATTTATCTAAAATTCAGACTTAAAGCATCAGGCCAATCAGGTCTCTGCCCTGCCTAACCATGCCTAACCCTTGATATCAACCCAGATTAAGAATTAAAACTGAATTCAGGTGCAGCAAGAATAGCTGATTGCAAACAAGCAAAACTAAAACAAAAAAGTCGACTCTTGGCAGGATACAGAACGACTGGTCTATAAGCAAAAAAAAAAAAAAAAAAAAAAAAGATATTAACACACAGATTTGGTAGTTAATAGAGGTGTGTGAAAAATGAGAGTAAAGACATTTCCCAGTGTTTCTGAATTTTTTTCCCTGTGGGTTTTTTAAATTAAAATTTGAAATATTGACAATATTTTTTTATTCACAAAGTAGAATGCAGAAATTTTCCACCAGCTCCACTGACTCTGTGTTGCACTCTTGAGTCCATGTTTATCATTGCCGTTTGGCAGGTTACTTAAGTGCCCAGCTGAATGTTAGAAAAAAAAATATTAGAAAGATGGGGACGGAGAGAGAGGAGCAGAGCAAGAAAGAGGCACTCTCCCTTTCTCCCTGTACGTGAGCAGCTATTGCAAAGAGAGCTAGGTGAGATACCGAATTTGCTAATGTGATCTATTTCTCTAGCACCTTCTGTCTGAGGCAGGGCTGCCGAGAGCAGGTTAGGACCCCAGTGAAAAATTTTTTTCGGGCCCCCCAGCAAGGGAGGACTGGCTAAACAGGGCTGACGAAGCCAGGTCCTGGGCCCCTTTCCGGACCACCAAGCCCAGTAATTTGTACTGGCTTTCCCCCCATCTCATTGGTCCTGGTCTGAGGATTTCAACGCAATTTACAGTCATTAAAGAATTAATCCCCATAGCCTGTTACCTGTGAGCTAAATCCATTTTATTATCCCCATTTTGCAGCTAGGGAAACTGAGGCACAGATCATTTACATGACCTGCTTAGACTCTTACAGTGTTTCAGTAGCAGAACTGGGTATAGACCCCACATACCTTGACACTCAGTTCTGGGCTTTAACAACTAATGTGTCTCATTTGGGAAGCTGGCACATGCATGGATTTCTCGCTGGTGGGAATTTGGAAGGATTAATCACAAAAGCTGGGGAATTACCCGAGTCCTATGCTCAGTATATAGATAAGATAGCTAATGGTGTGTGTGCTTTATTCAACAGAAGCATTAACAATGGAAAAAAGACAAAAGGCTGATGACATTTCAGTGTAACCTTTGAACAACCAAAGTTTCCGAGGAGACATACAGGGTTTCTCACTTTCTTGAGCTATATCCATGCTGTGCTCAGTTAGAAGCATGTTGCACAGAATTTTCCAGCAGCTATAAGATTAACGACAACAGTAAAATGAGGCATGCCTTGTACCGGTGATTAATAATAGTCATGCCTGGCACTGAGAGACAGAGAGCAACTGCCAAGGCTCCTGTGGTTTTATTCAGATGGGGTGGTGAGGATGTGGGGGAGGCTTCTTTATATTCAGTCTCAGTAGCCGTGTGTTTCCAGGACTTAGCATGTCAGTGTGCAGCGAATTTGCCCGTAGGCCAGGGGTCTGTCTGAGGAGGCTGATCCAACTGCCCCAGAGCTCTGTGTCTGTGCTGGAGGGATTCTGTGTGTATTACAGAAGGCATCATATATGCAAGTTTGAATGGGATCATCACATGTGACTGCTGATTCAGGGTCTGAGATGTCGAAAAGGAGCATCGATACTGGTCCTGCTGTAACATGGCAGCAGCTCTGCTGCCACTTGGGCTCAGGACTAGGCTAAGGCAATTCAGGACCCTCGCTGCACCATGACGCGGGGAGTCCCGTGGCTTCACTGTGCCACCCTATGCCATTGCCCTGCCCCTCATCTGCAGGGGCAGTGGCCTTCCTCCCTCCCACCAGAGCTCTATTCTCTCCCTAGGAACATCAGACAGGTCATCTGCCCCTCACAGAGAGGCAGGCTCCTATTACTTAGCCCAGCAGCTGGGGTGCTGCTCCAGGCCCAGCCACACACACAGTCCTCTCTCGGGCTGCTGTTTGCGGTCCCATCACCATGTCTGAGTGTCTTTAATATCGATTTGAAAGGCTAGGGCTGTTCACACCCCTCAGAGCTCACACCTCTGAGAGCTCTCAGTTCACCCCTCTCCAAGCTATCGGCTTTGGGTTCTGGGTTCATACCCTTCAGAGCTACCGGCTCTTGGTTCATGCATCTCAGAGCTACCAGCTCTGGGTTCACATCTCACAGAGCTACCAGCTCTGGGTTCACACCTGTCAGAGTTACCGATTCTCACCCAGACATGGGCAGTGATTAAAGTGAGGGCCTTCACAGGGGATTGCAGACCCAGACTGGGTTTTTTTTTTTTATGTTTGAGCTGGATGGATGCTGCCTTGTTCTGCTCCACTCAGTGAGTCAGTTCTGCTTCCCCATCAACACATTCCATGACACCCAGCCCCAAGTGCTATCTCCCCACTGTCTGACAGGGGGCTGGGAGTACTCCAGGTTCTGGCGAGGCCCCCCAGCAGTGGCACTCCTCCACCAATAGGGAGGGAGTAACCAGAGCTGGGCAACTTGGGATGGAACCAGAGTCTGTGTTGATGAGGAACAACACAGGAGCCCACGCACAAGGTCACAACACCACTCATTGGCCCCACCACCTCTCCGTTACTTACGGTGGGGTGGGTCCAGAGGTGGCTCTAGGCATTTTGCCACCCCAAGCACGGCAGGCAGGCTGCCTTCGGCGGCTTGCCTGCAGGAGGTCCCTGGTCCTGCGAATTCGGCGGCAGCCTGCTGAAGGACCGCTGAAGCCGCAGGACCAGTGGACCCTCCACAGGCATGCCACCAAAGGCAACCTGCCTGCTGCCCTCGCGGCGACCGGAAGAGCACCCTCCCCCCCCGTGGCTTGCTGCCCCAGGCACACGCTTGGCGTGCTGGTGCCTGGAGCCACCCCTGGATGGGTTGGGGTGCACCTCTGCCAATGGGGAGGCAGTAACCAGAGCTGGCAGTATAATGGTGGATCCCCATCCCTGCTGGCATGACAGAGGAGTAGCTGCGCCAAATTTGAGTGGTATTGGACCTGTTGCATGGGGTCTTGCTGCGCCCAATCTCTGCCTCTGCTCCCTCAGGGATTACTTTTGGCTAAATGGATTAACACACACAACATCTTCTGAAATGCTAGGAGTTTTAGACAGAAACAGCTTTGAAAAAAATCCAGTAGCACAACACACCTTGCAGCAGAAGAAATTATGATAAAAGACAGGACGGTAAGTTAGAAACCTCAGTACATATGAGTAATTCCAGCCATGCAGAAACTATTACCCAAGTGTTTAGGACTGTGTATTATATTTTTAAAAAAATTGACTTTTGTTGATCATCCAAAGCTAATAGTCTTCAAGAGGCTGATGGAATTGAAATAGGTAGAGTTCTGCAAAGCAACATGATGCTGCAGACATTAGTGGTCATATTGTTCTAGAAATAAAAAAGAAACTTGTTAGCTACATAAGGAAAGGAAACTAAAACTATCTATTTTGATGACAAAAACATGGCCATCAGTGATGTTTCTTCTATGCTGATTATTTATCTATGTGGGCTATTTGGGAATGAAGCTAATCCAATTGCTATACTATTTGGTTTGATTGAGCATAGTGAAATGACAGCTGAGGATATCAAAGGGGACCTCCTGGCATATTTTGAAAGTTGTGGTATGGAGAAATCTTTTCTTCAACAAATCTGGGGAAGAATATGTTTTGATGAAGCTTTCAAAATGTTGGGGATAAATAGCAGTCTGGTGAAGCTAGAATTAACCATCTTGATTGTTACCTGGCATTGTTGGCTCACTGACTTCAGTGGCTGTTGAAGATACAGTTAATGAAACTTCTGGTGTCAATCGCTTCATATTTTTGGTAGGATCTCTGGTATTTACTTTACAGCCTGTCACTAAAAGACAAGCGAGCCCTTGAAAGATATGACAGTGAAACTGGATCCAAATTGCCAAAGATTGGCAAAATTCTTGACACCCATTGGATGGCATCAAGTTCTAGAACCGCAAGTGCCACCTAGAACTCCTACTCAGCTTCACATAGGCACTTTGAAGAAGCCCCCCAAGACATATCTCAAGACAATAGAGAGAGAAGCAAGTATGATGGCCTTAAGACGAAGACTGGATCTAATGCAGTTTTGAAAGACTTGGGAATGATGAATGATGCTCATCTAGAATGCACGGAACTAGCAGAGGTTTACAGAAGAATGATGTAAGTAATGTGACTGCACACAAGTTGTTTCTTAAGCAAGTAGACCTTTTTAAAGCCGTGAAAGAACAACCAGGTGATTATTTATTCAAAGCGCAAAAAGCAGCAGAGGATGGCGTGTTTCAGACTGTTTCCATTGTGGAAGGAGGAGCCACAAGAAAGAAACTATTTGCCCCACAGACAGACTCAGAGCTCATAGCCAGTATAAACGTTCTTGATCCAGTATATTGGCCAACTGGAGAACAAAGTGCTTTGCATGGAGAAAAGGAAATAAAGGAAATCTGCTGTCAGTTTCAGCTGTATGTTCATGAGATTTTGCAAGCCTCCTGAATTTACAAAGATTTTGGAGTGAAACTATGTCTTGATGCTCTGAAAAGCCTTTTAATTTGTGTGAAATTACTGCCTGCCATCACTGAACATGGATTTAGTGCTATGAACAACTACTTTCAAGATCATCCATTCATGTTCACATACTGATGTCCTGCAGGTGACTCAAGCTTCATGGTCCTTCTGTACCACGATTTTAACAGTGTCTGGCAAGAGGAAGACATTCTGCAGCTCAGAAGAACTGTATGAACTGGAAGAATACATCAGACAATAATGCTACTCTTGAAGGACTTTGGAAGTTGTTTTGTTAGGTTATGTTGGACAATCTCCACAATTAGCCAAGGACAGTAGGTTAAAATTTAAAATTTTAAACTAATTACCACTTCATTGCAGGGGTGAATTGATTTAAATTGAAGACATTTGAATCACCAATTTTAATAATTATTTTAATCAGCAAGTAGGAAACCTTGATTAAAATAACTATTTTAATCTTATTTTATATTTGTACTTTTTAGTTATTTTTCTAAAGAAAGGTTAATTCTCATTGGTTGGTAAGCATTAAAATATAATGATTTGCACCTAAATGTAGCCTTAACACTAAATTTGATGCTTCTTTTTCTAACCAGGAGTATACACTGTATCTATACACATTGATTTAAGAAATTATATAACTTAACTTACACTTACTCAGATTCTTATTTTTCACATTTTTATAATGTTACAAAATCTGATGCATTTCTTATTTACTAGATGATGATTAATTTTTTACTTGCGTTTTGTGTCAAAATCTATTTGGATGGAAATTGAAATTCAATTAGAAATGTTAAATAAAACTCTTAAATGTATTGGATACAAAAGAAAAAAACATTTATCAAAACATGTTTTGCATTTAAAACTAACTGATTTATTAAACAAAATTTTATCTATAGCTAGGGAATTTCCTGTTCACCCTACCTCAGTGGAAATTCTGGTGCCCATCTCTCCCTGCATTTAAAGTCAATAACAATAAATAGGTATGGTTTTTTTTATGCAGTAAAAATTGAATGTGATTATTATGTAATAATTGTATACATACAATTGTGACTTGTCTGTATCAAGTGCATAAAAATCTATTTTGGCTGGGATCATGAAGGTCTCCCACATTTTTCAGGCCACTTTAACTGTATTGCCAACCCCAGAAGTTCAAAAATCAAGAGACTGGCCCCCAAATCAGGAATTTTTAAAAAAACTGATTATATTGTGATTTTTTGGGATCTGTCGTTTGATGTCTGAACTTGTTCTGCCTGTCCCCCTTGCATGTGAGCATCCGTGTGCGTGCATGTGTGACAATCCATGCTGCCCACTCTCCAACATTTATTGGGTAGGGTGATTTGGCCCTTGCTGAAGGAGCTCTCACCCCACATCCTTCCCCCTCCTTCCCAGGTGTCTCAGAGCTTGGTTCCTGTGTTACCCGTAGTGGGAAATTCAACTCCCCTCCTGCCCTTCTCTGTTTGCATTTTGGCTGACATCTCCCTCTGCATGTTTGGAACCACTGCAGGAGTTTGATTCACCTGCTCCGCCCTTCCCAGAGAAAAAGCTGGATTTGGTTTAAAGTAACACATCCCAAAACACAGGCTTGCACAGAATCCCAGAGCCGTCTGGTGGCCATATTGACTCAGACCACAGGCAGAGTGCTGGGGTTCACCACACCCACATCTGTTTGCCTGCTAGCACTGATAAGGTTCAGTCTCCATGTCTTTCCTCCTGGTTCCCAGAGGTATGCCTTGACCTTCTTGTCCTGGGTGAACCAGAGGCCTTTGTCCTGGGAACCAAGGTCCTATGGCCCCATGCCTGCCTCCCACACAAGCAGCCTTCTCCACATGGCCTTCATGTCTCTGGACCTGTAATCAGTGACCACTGTGGCTATCTCTGCTGGACTATCTGTATGGCGCTGTCTCCTCAGCAACCAGCACATCCTGTAGGAGGAAAAGGGATCTTTCTTCACTCCTTGTTTGGAGGGTCTACCCCATCCCGCCTCAGATCAGATGAGTGCAGCATAGCCACCACCTCCGATTGCTTTGGATCAGCAACAGACAGATTTTGCTGCTCACAAAACTTCAATGGCTGTTCTTTCTGCAGGGGTTCCTAATTCCTGCTCCTGTCTCTCTTTTTGCTATTCTTTTTTCCAGAAAAGATTTGAGATACTTGTCTCTGTGCTTTTCCTTCCACGGTACTTGCTCTCATTGCTGTTGGCACTTATTCACACTGTCACAGATCCCACAAACACTACCACCATATTAGAATCATAGAAGATTAGGGTTGGAAGAGATCTCAGGAGGTCATCTAGTCCAACCTCCTGCTCAAAGCAGGACCAACCTCAACTAGATCATCCCAGCCAGGGCTTTGTCAAGTGGGGACTTAAAAACCTCTGAGGAAGGAGATTCCACCATCTCCATAGGTAACCCATTCCAGTGCTTCACCATCCTCCTAGTGAAATAGTTTTTCCTAATATCCAACCTAGACCTCCCACACTGCATCCCCCACTACTCCTTGTTCTGTCATCTGCCATCACTGAGAACAGCCTAGCTCCATTCTCTTTGGAACCCCCCTTCAGGCAGTTGAAGGCTGCTATCAAATCCTCCCTCACTTTTCTCTTCTGTAGACTAAATCAGTCCAATTCCTTCAGCCTCTCCTCGTAAGTCGTGTGTCTCAGCCCCCTAATCATTTTCGTTGCCCTCTGCAGGACTTTCTCCCATTTGTCCACATCCTTTCTGTAGTGAGGGGCCCAAAACTGGACACAATACTCCAGATGTGGCCTCATCAGCAGGCCCACCCAGAGTGGGGGGCAAGTAGGGTTATTTGCCCCAGGCCCCGGGCCCCCCATGAGAGTTTTTCAGGACCCCTGGAGTGAGTTCCTTCACTCACTCCAGGGGACCTGGAAAGTTCTCACAGGGCCCAGGCCCCCAGAATATCTTCCGCTCCGGGTCTTTGGCAGTAATTCGATGGTGGGGGGGTCCTTCCGCTCTGGGACCCACCGCCTAAGTGCCCTGAAGACCTGCGGCGGAGGGTCCTTCTGCCCCAGGACTGCTGCCGAAAAGCTGGGTCTTCGGCAGTAATTTGGTGGCGGGGGCCCCCGCTGCGGGTCTTCGGGGCAATTTGGCGGCAGGTCCCAGAGCGGAAGGACCCCCCGCCGCCAAATTACTGCCGAAACTGGGCCCCCCCCCCAATGCCGAGGACCCCAGGCTCCGTGAATCTTCTGGGCAGCTCTGCTCACCAGTGCCAAATAGAAGGGAATAATCACCTCCCTCAATCTTCTGGCAATACTCCTACTAATGCAGCCCAATATGCCATTAGCCTTCTTGGCAACAAGGGCACACTATTGACTCATATCCAGCTTCTCATCCACTGTAATCCCCAGGTCCTTTTCTGCAGAGCTGCTGCTTAGCCAGTCAGTCCTCAGCCTGTAGCAGAGCATGGGATTCTTTCGTCCTAAGTACAGGACTCTGCACTTGCTGAACCTCATCAGATTTCTTTTGGCCCAATCCTCCAATTCGTCTAGGTCACTTTGGACCCTATCCCTACCCTCCAGCATAACTACCTCTCCCCCCAGCTTAGTGTCATCCACGAACTTGCTCAGGGGGCAATCTATCCCATCACCAAGATCATTAATGAAGATGTTGAACAAAACCGGCCCCAGGAACAAAACCTGGGGCACTCCACTTGATACCGGCTGCCAACTAGACATCAAGCCACTGATCACTACCTACTGAGACTGACAGTCTAGCCAGTTTTCTGTCCATATTATAGTCCATTCATCCAAGCCATACTTCTTTAACTTGCTAGGAAGAATACTGTGGGAAACTGTATCAAAAGCTTTGCTAAAGTCAAGGTATATCACGTCCACCCCTACCCCCATATCCACAGAGACAGTTATCTCATCATAGAAGGCAATCAGGTTGGTCAGGCATGACTTCACCTTGGTGAATACATCATGACTGTTACTGATCACCTCCTCTCCTCCATGTGCTTCAAAATGGATTCCTTGAGGACCAACTCCATGATTTTTCCAGGGACTGAGGTGAGGCGGACCAGTGTGTAGTTCCCTGGGTTCTCCTTCCCCTTTTAAAGATGGGCACTATATTTGCCTTTTTCCAGTCATCCGGGACCTCCCCTGATTGCCATGAGTTTTCAAAGATAATGGCTCTGCAATCACATCAGCCAACTCCCTCAGCACCCTTGGATGCATTGCATCCGACCCCATGGACTTGTCCATGTCCAGTTTTTCTAAATAGTCCTTAAACTGTTCTTACACCACTGAGGGCTGCTCACATCCTCCCCATACTGTGCTGCCCAGTGCAGCAGTCTGGGAGCTGACCTTGTCTGTGAAGACTGAGGCAAAACAAGCATTGAGTACTTCAGCTTTTTCCATATCATCTGTCACTGAGTTGCCTCCCCATTCAATAAGGGTCCCACACTTTCCCTGACCTTCTTGTTGCTAACATACCTGTAGAAATCTTCTTGTTACCCTTCACATCCCTTGCTAGCTGCAACTCCAATTGTGCTTTGACCTTCCTGATTACACCCCTGCATGCTCGAGCAATATCTTTATACGCCTCCCGAGTCATCTGTCCAAGTTTCCACTTCTTGTAAACTTCCTTTTTGTGTTTAAGCTCACTGAAGATTTCTCTGTTAAGCCAAGCTTATCGCCTGACATATTTACTATTCTTTCTGCACATTGGGATGATTTGTTCCTGCGCCCTCAATAAGGCTTTATATAAATTACAGCCAGTTCTCCTGGACTCCTTTGTCACTCATATTAGCCTCCCAGGGGATCCTGCCCATTAGTTTCCAGTTGTTGCAGTTTCAGAGGAACTGCACCTATCTATGGTCCACTCCAGGAGTGCTCCATCAGGTCTTGGGTCTCCAGCCATCACCTGTCTTTGGACAGGGACCCTTTCCCCCCTCCCTTCTGACAGTGGGCTTTAAGGGTGCACAGCTCCTGGCCTTATGCTGTGATATCCCCAGCGAGCCAGTCTGTCCCTAGCCCTTGGGGAAAAATCAGCACACAGACCCTGATTGTTGGGCAGTGTATTTCCTGCAGTTACAAGTCTCCACTCAGCACTTTCTAAGCAAGCACATTTATTCTTAAGGTAAAAGCATTACAGAGAAAACCTAATAAAAACAACAGAGTTGAACACATGCTAAATATCAGGTTTAAGGTCTTGCTCATTATCTTCAAAGTGCTCCATGGCTACCTAAAGACCATCTAAAGCTTGAGGACAAAGAATATGGTCAACAGCTTGGTTCCTCTGTTCCGATGGAATCCTAGCAATAGGTGTGAATCTTGTCTTTGTGTTAGACACAACTTTCTCTGGGGGCCAGTCCAAGACTGTTGAATGAACATCCCCTAGGGGCTAAGGCCCATTGCAAACCTTCTTGCCTTCTGCTCTCAGGGCAAAGTGCATTTCTTTGACCGGCTTCTCTAACAGAAACACATGGTAACAGGTGTATGTAACAAAACCACCCCATCCCAAACACTCCCCTAATGACACGTTCAACTCCACATACTCTTCTCCTTCTGTGGAGAGCATGAGAGAACAAATAGCACATGACAGATGTGTAGTCACATTGCTTAATGTACTACTGGCAGGCACTCATTACTATGGAGATTAGTATGGTCTAAAAACCTATATAGAAAGACAAGAGAAAACAGGGGAATCAGGTTTGGAGGGATGTTGGGGGCAGGAGGTAGGCTGAGCGGGAGTACAGGGGTATGTAGGGATTAAAGGAAGGCAGAGGAGTGCAGAGGAATGAAGGGTAGGAGGTTGGCTGAGGGAGGCAGTGGTGAAGAAGAGTGTCTCTTCTGAGCAGCTGGGGTGGGGGGCAGTATTGTCAGCTCCTGTGAACTGATCATACATCACGGGATTTTAGTGCCTGCTGGAGAAGCTGTCGCAAAGATGGGACCCTGTGATTTTCAGGGCTGGGCATGCTGGAAGAAAGCCTTGGGGCTGAGGACAGAGACCTGCCCTGCCTTCATGTATGACCTAGCACAGAGAGGATCCTGGGGTCATGGGCGGCAGGGGAACAGGGAGTTGGGGAAGTGGTGTTGCTAGGTGCCAAGTAAAGAAGTCTGAGGGCAGGAGAAGGCAAAGGAGTATTGCTGCTATGTGTGGAATAATGGGGACTGACCAGCAGTTCTCCTAGCTTAGGGGTGAGGGGAGGGTGAGTGAAGTCTCCAGCTGAGCAGTCAGGGAGAGACATGCACTACAGATTGATATTTCACCCTGAAATCCTCCCTCTCCTCTCACACAAGCAGAGGAGTAGCAGGGAGTTAAAAAGCCAGGCTGCAAAAGCCTGATTTGATTTAATAGTAAAATAAAATAAAAAGTCCTCAGGATATTTGGGGCAAGCTCATGATTTTTGAGGATCTGACTCTGGATTTTTGGTCTCTTTAGGTTTGCAGTACTGTAGGCCCAGGGGACATCTACACAGCAAAACCTCCCCCAGCAGCGAGTCTCAGCATCCGGGTCAACTGACTGGGGCTTGCGCTGCAGGGCTGAAAATAGCAGTGTAGACCTTTGCATAGGCAATGAGTTATATGGGCCTGTGGTGCCCGTGCTCCACCAATATTCAGGAAGGTGGGCCCGGCTCCACCAATGTTTGGGCTTATATTTTCAGAGCAGTTCCGTCTATAGGAAGGATTGGGGCAACCACCCTGGGCCCTGCGCTTTCGGGAGACACGGGGTCCAGGGTGGTCTCGGGGGTTAGCGGGGGGCCTGGTTCTGGCAGCAGTGAGTGACCTGGCCCAGCCCACCCCATTCTGTTCCTCTCTGCCCCACTCCACCTCTTCCCAACCCTGCTCCGCCCATGCCCTGCCCCACTCCACCCCTTCCCCTAAATCCTGGCTTTCACTCCTTCCCCTGAGCGACGCCGGGAGCTGGCGGGGCAGAGTGGAGCAGCGTGGGCTGGGACCCATTCTGGGCACCACCAAAAATTATACAAATCTGGCGCCCATAGACCTTTGGGTTGCAGCCTGGCCTCAGACCTGGCAAGTGGGGTCCCTAGAGGGCTTGAGTCAGCCCTGGGGTGGGTTTGATTCATTCTGGCCACAGCTCCTGAAACAGCAATGTAAGGAGACAAATCAGGCTTGTGTGCACTCTGACTCATCTTAAACCCCTTGGTTTGGCTCTCCATTGCTGTCTGCTCAGTGATCTGCATGTTGACTCCTGCAGTTGCCAGATCAAAGTACATAGGAAAAAGCAGCTGAAGCGAGCCCTACTCAGAAAAGGTAGCTCAGAAATATTGTACAGGGTATTTTTATTACTAATACTAATTCTGATAAAACTGAATTGCTGGAGTGCCAAGAAGCTAATTGTACTGGCCTCAGAGAAAAGAGAAAAACGTCCAGAAAGGCAGGGGGGCGGCTTTACTAGCAATGACTGACTAGGAAATGGTTAATCAGTATTTAAATTTCTAGAAAGGCTCTAAATGAATTTGTGTATAAATCACAATGCTGCAGAATTAAGTCCTGCTCTCTCATGCCCTGGCAGGGTTAGAACAAACGCCTTCACTCATTAGACTGGGAGCCCCTAGTCACTCTCTGTTAGTGCCATTTCTAGTCCTGAGACTGTGTTTCATTACCCTGTCATTCAGCCAGGCCTGAGTATTGTCAATGCTGCACTTCTGGGAAGACCTGCATAATTCACATGAAGGCTTCAGCATGTGTTAGTAATGCAGCCATCCTAACCCCAGTCTGCTACAGCCTTGAGTCACAGATTCTAGGACTGGAAGGGACCTTGAGAGGTCATTGAGTCCAGTCCCCTGCCCTCATGGCAGGACCAAATACTGTCTAGACCATCCCGCATAGACATTTATCTAACCTACTCTTAAATATCTCCAGAGATGGAGATTCTACAGCCTCCCTAGGCAATTTATTCCAGTGTTTAACCACCCTGACAGTTAGGAACTTTTTCCTAACGTCCAACCTAAATCTCCCTTGCTGCAGTTTAAGCCCATTGCTTCTTATTCTATACCTTGGAGGCTAAGGTGAACAAGTTTTCTCCTCCTCCTGATGACACCCTTTTAGATACCCAAAAACTGCTATGCATGTTCCCTCTCAGTCTCTCTCTTCCAAACTAAACAAACCAATTCTTTGCCTTCCTTCATAGGTCATGTTCTTAAGACCTCTTAATCATTCTTGTTGCTCTTCTTCCGCGCCCTCTCCAATTTCTCCACATCTTTCTTGAAATTCTGAAGTGCCCAGAACTGGACACACTACTCCGTTGAGGCCTAACCAGCACAGAGTACTGAGGCGAAAGAAGAATGACTTCTCTGTGCTTGCTCACAACACCTCGTCTCTGCATCCCAGAATCACGTTTGGCCTTTTTTGCAACCAGCACTACGATCTGTTGACCCTCTATATTAGGTTGTGGTCCGCACTAAACCCCTTAGATCCCTTCTGCATACTTCTTCCTACGAGAACAGTACAGTCATTCTATCTGTTATATACTGTGTAGAAAGTGATTGTTCCTTCCTAAGTGCAGCACTCTGCATTTGTCTTTGTTAACTTCATCCCGTTTATCTCAGACCACTGATTTCCTCACTTGCCAGGTCATTTTGAATTATGACCATGTGTTTATCTCTCTCCAAATGCAGTTTCATCAATCCTCTTCTCATAGTTTAACGGTAAGTCAAATACTAGCAAACTTAAATGAATGACTTTCTATGCCATATCTAGGAATTTGATAAGATGTGAACACAAGCCCCAAGAACAGTCCATACTGCGGTTCCTCAGGACACAAAAACAGACCCCTTGCGGAACCGCACTTGTTCCCAGCCATTCTTGCCCCTTCTTTTTCTTACCGTTACTCAGACAGGAATTTGGGAACCATTTAATATACTACTCTCTGAGTACGGCTCAATCCATTCGCAGTTAGTACGCACCACTCAATGTATAGTAGCCCCAATTCTACCCATTGTGTAATTTTGCCTAGTTTACTCCCACAAGATATCAGCGCAGACGATGTATCAAAAATGCCTTTATTAAAGTTTAGGGGTGAGACCGACATTCCGCCGCTTCTCCCTTATCCACAAACTCATTATCCTTCAAGAAAGCTATAGATTGGTTGAATGATTTGTCTTTACAAATCCATTGCTCTATCCACAACCTCAGGTTTTGAAGGATGACTTTCCTTAGATTTACTTGCCCATTATCATCCCTAGCACGAGTTAAACTAAACTGGTTGTGTTCTGGTTGCTTTTTATTTCCCTTTTTATAGATAATGTGCACGTATATACCACTTTTCCAGTCTCTGAATCTCTTCCTGTTCTCCCATGATTTTCCAAAGTAATAGCTGAGGCTCCAGATACCCTCTTATTAGCTCTTTGAGTATTCTAGGATGCATTTCATCGGGCCTGGTACTGCGGGCCATCATAAACTTTTCTAAACCGTGATTTTTAGATTGTTCCTTTTTTATATTTATCTCTAAACCTGACCCTTTCCCACCAATAATAGACATCACGTATGTTAGGCGCATTGTCCTTCAGACTTCTCAGTAATTCCGACCAAATCAAACAATATTGCATCTCTAACATCTCTGCCATTTTCCAAGTTTCCTGTACTGGCTAGTGGGCCTTTACCCTTGTCCGTTCGCGTTCTCTCCTCTTGCTTCTAATTTTGATACGCAAGTCGCTCTTAGTTCTTCCCTTTTTCCCATAGCTAGTGAAAGAGCTGCATTTGCTGCCTTTTCGCCCCTTTTCTATCTTGCACTTCCTGCTTCGCAGTTTTCTACCTTTCTGAAATAAAAAGTTGTGTCATGCTTGCATAAGCGACGAACTAACTAAGTTTGAGGATATTCTGGTGCCCTGCTGGTGTTAATTTTATCGCCGACACGCATATCGAGGATAGTTGAAGTCCCCCATCACCACCAAGTCTTGGGCTTTGGATGATTTTGTTAGTTGTTTAAAAGAAGCCTCATCCACCTCTTCCACCTTGTTAGGTGGCCTATAGTAGACTCCTAGCACGACATCACCCTTGTTTTTTGCCCCTTTTAGCCTAACCCAGAGACTCTCAACACTTCCGTCTCCTATGTCCAGCTCCACCTCAGTCCAAGTGTGTACATTTTTAATACATAAGGCAACACCTCCTCCCTTTTTCCCCTGTCTATCCTTCCTGAGCAAGCTGTACTCATCCACACCAACATTCCAATCACGTGTATTATCCCACCAAGTCCCACCCCCACGTACCCCCATGCTTTGTATCTGCATCAAATCATCTGCTGGGAAGCACGCTGGTGTAGACGCCTCAGAGGAGCATCTTGAGTCTTCTCCTTAGGCTGGTTCTCAGGTGCTTTGTAAATGTAACCCTTCTGCCTGTCTGAGTTAGCAGCAACAAGGGCTGTGTTCAGTATCTAGGGGTTCCATTTCAATAACACAATGCAAAACTAGCTCAAGCTCCCACCCAGTGACCTGGGACAATTACATACCACCCCCCGGGTGCCTCAAAGAGGCAATACTTCCCCTCTCACAAACACAGAGTCTGAGTGTAGCAAAATCCTTTTAAAAAAGGAGGGAAACAATACGGCATTATGGTGGGGAAACGTTACAAACAGGATTCATAACACAAACTATGAGCAAAAGATTCCCCCCCGCCCAAGTAAGTTTGGCAGTATCCTTTTCCGCTCAGGGTCTTAAGTCCAACACCCCAAAAGATCACCCCAAAAGTCCAACACCCCAAAAGTCTCTGTCCCTGGTCAGTGCAGCCCCAGAGTTCAAAAGTTTATCTGCAGAGTTTTACCTCTCCAGCCTGGGTGGAAAGGGGGGGCAGAATGGGCACGTGAGATATTAAGGAGCACCTTACATGGTCCAAGGCCAACTGCCCCACCTCTCCATGGGGTTCTGCTGCAGCCTTCACCATGAGCCACTTCACTCCGTTTGCCCTCCCATGGGCTGCTCCAACCATTCCACAAACTGCTCTGCTCTGCCAGCCACTTAACTAGTGGGGGAACCTGAAGGTATATTATTAACACAGCACTCAGTGATCTCAGCTCTTAGTAATTTTAGCTCTTTAGTGATTTCAGCTTGTAGTAGGGGACCCCCAGTGCTGGTGCACCATTGGCCCTAAGCAAATTCAGCACAACAGCCTGTAACTAGATCCTTAATAGCATCAAAATTAGCTGCATTATTTAACAAGAGGGGGAGAAACCACAACTAGTATTTCAAGAACACAAACACACCTGTCCCCAACTTCTCTCAATTCATTGGGTTTTGGAACCCATATCCCTTGTCTAGCGAGTGCTACTTAGTTGATGGTGAGTCTCTCTGTCATAAATCAGTTCCACTGGCCTTGATTCACATAATCAGGGTAACAATGCTTTATTCTTCCTGCCCCAATAACAGAGAAACTGGGGATCCCACAGCTGCCAAAGTGACCATTTAGGCAGCTGTGGGTTCATGCTAGGCGGGGTGGGTGTGCCTATGCAAACAAGACCAGCCCCTGAAGTTCTTTTCCACAACTTGTTACAATTCACACCAGATGTCAGGGTAGAGCTCATCCTGACTCTGCTTACATCAACAAATATGAAGCCATGATGGTCTAAAATAGCCCAGCCAACTCCCACTCCTTCCCTTAGCCATGTAGGCAGCAGCTGTAATACCAGCTGCTGGCAGCCTGAGCCACAGAGCTGTAGCATGTCACTATCACTCTGCTTAGTACTGATTGGTAGAAAGGGTTGTCCAGTGGGGCAGGCACTGGCCTAGGAGTCAGAAGACTGTGTTCAAGTTGCTACTCTGCCCCAGACTACCTGTGACCTTGGCTGAGTCACTTAGCCATTCTGTGCCTTCCCCTCACACAATGAGAACAATGTTTCCCTAGCTCACAGGGGTTTTGTGAGGGTTACTATATTACAGAATGTGAAGCACTCAAATACATCAACACAATAGATAGGTTAATAGAATAAATCCCTGACCTGTTGGGCTTTGCAGCTTAGTGGGGTAGTAACTGCAACAAATTTTTCACAGATGCTGTTTCAGTGGTTTGAGCATTGGCCTGCTAAACCCAGGGTTGTAAGTTTAATCCTTGAGGGGGCCACTTAGGGATTTGGGGCAAAAATCTGCCTGGGGATTCGTCCTGCTTTGAGCAGGGAGTTGGACTAGATGATCTCTTGAGGTCCCTTCCAACCCAGATATTCTATGATAATGTTTCCATTTCTGAAGTTCCTGGCTTGCCAGCCTGACAAAGGGTCTTTTCATGAGGACAATGGAAAGTCTCCAGCTAACTGTGATACAGCCCCTGCTGCAAATGTCCCCACTGAAGATTTAAATAGCATATTCCCCCTGGTCACAGCTAAGTTGGCCACATGGCTAGGTTTTTACTGGCTTGCTGGTTAAAAGCTTTAATGTGCTGTGTTTTTTTCATGTTAGAGTGCTACAGCTCACACCTAAGACTGCATGTCTGTCATGGAGGTCATGGAAGTCATGGATTCTGTGACTTTCCGTGATCTCCATGACTTCTGCAGTGGCCAGTGTGACTGTCCAAGCAGATCAGGCAGCCTCTGGGTCAGCAGCACTGGCCACTGCTGGGGCAGTTTGGGTGTGGGAAGGGGTTGGGGTTGGGGCTGGGGTGAGTGGTTGGGGTGCGGGATGGTGCTTACCTCTGCAGGAGGCTCCTCAGAAGCAGCTGGCATGTCCCTGCAGCTCCTAGGCAGAGGGGCCAGGGGGCTCCATGCGCAGCCTGCACTCCCAGGCATGAGCCCCGTAGCTCCCATTGGCTGCGATTCCCAGCCAATGGGAGTTGCTTAGCTGGAGCTCATGGCGGAGGCATTGCAGGGAACTCCCCTGGCCTTCCCTCCCACTAGGAGCTTCAGGGACATGCAGAGCCCAGTAGGGAACCTGCCAGCCCAGCCAACTCTCCCCACCCCCAGCACCAGCATGGGTCCCAGGCCGTGAGCCTCTCACCATCACCCCTCCTCCAGCACCAGCAGGGGTCCCAAGCAGCGTACTGCCGCCCGCCCTCACTAACACCAGCCGGGGTCCTGGGACGCGTGCCTCCGCCCGCCCCCATCAGCACCCACAGCACCCCTGAACCGCCCCGCCAGAGTACTCACAGCCCAAGTTTTAGTTAGGGGTATATAATAGAAGTCATGGAAGGTCACAGGCTGTAAATTTTTGTTTACTGCCTGTGACCTGTCCATGACTTTTATTAAAAATATCTGTGACTAAAACATAACCTTGGTCCAGACCAAGGTCCAGACTGTGGCACCAGGCACCAGGTTCACACCCATGGTCCAGACTGCAGCACCAGGTTAGGATAAAGTAAGACAAATGCTAAAATAACACAAAAATGTGTGTATGTGTATGATCATTCTCTAACACACTTTAGTAATAATTAGCTGCATCAGCACAAGGCCCCTTTCTGCTGGTGGGTGAGGACTGGCCACTGGCTGGTTTTCCTGCCTTTCAGCGGTTCCAGTGTCTGCTTTTCCTGTATCTCAGAGGTGGAAATGCTGGTCCAGTGCCTGTGGAAGTGAGGCTGAGAAGTGCTTAGAACAACCACGGGCATTTCAGTTCATTGCATTGACTCTGGTCCAAGCAAGCCCTAATGAGCCTTTCCTCTGCAGTTGTGGATGGGAGAACTCTAGCGACCTCTGATGGGTATAAGAGGCAAAACAGAAAACAGGGAAACAGTGTAGGCCAGTCCTCTGGATTAAGGGGCATTGGCCATGTGCAGTCAACGGGGTGTGGCTAAATCAGCAGATCAATCAAATTTATTTCCTTTCTTGTATGTCTCTCTTGCATCCATTTGTGGCCAGTGGGCTTGGAGAAGGAGAGCCCAGACCACGCTGTGCTTGTTGAAAGATTTGGATTGCATTAAATTATTTTTGCAACCCCCCCCCCTCCCACCCAGGTCCTCGACTCTCTGACACAAGTGAGAGCAGCCTCAGGGCATCTCTATTTTATACTGGCTCCCCAAAGCCCCCAGGGGCCTGTTCTGGCAGCTGGAATAGGCAGGGACAGAGGGACCCTGAGCCATGCCACCTTTTTCCAGCCGCACACTAGCATTTCTGTGGAAGATGAGAAGCCACTACCATTGGCTACAGAACATATTAAGGTAGCTCTATGGGATTGTAAACTGTCACTTTTAGAGTGGGGGTGGGGAGGAGGGAAGGGCATTTCATCCTGGTCCTTCTTACAGGCTAGGGGGTTCTGTGGTGAAGTGTGTGATCAGAGATTCAGAGTCATTCTGGGAAAAGCTAGATTAGAAAATCATAGAATTGTAGGACTAGAAAATCATAGAATTATAGGAGGTCTTCTAGTCTAGTCCCCTGAATTCAAGGCAAAACTAAGTATTATCTAGACCAGAGGTCTCAAACTCAATTTACCTTAAGGCCAGTGACAGACCTCAAATCCTCCCAGTGAGCCAATGATGTCACTGAAGATGGTGTTCGGAAAATAAAACGTTTATATTGTATTTTTTATTTCAAATTTCTTAGAAATAATAAAACTGTTATGCAACTTTATACAATTCTCCTCCTGCCAGAGTTTTTAGTGTTTGCCAGACACCTGGCAACACTTCAGTTCTGTCAGTTTGTTGATGTTTGGCCTCAGTGACTGAACAGTTGAAACCTTCAGGATTGCAGCAAGATGTGCATCAGATAGTTGTGTTCGGTATCTTGACTTGTTTATATTCATTGTGGAAAAAACTTTCTCACAAATGTAAATACTGCCAAACAAGGACATGATTTTTCTAAAGGTTTTGCAAAGATTTGGGAAAGATGGTAGTAGCTGTCTGAAGAACACTGTGACATCCTCAGTTTTTCTAAATTTAGTTTTTAAAGATGTGTTGCATTGCATATCAATGAGTTCCACTTGTAAATCACATGGTGCTGTTTCCACATAACCATAAAATGGATTAGCAAATATATCGAAGCTTTCTTTGTGCTTTCTGAAATCTGCAAACCATTGATCAAATTCCTGCAAAAGCAGGTCAAGCTTAGTAGTGTATTCAGAATCACTGAACTGTGTGTCAGAGCTGAGCTCTTCCACAAGTGATTTGCATGCTGGGAAATAAGTGAGATTCCCCGGAGAAATCTGATTTGTCCACAATTTTAGTTTAGTTGTGAATGCTCTCACGTTATCATACACTGCTGTCACACCACCTGGCCTGGACCTTGCAGCTTCAGGTTTAGGATATTCAGCCCTTGTGTTACATCAACACGGAAAGCAAGATCTGTCATCCATTTGTGATCTTCAAACTGTGGTACAGGCATCTTAATTTCTTCCATCAATCTTTTCACCTCTGTTTTCAATTCAAATAATCTCTTTAAAGTAGAACCCCTACTTAGCCAGCGCACCTCAGTGAAGTAGAGCAAGTCACCATATTTAGATTCAATTTCCTCCAAGAAAGCATGAAACTGTCTGTGCTGCAAGCTCCTGGAGTGAATGTAATCCACACATTTCACCACAACGGACTTGACGTTGTCACATTTCAAAGATTTAGTGCACAGTGCTTGTTGGTGAATGATGCAGTGTAATGTTGTTTGTTGCTCAGTGTTTTGCTTGGCCATCTTTCTTTGTACTAGTGCTACCAGTCCGGTTTTTTGACCAATCATTGCTGGAGCCCCGTCAGTGGTTAAGCCTGCTAACAAGTGCCATGATGGCAGAACGTGTTGTGCCAGTGCTTCTGTGAGGCAGTGAAAAATTTCACTGGCCATTGTTCTAGCGCGCATTGTTGACAAGCTGAGCAATTCTTCAGTTACTGCAAAGTTTTCATCAACACCTCTCACAAATATGGCAAGCTGTGCACTGTCAGTCAAATTGGTACTCTCATCAAGTGTGATTGAATATGTGTGGAAAGCTGTACTTTTCTCGATGAGCTGCCCATCAATATCTTTAGAGAGCTCAAGAATATGCTCTGCTGCCATATTTGGAGATAGGAGAGATGTTTTCAACAATATCAGCTTATCAGGACATACAATCTCACTGACTTTAATAAAGCATTGTTTAATAAATTCACCATCAGTAAATGGCTTCCCACACTTAGCAATCATTTCACTCATGACATAACTTGCCAAAACTGCTGATTCTGACTCTTCTCGCTTTCTGAAAAAGCTGCTGCTGCTGCTGCTTTGCTAATTCTTTTAACAGTTGTAAGACCATCTTCTCTCTCTCTTCTCCCTGATATTTATCATATTGCTGTGCATGTTTCGCTGTGTCATGTTGTTTGATATTGTAGACTTTTAAAACAGCAGTTTTGTCTTTGCAGATCAAGCATGAGGCAGTCTGTTTGTACTCAGTGACAAAATAATCAACAGTCTACTTATCTTGGAATTGGCGGTGTTTGTCATCAATTTTCCCTGTTTTAGGTTGAGACATCTCTCTGTAAGGCTGTTTACAAGCAAACTGTGTGTGTGTGTGTTAGTGAGAGAGAGATGAGTTCTTATTATCCTGGCACAATGGGTTATTATTATCCTTGTGTGACAGCTGGGGAACTGAGGCTTTGTCCAAGGTCACACAGGACATCACTGGCAGAGGCAGCACCAAGAATACAAACCTGGTCTCTCAGGGCCCACCAAGCACCTTCACCAAGACCATCCTACCTGAGGCAGTTCCTGCTCCAGTTTCCCACACTTCATGCTCTGTTGTCAGCAGGACCTTGCAGGCTGGGCCTCCTTGGGTACAAAAACAGCTGAGGAGGAGGCACAGTCATGTCTGCCCACTGGTCAGATGCAGGGGTGAGGAGCATGGTTACTACTCTAAAGAGATGGGGCAGGGAATGGTTCTAACCCTCCCTGTGTGTCTGGCATGATGTTCCCATCAGGTTCAGTGCCTCCTGGTGCTCCTGCTGAGATGGCCCTCTCCTACACAACCTACCAACATTACATGGGTCAGTGGGTAATAAGTAAATGTAAGCCGAGTCAGGATGAACTCTACCCTGACATCTGGTGCTGAATTGTGGCAAGTGTGGAAAAAAACTTCAGGGGCTGATCTTGTTTGCATAGGCATACCCATCCTGCCTTGCATGAGCCCACAGCAGCCCAAAATGGTCACTTTGGCAGCTGTGGGATCCCCAGTTTCTCTGTTATTGGGGCAGGAGGAATAAAGTGTTGTTACCCTGATTATTTGAATCAAGGACAATGAAACTATTTTATGACAGAGGGTCTCACTGTCCACTAAGTAGCACTTGCTGGACAAGGGACATGCGTTTCAAAACCCAGTGACTTAAGAGAGGGTGCTGATTTTTCCTACATTTGTATGTTGGGGCTAGTTTTGATTCTATTAGGAATCTAGTTACAGGCTGCTGAGCTGAATTCACTTTGAGCTAAGGATGCACCAGCATTGGGGCCCCTCTACTACAAGCTGAAATTGCTAAAGTTACTAAGAGCTGAGATGACTTAAGTGCTGTGTTAGCTAGTGGGGAAGCCTGAAGCTATATTGGTGAGTGGATCAGTTTGTAGGGACAGCTGGAGTAGCTCATGGGACAGCTGGTGGAGTGGAGCAGTTAGCAGAGCAGTTTGTGGGACGGTTGGAGTGGCCCATGGAACAGCAAGTGGAGCAGAGCTGAACAGTTTGTGGGGAGTATTGGAGTATTGGAGCGGCTGGTAGAGTGGAGCAGTTCGTGGTGAAGGCGAAGCAGAACCCCATAGAGAGGTGGGGCAGTCGGCCTCGGACCACGTAAGGTACACCTTAACACCCTGCGTGCCCCCCCCCCAGGCTGGGGGGGTAAAACTCTGCAGATAAACTTTTGAACTCTGGGGCTGCATTGACCCAGGACAGAGACTTTTGGGTTGTGGGACTTTGGGTGATTTTTGGGTTGCTGGACTCAAGAACCAAAGGGAAAGGACATGGCCCAGTTTCCTGGGGTGGGTCTTTGCTCATGGCTTGGTCTATGAACTCTAGTTGTGGTGTTTTCCCAGTTTAATGCTAATGTCATTTACCTCATGTTATTAAACATTTTCTGCTACATTGACACTCTGTGCTTGTGAGAGGGGAATTATTGCCTCTTCGAGGTGCCCAGGAGCGTGTATAAGATTTTCCCAGGTCACTGGGTGGGGGCTCGAGCTGGTTTTGCATTATGTTGTTGGGAGGGGACCCCTATGTACTGAACCTGGCCCTTGCTGCTATCAACTCGGCCTGGCAGAAGGGTTACATAAATAAAGAACCCAATTTCATTACACAGACCTGCAGTGCCAACAGCTAGAAAGAACCTTTCCTTTCTTCTTATTTTCACCTTATCTTACCTGCAGGCATCAGGCACATTGCCTCCATGCAGGCACCATCCCCCAGAGCTTCCATTGGCCACAGAGTCAGTGCTCGGAGAGGGGGGATGGAGGCAGCATGTCCCCCTGTGCTGTCATTGGAGCATCACAGGTCACATCACTCCCAGCTCATTTCCCACCTGTTTCCCTCACTCCCTTGGCCTCATGCTGCCCCGGCTGACTCTGCCTGGCCACTAGTGATGCTGCCTTCATGGCTGACTCTGCTCGGAGACTAGTGATGGTATCTCTGGCCCTCTCCCCCAGCCAATGGGAACTGAGGGGGTGGTGCCTGCAGCAGAAAGAGCTGGCAGCGTGGCTGCATGGGTCTCACCTCTGCCAGCAACAGCAGGGATAGGAACCACTTGCAGGAAGCCGAGCTGTCTGAGGTGAATGTCCTCTAGCCACAGACCTCAAAAGTTTTATGAATGATATGTTGGGTCCCAGGAGCAGCAGGATGGAGCAACGTTGGGGGAAGGGGCATGTGAATCTCTCCTGTCTGCTCTCCTCCTGCCACCCCACCTCATCCGGCAGTCACAAGGGCCAAGTGAAATAAATTTTTAAAAGTTTCCACGGGCCACAGTGGTGAGGCTCTCAGGCTGTAGATGGCCTACAGGCCGGGACATTGAGACTCCTGATCTAAATGAAGTGGTGGAGTGAATTGTGTATTGCCTCCTTAGGGAGCAGCTTGCTTTGTCTCTCTCTGTTTTGGATTCTTGTGTGTTACCATTCTGAATTCTAAGAAGTACAGAAGTGCTATGTTGCAAGAGTATTTATGTCTTTATCTAAATTTTTTGTGTGTACACAGCCATTTCCAGAAGCCTTTTTTGGCCAACTAAACTCGAATACCCCAAGCTCATCTCTCCATCCTATGTAGCTGCTTTGTCTCTCTGTGTTGCTGGTCTCTTTGGTGCAAATTCAACTGTGATCATATTTGTAGGTGACATCAAAATGAGAGGGATAGCAAAACATGCAGGAGGAGAGAGATTTTTCCCAGCTCTGAAATAAGGATAAAGATACTGACCCATCTTTGTAACATGATTTAAGATCTACAGATAGAAAGTATTATGGGAGTGCTCAGCACTATTATTATTAATTACTTATTAAAGTGAACGGAAGGGTTTGGAGCAGTGGGGCTTGAGACCATGAGACCACTAGCAAATATAATGATCTTCATCCAGAGAAGCGACGTGAACAGCAGAAATGTATAAAACAGAGGATGTAACCGGGCAACCACAGATGGCACATTCAAGCCTGTGATAAATGAGAGTCGGGATAGCTCCTTTTTGTGAACACCCAGCCAGCCAATTAGCTATAAAATCCCTCTTAATAGCTGTTCTCTATTTGCTTTACCTGTAAAGGGCTTAAAAAGTCCATAGGTGAAAAGAAGGGAGTGGGCACCTGACCAAAATAGCCAATGGGAGAGCTAGAACTTTTTAAATTGTGTAAAAAAAACCTTTCCCTTTGTCTGTTTGTTGTTGTTCTCTGGAGAGAGGAGACGCAGAGCAGGAGCCGGGCTGAACTCTGATGTAGGAAGCTTTAAGCCAGGTATGAAAAACCATCAGATCATACCTAGAGATTACTTACCTGAAACCCCAGATATGTAAGAAAGTCAGGGAAAGTCTAGGAAGACCCGATTAGGGTTATTTCTTTTTTTCTTATTGTCTTGTGGACTCCTCTGTGCTAATCCCAGGTGCTTTTGTTTTGCTTGTCACCTTTAAGATAAACCTCAAGAGAGCTATCTTGATGCTTAATTGTTGTAATTTTTTCTTCTTTTTGTTTTTAATAAAATTTACGTTTTTTAAGAACAGGGCTGGATTTTTGTGTCCCTAAGAGGTTTGTGCATGTTGTTTAATTAGCTGGTGGCAACAGGTGATCTCCTTTGTTTTTCTTTCTCAGCTCTTCCCCGGAGGGGGCGTGAAAGGGCTTGAGGGTACCCCACAAGAAGGAATTCCCAAGTGTCCCTTTCTAGGTTCTCAAAAGGTGGGTTTTTTTTGTGCATTTGGGTGGTGGCAGCATCTACCCATCCAAGGTCTGAGAGAAGCTGTAACCTTGGGTGTTTAATACAAGCCTGGAGTAGCCAGTATTAATTTTTAGAATCCTTGCGGGCCCCCCACCTTCTGCACTCAAAGTTCCAGAGTGGGGAATCAGTCTTGACAAAGCCATTTCATCTTCTTATTACCATCCACTAGTCCTTTCTGTTAGGGGCACCATGCAATGATCCACTCACTGTTTGAGCAGTGGGTTCAGTTCTAGGAATAAGGGCACATTGAGGTTGTTTCTTTTTCCCAAATCTGGACACCCATCTGAAACCATCTCCTGGGCACAAGAGTTGGATAAGTATTAATCATGTTTGCCAGAAGCATGGAGATCACCCACCTGCAGGCCACAGCAAGCTCTGCCAGCAGCGTGCAGTGTCCTGTCTTTATTGTACCTGACTTTTATAGGGAGCCTAGAGCCAGGCCTGGCGCTAGGGTTTTGAGCACCCTAGGCGGACGGCAATTTCGCCGCCCCGCGCGCTGGTCCCGCAGCTCCAGTGGAGCTGCCGCAGTGGTGCCTGTGGAGGGTCCGGTGTGCCTGCGGGCGGTCCACTGGAGCCGCGCGAGCAGCCAACCGTCCGCAGGCACGACTGTGGCAGCTCCATCCAAGTTGCGGACCAGCGGACTGCCCGCAGGCACCACTGTGGCAGCTCCACGGGAGCTGCCTGTTGCCCCCTCCGGTGGCGCCCTGACCCGGGGAACACCCTGGGCTGTCGGCTGTGGCAACGGCGCCCTGACCCATATTACAGAGTATTAAAACACTGATCAGGGAAGCCTCATAACACCGCCATGAGGAAGGGAAATATTAGCAGCAATTCACAGGTGGGGAAACCAAGATAGAATGGCTAAGTGACATGCCCAAGTCAAGTGCTCCATTAGCAGCCCTGGACTTCTGACTCCCTACCCTATCCTCTAATCCCTGGAACATACTCTCACTTACTTGGAGTCCTTTTGCAGAGCAACCAGATCAGAGTGCCAAGAATGTTATGTCAGTTGCAGTATGGGGAGAAGCACAGCTCTCCTTCGTATAGAAAGCTCTCCTTCCTGCAGAGGCTAGCCTTTCACTGACAGCCACGCTGAGAGGTCTCTCCTAGAATGTCTCTCAAACTTTTTCATCCTGTGTGTGGACCACTTAGTAAGTGGACATTCCTCCCAGAAAGTCTGCTAGAATCGAGCCCATAAGAGTGACTGAATATTCAGAACAAATACAAGACCCTTAGCACTGGCTCGTGTCGAGTCTGGCATGGGCAACATCTTTGCAAGCTCCCCTCAATCACAGGCCTTCAGTTTTACCTCATTCCTGATCTGCAGCATGCCCTGAGATGCCAGTCCTGGACCTCCACGAAGCAATACCAATGCCCTTTCCTCTTGGCCTGCAGCCCTCTGTGCTATTCTAGTCCTGGGCCCCACAAAATCTGGCACTGACCATCAATCCCAACCTGCACCATATGCCAGCCAGCTGTGCTGTGGTTCTGAGATCTGGGCTAGACTGGGACCAGCAAAGCTATATCACTGATAAGATGTAATCGCCGATCTCTGCACTCTCACCACCTTCTTACCTAGCCCTTTGTGACTGATGTCTGGCTCACACCTTGGCCCCTGTGCCTGTCTGGTCCGATGAAAGGAGTGATGGGCCCCTATCAGAGATATTTCATTCTGTCTCAAGAAATCTGACATCCAGACAGTGGAAACAAATTGGAAATAGAACAGAAATGGATTTAATCAGAGGAGAATAGTCTAAGCTGTCTGGAACTTAGGGGGAGGATGGACGGGTGACGGGCCTCATCAGTCTTGTCTAGGCCTTAGCTGATGGGCAATGATGTGCAGACAAAGGTAATGCTCACTAGTCCAGTCCCTCAAGCTGCTGCATGAAATATGAGCCTCAATTTAGGAGAGGGAGCAACAGCAAATGCTTGTCTAAGAGTACCCCGACGGTGCTCTACCTAATTTGGCTCTTCTCAGCAAGTGGAAGGCAAAATATTTCTTTCTTCCTCGGCTTTTCCCAACCCACAGCCCCTCCAACATCTCTCCTCTCCTCTCCTCTACTGTTATTTATTGTTTGTAGGAGCGTTGTGCTCAGGAGCCCCATTCATGGAGCAAGACCCTGCTGTGCTAGGTCCTGGGCACAAACAGCACAAAAGATGGTCCCTGCCCCCCAGATGCTTAGTCTATGCCAAGACTCCCCCCCACTGCTACACACACACACACACACATACACTATGGGAAAGGCAAGGTGGTCATGAGCCCCTGGCACCTATTTGCAACCCTCTTTGGAGTCAGGCCCTCTCTTTTAGCAACATTTCTAATAATTTTTTTTTATTGCCAATTACTCTGGAAATATCTTAGCACAATTTTTAACAAGCCTTTAAATGTGATGTTACTATGGAATATACACGAGCCTCCATCACAGGTAATAGCCATCCCATAGTGCTCTCTGCTGGCTAAGCATAGTGGAGCTGGCACTGTCAGCCTCAGTTTCCCTCCCGGAGGTTGGTCTCCTTGGCAGTGCATGCACGGGTCTGTGCTGGAGATGTAACTTAGCCTCCAGCCACATCACAGCAAACAGACCCCTCCTGGGGTAGCAAAATCCAACTAAAAAGTCCCAAACAAGCAAAAAGGTCCCTCTGCCATTGGGGACGTCTCTTCAACCCACCATCTAGGCCCTGTCCCTTTCTGGGCTACATCTGAGAGTCTCTCTTTCTCTGTGCTCTGGGCTAGACCCTGGGCCCATGCTGATTCCCATGATGTTCCCTTTCCCCTGCAGATCCTGGCTCGGGAGTGAGCCACTCAGCCTGTGGTTCCCTCTCTAGTCTGTTCACACTCTCAGTCCTTTGATAAGCCCAGGTGTCCATTAATCTATCACCTGACCCCTCTGAGCCCCACCTCCTCAGGCTGGAAGCAACTAATTAATTCAGGCACAGGTGTGGCCCCATTTCCCCTTAGGGAATGTCTACACGGCAAGTAGACACTCCAGCTTGCCTGTGCCAGCTAACTTCAACTCACAGGCTTGGGCTGTGGGGCTGGTTCATAGCTGTGTAGACTTCCGGGGTCAGGCTGGGGCCCAGGCTCTAGGACCCTGAGAGGTAGGAAGATCTCAGAGCTCGGGCTCCAGCAGCCCCAGTGATGACACTTGTTTCTGTAAAGTGGTGAACCTTATGTTTTCCATTCATTAGGCGCCGGGAGCCCAGTGGGGGAGCATGTCCTGGCTGCACAGCAGAGAGGAAGGGGAGACAGTACCACACCTAACTCAATACTTCAACACAATAGACTCAATAGATTGTGTGGATGGGCTTCAAAAAGCCCTGTCCACTCTTCCATGGCAAAGGCTGTGTGCAGAGGCGGATTAAGGTTTCCTGGGGCCCTGGGCCACAGCAAGTGGAGGGATCCCCCCTACCTCTTCCACCTGCAGTCCCCCCCTGTTCCATTTCTTCCATCTGCAGCCCTGCCCACAGCCACACCTCTTTCTCACCCTTCCCCAGGACCCTGCCCCTGTTCGACTCATGGTCCCCCCCATTCTGCCCACCCTACAACCTGTTTGCTCCTTTCTGTCCCCCGCCCCACTGCTGGGGGTGGGCTTCTCCCATCCCGCAGTTTCTGCCGGGGATGGGCTGGGGTGCTGCTGGCGGGGGGAAGGTGCTTCTCCCATCCCAAGCCTTCTGCTGGGCATGGGGTGGGAGAGTGCTGCCAGGGGGCTTCCCTCATCATGCGGCTTCTGCGGGGGATAGGGTCAGGGGGCACAGGGGCTTTCCCCACCCCACCCACTGGGTAGAAGCTAGGGGCCCCCAGTTGGCTGGGGTCCTAGGGCCTGGGCCCTATGGGCTCAGTGGCTTATCTGCCATTGACTGTGTGATAGTGACTGTGGTATGGAACATCAGCCAGTGGAGGCCATGAGTGCAAGAAGTAGGGGGAGAGCCCCAAAGAGCTAACCAGGGACACATGAAACTTCCATCTTTCATAAGACACCTTAGTTTACTCCTAATTTTCCCCAAACTATTTATGCTCATATCCATTGCCTGAGCGTCAGTAGGGTGGAGTGAAGCCAACAATGCAATACTTTCCCTCCCCCCATCTCCTGCCACCACCTCTGCACATGGAAGAATAAATATTAAACTCAAAACTGAAAATGTCCAGAATTTAGAAACAAATGTGAATGGTGCTGTGTGTACAAAATCGCACAACCCAGTGAAAATCCCCTGACATTTTTGGGCATGGACCATCCCAATTGGGGTGTCCCTGGGAGAGGGGACTTTATCAATACTAATCGTGGCCTCCCCTAGAAGGAGACCCTTTAGCCATGGCTTGGGGTTCAGTGAAAGGAAAGGGGGGGCCCCTTGCGAACTTCAGCAGCGGCCTGGAGCTAGTTGTTCCGACCTGTGGCTTCTAGGAGGAGGGAAATGACCACTAACCTTGTGTGGTTGTTGGAGAATGGGGACTTCTGATGTGTGTCCTATGGAAAAGGGTCTGCATTATCACTGACCGGGGATGCAATAAGAGGGGATGTCTCGAAGTGGGGGTACTTTGGCCCAGATCCTCAAAGATATTTAGAATCAATGGGAGTTAGGTGCCTAAATATCTTTGCAGATCTGGGCCTTTATCATTAACCCTGGCTGGAAAGTCCTGATCTGAAAGGGTTTTGGGGAAAATGGCACAGCGATGTCTGCAAAACAGTGTCCTGTGAAAAGGAACTGTGGGTTTTCTACAAATGGCTGTTCTGTTTCACTGTCATCTCTCCTCAGATTTCCACTCAGTGTTGGCTGAAACCTGCTGCATTCATTGTGAGGCTCTCAGGCCTGTGACATCAGGGCGCAGAGAGGGGAACTGCCCCGTCTCCTGTTCAGCATGGCCAAGGTAAACAGTGGGGATCTTCAAAGGCCAGGCAAATGTCTGTTAACACCACCTGTTCAAGCAGCGATCCGGGGGAGATTTAAGGGATGGCACCCGGGTGATAATAGTGATGGCTGGCTCTGTCACCAGGATGGATGGACGGCTAGGAAGATGAGAATCACACTGATGACATATTGATCTCTCAGAGATTGATACATGAGAAATGTATAAAAGAAGAATTCCCTTCTCAGCCCTCCATCAGTCTGGCAGGCTCCTCCAATGCTGATCAAGTTTCCAAGGAGAAGAGGAGTCCGGCAGATGCATCCCCAGGTTCTGCTGTGCTCCCTGGCAGTGCTTTCGGCAGCCTGCCACATGGATGCCTATCCCATGTACCCCGAGAGTGATGGGGTGCAAGGTAAGAGCCATTACTGAATCTTTCTTTCACTTGATTGGCAGCACCGATAAGCCAGGCAGAGTTTAGTCAGTGTCCTAATGGGCAGGTCCTGTCCAGTTCCAACTGGAATCAAACCAAATCTGACATTTAGTTTGGCATCGACCACTAGAAAGTGCATGCAAACCTGCCTGCATCTCCTTGCTTTGGTCTTAGACCTGGTTTGATTTGGCTCATCAGAACCACAAGCTAGCATGCCAGAATTTTTCTACAGCCAGTGAGATGGACTGTCCTGGTCTGGTTCTGTGTATAACCGGATCAAATTAGAGGTGAGACAACAGATCCCGTTCTTAGGCTCAGACAGGCAGTGTGGCCTAATAAATTGGGCAGTGGACTGGGACTCACGAGAGCAGCATTAAATTTCTGGCTCTGCCGCTGGCCGGCTGGGTGACCTTGGGCAAGTCACTGCTGCTGTGTGTCTCAGTTTCCCCACTTGGGGTTAATCATACTGACCACCTTTGCAAATTGTTTTGAAATTTGCTGATTAAAAATGCTACATGAGGGCTAGAATTATTTTTAAATTACTAAAGACCAGTCTATTCATGAGCAATCTGATCTCATTGATGATTGTTTTCTAAAATAAGATGCAGGTAGCTGAGTTCAGGTGAGCTGCTCAGATGCTCCTGTGGTGAGAGCCCTGTGTACCCTATAGGTAGCCAGACAGAAGTAAATATATAATGACCCCATGGAGAAAGGGAGATTACATAGGCATTTCTGGCTTCTAAACGGGAGATCTGGAAAGCACAGCTCATGTATAAAGCAATTTTCTAGAGTTACCACCCTTGCTAATAACTAATGTAACTAATGTCTGACTATGAACAGCATATATGGGGCCAGTCCTGCATCGCTGGATCAGTTCGGTCACACTCAGGCAAAGCTCTCAGTGGGGTATCAGTGGGAATTTTGCCCCAACCAGGGCTGTGAGACTTGGGATTTGTAATTAACATTATTTGTACCACTTAAGTCAGAAACATCAGGATTCCATCATTTGGTATTTTACAGGGCAGCCGAGTAGAAAGCAGTATGGTCTAGTGGCTAGAACATCACACTGGGCATTAGGAGACCAGGCTTCGATTCCCAGTTATGCTACTGCATGACCTTGGGCAAGTCCCGTCACCTCCCTGTACCCCTCTAAAATGGGGTAATGGCATGGCCCACATCACGTGTGACGCGCTTGGTGATCTACACATGACAAATGTGCTGTGAGAGCTGGGTGTTGTTACTGGCCTATTGAAGGCTTGTGTGTGGGGGAGGATTTCAGGCTGGAGTCCAGTGGTGAACAGTGCCTGTGGGGATCAGTAGTTGGCATCTGTTGCATGAATGGCTTCCGCTTGCAGAGATTCAGTGTGTAAGTTCCATTAACGACCAAGGTGGTGATCGTGAGCTACATTCAAAGCTGCTTCTTCAAGATCCCACTAATGTTCTGTGGAAACCTTTGACCAAACGTTATCTGGAGAGACCCCAGGCCTGATTCAGAGTCAGGATCAGATGAGCTAGAAAAATATGTTGAAGTACAGGTCACTTTGGCAGAGAACAAAAGCCATAAGGGAAACTATGAAAACCACAAACAGGCCCAATGCTCAGCATTCCTGAGCACCTGCAAATCCCACTGAAGGCAGTGGGTAAAATCCTGGTCCAAGTGAAATTAATGGGAGTTTTGCTGCTGACTTTAATGAGGCCAGAATTTCACCTTACAGCAGCTGCTGGGACTCAGCTGATGCCAGCCCCTGTGGCCGGTAGAGGACGGCTACAGAAGAGTGATAGCAGTGCTGATGCAAATTGCATTAGAAAGCACTGGACACACACTGATGTTTCTAATTACTGATCTGGGATGTCTTGGAGGCCCAGCTGACTTGTAATCTTTACTTTGCCATACAAATTCCTGCTCCTCAAAGCACTGTGATCCTGCAGGTGGCTATTGTGAGGGGAAGAGCTCAGTTATCCAATAGGTTGATTGCACAGTCACTTGTGTCTTTTTGCTGTTGCCAGTGGCTCCTCTGCATGTCTTTTCCCCTCTGCTACTTGGTCCTTCTGGACACTGGCATCCAGCAGTGTGTGAGAGGGAGCCAAAATTTGGTATCACCAGCTGTGCCCAGCCCTCTCTTTAAGCTTCTGCTGCCCACCCTCCATGGATGCTCCTAAGTGAGCAGGAACAGCTCAGTCCCCTCGAAAGGATCCACTCAGGGCTTCCCTGCTGCACACTTGGGCAGTGAGGGACTTGGGAGCAGCCTGGGGCGAAATACTGCTTGAGTGCCAAGTCTCCACAGCCGACTGCCAAAGCTTTAGATTTCCAGGTGCCTAGAAACACCAGTGACAAAGCCATAGGGTGCCCTTTAGGGCAATAACCATACCCCTTTGGAATATCCTTTCCCACCTAGCCTGGCTGACAGTGGTCACTACAGCTGTGGCCCAAAGTACTTCATCCCACCAGAAGCCAGAGTGCATTTCCTGTGGGGCCTGGGACAGAGATCAGGCCCACGTGATATACTCACAGCCACAAGTGACGAAAGATTCCAGTACTACCCCTCACAACATATCACATTTCTCTGCCTGTCTGTCTGAGGAGCAGGACTGTCCTAGAGTACCAGGAACCTTGTGATAATTTATCTGTTTAACCCAGATTTTGTTCCTACGGATTTTAACTTGGAGGACAATGCAGTTGGGTTCATATCTGATAACACCGCTTCCACTGGGCTCAGGCAGTCCAGGAGTCTAAACTCAGTTCTCTCTGCTCTGGAAGAAGGAATAAGCCAGATTCAGAAAGCTGGCCATTGGAAGGGTGAGTACTGAGTCTTTGGCATCTGTCTTCCTCTCTCCTTGCCCTCATTTGTGTACTGTGCTCTGTCCCCTGAAAGAGGAGAATTTCCTTTGGTCTCATTGTGACATTTCAGGGTGCAATCCAGACCAGTGAAGGGCTGTGTCACTGTCTGCCCTGGGGTGCCTTACAGTGCTGCTGTAGCTCCCACCTGGGCCACTCACAACCAGCCAGACAGTATGCAGGTCACCCGCTCCATGTCTATGAATACAGTCCTGGTCCAGCAACTCTGACCCCAGCAGCCTGTCAGCAACAGACCTGCCACACTCTGGCTCCCAGCAGCCTGGGTTACTACCTGCAATGTGACCCCAACACACTGCCAGGTCCAGATTTTACCCCCAAATATGTGTTCTGCACTTTCTGGCCCTCTCCAGAACAGTCCAGATAGATTAGGTCCATTGCCCCTCTAAGGGGATCAATATACAGCAGTTTGCCACTTTAAATGAAGTTATCCATACAGTTCACAACTCTGGATCAGTTTTGATTAAAGAATTAAACAAGTTGATTTAACTACAAGGAGACAGGTTTTCAGTGAGTATAAGGCCTTAAAATCAGAAACGGTTACCAAAGAAATAAAGTGAAAATACGTTCTAGGGCTAAACTCAACTAACTAGACTTGGCTCAAGGTGAAGTCCCTTACCACATGTTTCCAGTAACTTTGCTGACCAAACTCTCAGACCAAGACCTGCTTCCAAAGTCCAGTGGCTGCTTCTTTTGTCGTCTCAGCTGAAAAAGAAGGGGCTGGACAGGGAGAGACATGGAGTCTCCTCATGAAAGAGGCTTCATGCTGTTGTTTGCTAAAATGCAGATTTGCTTTGTCTCCCTCTTGTTGTCTCAAAGACCTTGGTTACCACTTCCATGTAAATTGAAGTAAATACACATTCCTTTGTTTAAGACCCGCTTGACCGGTCCTCCCAAACTGCGGCTGGTTTTGAACATATGCCACCAACCTCACTCAGGGGTAATTAATAACTTTACAGATAATGTTGCTGCACACATTTCACCATGATCCTATTGAGCAGTGAGTTAGTTTTCAAATGATAGCTCACAAGACATATTTTGCACAAAGATTATTACAGTCATGTGTAGGGGGTGAAGACAAGATGCATTCCGTCACACCCATTTGATTGTTACCCAGCCATTCTATTGGAAAACCCAGTTGCTCTGTGTTCTGTTGATGATAGTATTGCCATAGATATTTTGTCATTTCAGGAGGCAAAGAGACCTCTCCAGAGGACACCCCTGATAACCTGGTGAGTGAGAGAGACAGGCATTGTTGCTGTTTTTCACTGTGGAGTAGTCAGCCTTGTTTGGGATGCCAAATCTCAAATGATCAGACGCAGGCCAGTCATCCTGGAGTAGGCCTGGTGATGGAGAAAGCAGTTTTGAGGTCTAGGGGCTGTAACAGGGCACTGCTGGAGGGAAGTTCACACTGTTGGGAGTTTAATCTGTCATTGGCAGGACCTTGCTGTGCAGGCTCAGGGCATCAATATGAGGGAGCTCTTGCTGGTCCTGCTGCCAGGGGGCTGGAATTCAAGCAACATGCTTGCAGTTTGCAGTGCTGCTGAGGCAGTCTCTTCACTAGCATGTGTGATTGGGAGGTGAGGAGGGAAGGAAAGGGTTCCAAGGAGGGCACTTTCTCCCCAGCGAAGGGCTGTTGTGAGCCAGCGTGGCCCTGTGTCTTTTCAGGTGAACGATGTCAAGATGATCCTGTGGAAACTGGTGGCCACAGACCAGCTCCAGAGCCAGGGCTTTACCAAATCAGAGCAGCCCCGACAGAAACCCAACAAACGAGGTGAGCACTTAGCTCCTGGGGAGCCACAGAGCCGACCTGAGTCTCCAGGAGGAGAAGGGGCAGTTTGCTGAGTGCGGTTCCTTGTTCTCAGCAGCCAGATGTCTGATCTGTCAGGGTGGGATGCTTGTCACTTGCTGCAGGAATCAAGCAGAGCGTTAGTTTTGCAGACTCTGGGAGTGAGTTGGAAGGCCAGTGGTAGGAGCTGAAGGCGCTTTCCCCAGTCATGTCGTGAAAAGGAATTGTAGGGGTAAGTGCAATTCAGGGAGAGTGGGAACTCGAAACTTCAGCTCCCCAAGTACCTCCCATTCCTCTGAGGAGGATAGAAACTCTAGATCCCCTTGCTCTGGCTGGTTGTGAAACCTGCCTGAAGTGACTGCTCAAAGGACTGACAACAGTCAATTACTCCATGGACATCTCAATAAAAGTGTCAAAGGACTCGACTGGCCATATTGAGTAGCAGTGACTTGACATGTGGGGTAATTGGCTCCCTCCTATGCCAGCAAAACCACTGCATCCCAGAGAGGATTCATCCCAGGGGGTAGGCAGAAGGTGATCCCAGGGTAATTCCTCAGCTCCCACAAGGTTCTGTAGATGAACCCAGCTGGGTTCACTAGCTGCTATAGCTATACCCACTCTGTACGTGTCACAGCCTGGACTTGGGGCTGCACTGCCTGTCTGCAGGCCCCTGGGTGAAAGGAAGACAGTAGGTATCTTGCACTACAGCAAACCTGACAGATGCCCTGCACCAGGCCTGGCTCCTGGAGTGAATCTGGCCCAGTATGTTCTGGGAATGTGTTACTTGATGACTAAAGATAGAATATTGCCTGTGATCATTTCACTGTGAGCATAATGTGAACAGCTGACTGAGCACTGGCTCCAAGTCTCCTCCAAAATGATCCTGATAAACTGGAGAACTGGTCTGAAATCAACAATTCAATAAAGACAAATGCAAAGTTCTTCACTTAGGAAGGACAAATCAAACACAGAACTACAAAACGGGGAATAACTGGCAGTACTGCTGGAAAGAATCCGGGGGTTACAGTGGATCACAAATGAAATGAGAGCCAACAATGTGATACTGTTGCAAAAAAATACTGTCATCATTCTGGGGCATATTAACAGTACTGTCATATGTAAGACATGGGAGCTAATTGTCCTGCTCTACTCAGCACTGGAAAGGCCTCAGCTGGAGTACTGTGCCAAGTTCTGGGCAGCACACTTTAGGAAAGATGTGGACAAATTGGAGAGAGCCCAGAGGGGAGCAACAAAAATGATCAAAGATTTAGAAAACCTGACCTGTGAGGAAAGGTTACAAAACTGGATGTATTTAGTCTGGAGAAAAGAAGACTGAGGGAAAGTCTGATCAATCTTCAAATATATTCAGTGCTGTTCTAAAGGGGACAGGGATCAATTGTTCTCCCTGTCAGCTGAGGGTGGGACAGAAGATAATCAGCTTAAGCTGCAGCAAGGGAAATTTAGGGTTAGGTATTAAGAAAAGCTTTCTGGCTATAAGTATAGCTAAGCTTTGGAACAGGTAACCTAGGGAGGTGTGGGATCCCCATCACAGGAGGTTTGTAAGAAGAGGTTGGCCAAACCCCTACCAGGGATGGTCTGGGTTTTCCTGGTCCTGCCTTAATGCAGAGGCTTGACTACAGGACTTTTCAAGCTCTGTGGTTCTGTAAGGTGTATTTATGCCATTGTATGCCCAATGTAGTTACACTGGTGGAAAGCCAGTTTAACAGAGGTGAGAGTGAATCAGGACCTGGGTCTCTTCAGAGATCTGTCTCCATCTCTGGGACAGCAAAATAGTCTATCCTGTGTGAACCCTCAATTTGACAGCCTAGGATCCAAGCAGGAGTTTTCAGGAGCCCTTCTCAAAAATGGAGGCTTCTTAGCTGTTACACTGAAACCATTAATTTCCCACCATAAAGTTTCACCTGTATGGTGAATTAAAGGGTTAGGGAGGTCCATTGCTCCATCAGTCTGCTCAGTTTAATACCTTCAGGAGCTTTATCTGACATTTCCAGATAGAAGCGTCTGTCTTTTCTACTCGCAAGCTATTGTGGATGCAGAATGGTGAGTCCAAATGCTAACAGTGAGCCATCTAACTACCTGGCTTTGGAACTGATTGCCATGGCAACTATAGGCGCCTGGCTAGATAACTGTATCCACAAAGCTCAGCCATGCTGCTATATCAGAACTGTGCTGTATCCCCTCCCACTGACTGTCACACTTCTCCTCCACTCTCCTTGTCCCAGACTGCTTCTGGAAGTACTGTGTCACCAACTGAGGCTGCCTGTCACATGGCCATCCCAACGGAGACATGCACTTTCTGAGTCCTCCACCAAGAGTCCTCCACAAACTTGGCCCCCTTGGATGCGTGTGCCCCTTCCTTGCCTGCCTTTGTGCCCCCCAGCCTCTCTGCAGCTGCCATGGAAGAGCATGCATTGCTTTGTAAATAGCATTACAAATAATGAGGATGTGTCGGTGGAAAGAGGAGAGCATTTGTAAGAGGGTAATTGGCTTAGTATGTTGAGAGAAAGAACAGGGCTTGACTCTGTTCAGATGAAATAGTCCATATTGAAATATAGGCTATAGTCCTGGGGCTGTATGCCCCTGCCACAGCATGCACAGAAACCCACTGAAGTCAAGTATCCTGCAGTGTGAGAATCAGGCATCTGATGCCTTTAAAGGTCCCCCCATCCTGCAGTGTGAATTCCACTGAATAATGCTGAGCTCCTGGAAAGAGACATCCCTGTGCTGCACTACAGGAGGAATGTGAAAGGGCTGGAACTGTTCCAGGCCTGTTTCAGCATTGCAAATTTCAGACAAACTAGGAAGACAAAAAAGCATGACACATGCTGGGCGTTTGTCAGTTTGTACTTGAGCCTGTCAGGTCCATTGCAGAGATCACAAGATGGGAGTGCCCCAGGATCAGCAGACAATTAAGAAGAAAACTGAATGATCAAACTCTCATGCTGAAAACCACAAGGCAGCTGCGCTGGTTTCCTGCCCATCACATGATTGACTTGTAAAGCAGCTAAACCGTTCTTGTGGCTGTGTGGATTATAGCAATGGAATGGTGTAGCTGCTGAGGGATAAAGGCCAGACTTGGTCTGGCAACAGAGACAGCTAAGTGGGAAAAAGAAAAACAAAACCCTTCACTGATCATTTTCCAGGCCTCCAGGATATGCACCTAGCAACTGTTCATCTCACCAGGTTTGCTGCTGTTCATTCCCCCAGCTCTAGCACTTGGTGGCTTACCCCCACTTGGAGCTATTTTATTTAATAAACCCTGACACGTTTAAAACATGGTCTTGATTTCTTGTGTGTTTGGCTCTTTCTCTTTACTCTCTGAGTCCATCTTGTTTAGTGTCTTTGGCCCCTCTACTTCCCTCCCTTACATTGCACAGAGGAAACAGGTGGGAGTAAATGAAGCATAAAGGGCTCACAGAAAGACAGGAAATGCTGCTGCATAGTGCCATCCGATGGCTCTGCATAGAATGCACAGGCAACATGGATGTCCTTGCACACCAGGAACTGAACTGGGGCCCTCAAGAGCTAAAAGCACCAGTGGCTACAGCCTGCTGCTGCTGAACAGACTCATGTTCGCCATGGATGGGGGACCATGGTGAACATGGTGAAATGGGGGATGGGGCCTCCCCCTCAAGGAGGAGTCAGGGACAAGTCCGTGGATGCAGCATATTCCTCTCCCAAATCCAAGCACATGGTGCAGAAAGCAAGAGCAGAAGTTACTGACCAGCAGTAAGTGCCCTATATACTCTTCACCCTTCACGGGTGGCATGGGCACTTCAGATGCTAACAGGGGACTAATATCAGCACAGCAAAGGGACAAGCCAAAACCGAGGGGCCTGGGAGCCCTATGGAGGGCCATGATCTCAACCAACGTGTGGTCAGCAGGCCCCGTCCTTTGCAGTATTCCTACTGCCAGTGAGTGACATCGTCAATAATGCCAAAGCTGTTGCTATGCTGCTGTGGCTTCTCACTTTCTGAGGGGAGTACAGGGGCCATGGAATTCCTGTTCATATGACGCTGCTCTATAGCGCTCGGGATGCAGAGCAGATGCAGTGTGCCACCCCAGAGCGGGCTGCCTTCCAGGTTGTGGCTATAGCCCTCTAGTCTGTACAGTATGTTAGGATCCTTCAGCACAAGGGACTGCACAGAAAATGGAGGTCATTATCACTGTTTATTTTAGAAATGCAATTAATATTCACTTCCTCATGTTCCCAGCACAACCCCCCCACCTTTTCATGCTCTGCTGCCTTCTCTAGCTCTTAGCATCTCCTGGACAGCAGTCTGGGGCTGCATTGTGAAAGTTGTATATAAAATAAAGTTTATCATCACTTGAATGAATGTGAAACTAACAAATATATCAAAAGCAGAATTGCGAGCACACACTTTTTAGTGCAAAAGTACAAGTAAGAGAGAAGCTTAGTGAGTTTTTTAGGGGGCTTTTACCATCTCAGAGTGCAGTGCAGATCTGTAAGGCTCAGTACATTATAAGCAGAATATTTATGGTGCCACTGGTTTCTGTACTATTTTGATGGAGGAGGCAGATTCCTGGGTATAGATTTTGGCAGGAGGCCCCAGCAGCACAATTTAATGGAGGAGAGGAGAGCGTGGCCATGCAAAATGTCCCCAACATCACGTAGGCCCCCGTCGGTAGCCAGCTCACACCAAAGAGTGGGTGACGCTGGGTGGGAAGGGGCAGGGCTGCCATGAGCCCTGGGCCAGCCCCTCCCAGCTAACCTCTGGCAGTTGCCTCCTGGACTACACCAGAGCAAGCAGCAATCCCCTGCAGTGGTAGAAAAGTGCCTCAAGGGTTGTACTTCTTGAGCCAGCATCAGTCACGCCATGCTTATGTGGGCCAGATCCTTAGCTGGTCTTGCCCTTCAGTGTAACTGTGCTAGGCTCACCCAGCTATGGAAGTGGGCCTGGGTGCTCTGTGTACATGCACACATGGTTTGACCTTGATACACTGCACATCAGTTATAAAAACCCTTTTGTTTTAGAAAGCAAATGAATTTTTGTCCACCCTTGTTAGCTGGGCAGGTGGGTACAGCTTTTGTGGGATCAGGGGAAAGTTCACAGTCTGCTGCCCAATTATGGAAAACACCCGCACTGCCTGTACGTGAAAGGGCAATCTCTCCTGATCAAGCTATGTTGCTGCGTGGGGTCATGGAGATCTGGAGATGGAGCACCTGAGTCTTAGCAGTGCACATTCCAGCAATAAGAGTGGGGCAGATCTCTTGCAAGAGTTTCCAAGCTGATCACTGACACTTACCGGGTGAACTTTGTATAAGAAATGGCTCTTTGCTGCTGGTGCTCTGTATTGAGATTGTGATATGTGTGAGCCTGATACACCTTGAACCTACACCTACATGCCTTAGGAGGAGCTCCACTGAAGTCAGTGGAGACAGAGCAATGGAAACCTGGTATCAGAGGAGAGGAAGGCACTGTAGTTCGGTGTCTATTGTTGGTATATTTGTGACTTGCAGAGCCTCCCATGCTGGAGCCTTCACACAGCTCTGCCAGGGCACCTCATTCCTCACCTAGAGCAGCCCCCGCTGGTGCAGCCCTGTGCACATCCTGAGAATACTATCTTTCCATAGCAATTAGATGGAGCGTCTCCAAATTCTAATCAGAAATCAGGCACATGCCTTTTTACCAGTGAGGGTGATTAACCATGGGCACAAACTCTCCAGGGAAGTGGTGGATTCTCTATCTCTTGATGTCTTCAAATGCCTTTCCAGAAAATATACTTTAGCCAAACACAAGTGAGTGGGCTCAAAGCTGGGGTAAGTGGGTGAAATGTAATGCCCTGTGTTATACAGGGTAGGTAAGTCTAGACGATCTGATGGTGTCTTCTTGCCTAAACACTATGCACATGTGAAAACCCATTTTGCTGGAATCTAAGACATCATTTGTACCCCATCCTCCAGATTCAAAATGGGGATACTTAAACCGCACTATGCTGCATGGTCACCAGTTCTCTGCAGTTTTGCGCAATAAATGTTGGTGATCCCACAGAAATGTTGGGAATCCTAGCCTCTAAGGAATGACAAAGCAGCTGCCTCGGCAGATGGGTGGTGCCATTTCACTACATGCAATGATTATAGCTGTAAAATCAGGGTTCAGTCAGCTGCAGCAGCTGGAAGCACAGGGTTATTTTCTGAAAGGCTGTTACTAATTACATCATAATGATTCCTCCAGTTCCTAAATCCCCAAATGTTTGCAGGTGACAAGACTGGGCTGTTCTACTTGCATGGCCATTCAGAAGAAGGGAGCTTTCACGGCAGTGTTTCCAATGGAAAGAGGGGTTTCAAAAACCAGTTCGTTTGGCTTCCCCTAGGTCATCTTCTTGGCAACGCTGGCATAGGTGCGTTCTATTTCCTCGTTGGCTGGGCATGTGTGGCTGAACTCATCACGGGAGTAGGCATTGTGGAGATAGCGCCAGACGCCTGTCATTTCCGCCGGGATCTCAAAGTTACGGTATTTCTTCGCAGCAATCTAGAGGGGTGAAGGGTGAGAAAATGCAGGTGATTATTAGACTTCTGGGTATCCGGATAAGATCTGGCCCCACTGACCTGGAGGCCCGCAGGCTTTATTGTTAAGGCACTGGCCTGGTATGCAGAAACTCAGACTTCACCTCCCAGCTCTATCATTGGTTCCTTGGGCACCTCACCTAATCTCTCTGTGCCTCAGTTCACATCTGTAAAATGGGGACAATAATCCCACCTTGGGCAGTGTCCAGCACAATGGGGACCCAGTCTCAGCTGGGGCCTCTAGGTGGTACAGTAGAACCTCAGAGTTACGAACTGATCAGTCAACCACACATCTCATTTGGAACTGGAATTATGCAATCAGGCAGTAGCAGACCAAAAAAAAAAGACAGTACAGTGCTGTGTTAAACATAAACAAAACAAAAAAATAAAGGGAAAGTTTAAAAAAAATTTCTGACCAGGTAAAGAAACTGTTTCTGTGCTTGTTTCATTTAAATTAAGATGGTTAAAAGCAGAATTTTTCTTCTGCAGAGTAAAGTTTCAAAGCTGTGTTACGTCACTGTTCAGTTGCAAGCTTTGAAAGACTCAGAACATTTTGTTCAGAGTTATGAACAACCATTCCTGAGGCATTTGTAACTCTGAGGTTCCACTGTAGCATCTTGGACCAAACAGGACTCCATGTCCATGGGCAACTAAGAGTGAATCTTGACTTGGAACTCCCAGGGTGTCCCCTAAAGATTGGCCAAGGCAATCCACGTAAGAGAGGGAGTGAAAATCATGAAGTGGATGAAACAGTGAAGTCCACTGAGTTCCCACAAATCTCTCCCATCCCTTTTGGATCAATACCCTCATTCAGAGGAAGAAGATGGCCAGCTTTGCTGGAGAGAGATTGATAGACTCGTCAGCTCAGAATGTCAGCTTTCTTCGCTCATCCGTCCAGCATGTCAGGGATGGCTATTACACACTGTGCTCTGTTCAAGCATCAATGTTCTCCCTGATTTCACACTTATTCTTCATCATGGATGAGATGGATAGGTTCAAGGTTAAATCCAGAAGCAGAGGAGGGTTGCAGGTAGGAGGGAAGCTGTCCACCCAGTCTGGCTTTGAACCAGAGACATAAAGGTGTCCCAGTGCTTCCAAAAGTACTGGCTGTGAAAGCCATACCCCTGAAAATAACATCAGAGCTTCACGCGGTGCAGAAGGGGTGATACTGTGAAGACTTTACTTGGGACATCACCTTTGAGAGCTAGCCAAGAGCTTCTCAGACTTTGGTTACCAGCACTGTGGTTGGGTGTGGCTAGTGCTGTTGGTCCCTCACAGAAGAGCAGGGACTGGAGTGGAGTTGCCCCTACAAGTTTCTCTCCAGTGCTTTTCCTGTTGAGCTTTAGCTCCCTCAAGTGATGGAGCTTCCTTCACTATCCTTGGGATGAAATTCACCCATGTTTAATGATCAGACCTGGCTCACCTCGCCAGCCCACTGCTCAGTTAAATGCCCTACTGAAGGGACAAGCGAGACACAGAGCAGGGGATAGTGCCAAAGGAGATGAGTAGAGACAGGCTTGAGTCAAGATATTCTGAGCTGGAATTGGACAGCGCCTCAGCTCCCCAAAGCTTCACAAGGTCAGATGTGGTGAGCTGGCGCTAACTGGGAGTGTAAAGGGACCTGTACTGCTTTGGGAGGTGATTCTCACAAGCGCCTAAGGCCCAGATCCTCAAAGGTACTCATATGCCTCACTGGCATTGATCTCAGTGAGGTGGTAGGCCTAAGTGACTTAGGAGCACAAGTCCTGCTAACTGTCACAGGACCTTGCACTCCCTGGGCATGAAGGCACTTTTGAAAATTCTGTACTTCGTGTGCTGGCCTGCCCTTTGACCCAGAGATTGTGGCCTCTATAGCTAGTGGGTGGATTTACTTTGATGATGTGCAGCTTGGGCAGCAGATTACAGTCAGCTAATGTTAGCCTGTTCCCATCCAGGAATTTCCTCTTGGAGACCAAGACTTCCTCAGTACTGTCCTGGTCGATTTCTTCAGGGAGCGGGTTGTTCAGGTAGGTGTCCAGGCGTTTGAACTCCCTCAGCAACGCTTTCTCAAAATCTGCACCCAAGGAGAAACCACAGTGTTAGTGTGAAAGACCTTGAGCAGATTCTGCTCTCACACCCACCAGTTTCACTGTAACTCCACTGATTTCAGTAGAGTTACTCTTGATCTACACCAGCCCAACTGAGATCAGAGTCTGGGTCCCTGGTGTCAGATAATGAGCCTGCCCCCATCAAAAAAAAAAAAACACCCCACCCTCACAGACAAATCCCTGATACTTGTACTGTTGAGCTGGGCCATACATGAAGAGGGGTTTCCACCTGGGACCACTGTTGCGATTTCGGTGAAGAAATCTTGGAATATATCCTTTTGGCACCTTCAAAAGAGCTCTAGGATCTGAACATGCCCCTAATACGTATTGCCACCTTTCTCTGAGAGGGAGTGGTTAGAGGGGGTTGGCCAAACCAGTGATAGATTGCCTCCCCAAGCCCAGATCTATCAAACACAGTGCGATGTCCCACTGCCCCCAGTAGGCTGTGCCAGAACTGCTCAGAGTGTGTACAGAACAGGGCTCTATGCAGGTGGAGTTACCAGAGCTGCTCCTTTAGCAGCCACCTATCCTGATGCTGTGCTGCTTCCAGGCATTTACAGCACAAGCTATGGATCATGATCCTCAAATGGTGCTGGGTGAAAGGCAGGGTTGCTTCTGTCCTTCCAATTCATTGCTTTACTTGGGCAGGTGGAGTGTGGGAAACAGCGGGGACTCCAGCCCAGCCATAGCATGCCCTCTCAAACAGCAGGAATCCTGCACATAGGAGTTATCACCAATACTCAGCACCTCTAGATCCCTGCCACTGCTGCTGAGAGGCATCCCCCCAACACCTCTCCTGGAGGTTCTGTAGCTCCCATTCTGTGCACCGACATCCCCACCGTCACGGACTGTGAACAGCTGAGACACCCTCTGGATCCCCCTGGCTGAGTAAGCTATTTTTCTAATAGGTTTTGCTTCAGGATCCAGGGAAATGATGGACTCAGAATAATAAATAAAAATACCCCAGGGTTCCTTACTCTCATTCGCTTCCTTGTGAGGATTCTTGATGTATGCAGAGAACTTGGCAAAAATGTTGCTGCCCACATCAAAGGACTCCTTGTATTTGGGGCTTAGGTGTGGGTACCTTAAACAGATAATTGCATAGAGTCATATACGGAGAATTCATTGCCATTAGAAGGCTACTCAGCTGCGTTCTCCTCTGGTGACTATACAACCCACGAGCACTGAGATGGGTTCAAAAGCATAAAGCCCTGCAATGATCAGCCTCATCTAGCTTCTTGCCCAAGGGATAAAGGGAAGCTCTGAGCTCTGCTGCCACTTCCAGGATGCTGGCCTCAGACAGGAATGCACGGATTGGCTCAAGGGGGATATGGAAACTCATGCAGCTCCCATGGGGAAATGCCTTTTGTTCTTGATTTATCCCAGTATACCCTGCATGCCAACATCATCCCAGCTGTTGTGTTAGGCCCAGCCCTGCACTGGCCCTAAGGTGGGCTCTGCCAGACTCAGGGTCTGTCCACACTGCAGTCAGAGCGGGGACTGCAGCCCGTGTAGACAGACCCAAGCCAGCCCCCCAGCACAGGCTAGCAGCTCCAGTACCTACCCAGTGGTCTGGGGTGATGAATGAGTGAAGAAGGCTGAAGGGTGCCCCAAAATAACACTGCTGCAGGTAGCAAAACCTCTCCTGGCAGGGGGTGCTGTTCTGTAACTAAACCTGACCATCTGAGCAGGTAATATGCTTTTTCCCATTAGTCTGTTTATCATAGGGTGGCTGGCCCCTTAAAGGAGAGCAACCCCATCTCAGCCCACCTGTAGGTCATTAATGCCATGCTCAGGTGTCTGGTTGGCAGCTAATGAGTGCCTGGACCTGAGGAAAGGTAGCTCAGGTGGTGGCGGGTGCACCTAGAGGAGATTCCCCAGGAGATCAGCACTACTGCTGGCTGAGCTTTCCCAGGGCAGGGCAGGGCTGGAAGGACTAACCAGTGAGCCCCAGGAGGGGACCTGGGGGACTCTCAAATGCAAGGGATGTAAGCCTGCCTGAATTATTACTCAGGCCATGGAGGAGGCTGTGGGACTCCTGAGTTTATAGGAAGAGGCTTGAATTAGTTCCCAGAAGAAGGGGAAGACTTGAGGGGCTAAAGAGCTTTGTACTCTGTACATGAGTTAATCCATAAGCCATTGGTCTAAGTGCCCTTGTCTGGGAGAGGAGAGGGCAGGACTGCACCATGCTATTGCACTGAGCTGAGACTCACTTCTGCCCCATCTCTGTGCTGTTCCTGCTGGGCTGAAAGCTGTTAGGTGAGCAAGGATGGAGAGCAAAGCCTCTGTGTTTCATGTGCTCAGCAGTCACCCGGTGAAAGGCTTGAGCCTTGAGTGTTGGTGTGTCCCATGGTCGCTAAGGGCGCACTCCTCCAGAGGCATTTCTGCCCCTAACTCTCACAGGAATCAGGCCTCTCAGACTGGGGCTTTCAGAGGGGCTCAGCCCCTGCCACTGCAGACAGATTTGCAAGAGATTCCAGCACTCAACTTGCGCCCAATTTGCTGAGCTGCTTTGCAGCTCTGGCCCTAGGACCTAGCGGGTACCTTGGATTCCTTTAGCATGAGCTCCTGGAGTGTCCCCATGCCAGCTTGGTCGGGACGTGGCTGCAAACTGGAAAGGGTCACACAGCAATGACCTCTAGCTAGGCATATCCCAAAGTTTGGGTAGGCACAGAGGGGAGTTTTCAGGGCAATATGGAGCTGAAGGAGGAAACCCAGGCTAGGATTCTGCTCCCTGCTACCAAAGAGTGTTGCTTTGGGTTCCATCCAAACAGCCATGCAGCCACCAACAGCTGGTAACTCATCAGGGAGGTGAGAGGGGGGAGACTCGGGCGAGCCACACAGCTTTCTACAGCTCAGGATCTGGCCTAAAGCCCCAGCTGTGAACTGTTCCGGCCCTTTAAGGTGTCTCCTGTTTACAGCTGCAGCGAACAGTCAGGGAGAGAGCCAAGAATGAGTGCATAATAACCGCTGGGCTGGTAGCTGGCTGCATTTCTAACCCCTGGGCTGGAGTGTTTACCTTGGCTCGGCTACATGCACCTGCCCCTTTCAAAAACAAGCAGTAAAAAGGTTTTCAGATCCCTCCCCGTCCCCTGCTGCAAAAATAACGGCATCTGCTTCTTGGGTCTCTACATCGATCCACCTGCATATTCTCACCACATCCCCTACCCCTGTGGCTCGCCTGTCCAGCCCCTTTCCCTCTTTGCCTGCATCCAGAGATCACACAGTGAATTTCCTCCCATTGTGTTATCTCACAGGCCAAACTGTTTCCTTGCTGCTTAGCTAGTCATAGAGGAAGGGGGAGATGGGTCACAACCTTAAACCAACCGTCTCACACTAGGCAAAAGCCTATCTCTGCTTCTTCCCAGGGACACACAGCAGTACCTTGGCCTCAGCAATACCCTCATGAGAGAGCAATATATTACTCAGAGCAGGGGACTAGGGACAAGGGACATTCTACTCTCTGCCACTGGCTCCCTGTCCCGCTCTGTGCCTCTGTCCGTCCCCCCCGCCCCACAAGATGAGTACCATTGCTGAACTGATCAAAGTGCAAGGGGTGAGAGGGGAGGCAGGGGGCAGGGGAAGCCCAGAACTGGGTAAGTGCAATGGCCACTACTGCACCCAGGCCATTCAAGCTTTGCCATGGCCACAGATCTAGGCCCAGTGTTGTGATCTGGTGGCAGTTCACATCTCCTGGCTGGAAGGTTGCAAAGCAGTGCATAAGACTATGATAATAAATACTTAGGAGGCGCCAGTGTCTGCTCCAGGAACTCCTCGATCTTAATGAAGTCTGTTTTCAGCTCCTTGTTGAACAATAAGAACGGAGGGTTGGTCCCTGGAGCGAGAGATTTCAGCTCTTCAGGTTTCCTGAAATGAATTTTTTTTTAAAAAGAGAGGGATTCACTGCTGAGGTGAAGGCCTCACTGCACGTGCAGTGTCACAATCTCATCTCACCACCATGCACAACCACCACAAAGAACATAGAATGGTAGCACCGGAAGGGACCCTGAGAAGTCATCTAGTTCAGGCCCCTGCACTGAGGCAGGACCACGTAAACCTAGAACATCCCTGACCAATGTTTGTCCAACCTGCTCTTAAATACCACATGGTGAAGGCATCGAATAGTGAGAGACACAGATTAGTACATGGAGGAGACACAGAGATGAGAAGGAATCGTTGGCCCTGTGTTTTGAAGCCAGAGCCATGCTGTTCAGGAGAGGGAGCTCCCTGGATAAAGGCCCAAATTGTACCCTGAGTTCACAGCTCCCATTGACTTCACGGGCCATTGGGACATCCATCTTTGGCAGCCCATGGGATATGTGTAGTCATTTCAATTTGCCAGAGAGGGCTCACTGCCATCTTTTCATGGCCCTGTCACTTCAGGATATCTTGTATGAATCTCCATGGACAAACTTCTGTTGTTCACATTGTGTCCCCAATTGCTTAAGACACAATGGCCCGAACTGTTGATTTTAGGACCAGATTTCCTGCTGGCTTATCCCCTGTGTAATTCCATGGAGGTCAGCAGCAGGGGGCAAATAGAGCATAAGTGAGGTGAGAATTTGGTCACAGCTAGACGGATAGCAGGGACACCGCCTTGTAATGATGCCAGTCAGCTCCATCTATGCCAGTGACATGGCAGATGTAACGAAAGGGGACGTGATGCTGACAGCGGGAGAGATCTGAAGTGTAGAGTGAAGAGCAATTGAGTCATATGACACTAAGATTTTGTTGGTGCACACCAGGGGTAAGCAACCTATGGCACGCATGCCGAAGGTGGCACGCAAGCTGATTTTCAGTGGCACTCACACTGCCCAGGTCCTGGCTGCTCTGGGGGGCTCTGTATTTTAATTTAATTTTAAATGAAGCATTTTAAAAACCTTATTTACTTTACATACAATAGTTTAGTTATATATGATAGACTTATACAAAGAGACCTGCTAAATGAAGACTTGGCACACCACTTCTGAAAGGTTGCTGACCCCTGGTGCACACAATCCAAGGGGCAGCCCTGAGCTTCCCTGCTGTGTACTCTGGATGTCTCACTGGCAAGAATTACCTCCATTCCCTTACCTTGTCATGTCCACTGTGGTCACATTGAATTTGACTCCTTTGAGCCACAGAACCATGAAGAGACGCTGGCAGAAGGGACAATTCCCAATGTTCTCGCCATCCAGGCCAGCCTGCAGAAGGAGCGAAATAGACCAATGCTGCTCACTGGGCATATGATGTCTCCCACAACTGGGCTTCTGGCAGTGGCTTTGAGCAAGGAGCTGCTACCACAGCTCTGGGCTTGGTAAACAGGCAGTGGCAGCATAACAGGTGAGTCATTGGTTTCATTGAGAGTTAGGCCAGATTGTCAAAGGTACTTTTCTCTCCAATTATTTTTAAAAAAAGGAGATTCAATGCAACATTATGGTTGAGATTTCAAATGGACTGGAGATAGGAGATCATAGATTATCAGGGTTGAAAGGGACCTCAGGAGGTATCTAGCCCACCCCCCTTGCTTAAAACAGGGCCAATCTCCAACTTTTTTTTTTTTTTACCCTGTATCCTTAAATGGCCCCCTTAAGGACTAAGTTTACAACCCTGGATTTAGCAGGCCAATACTCAAACCACTGAGCTATCCCTCCCCCCTAATGCTCAGCTAGTTTCTGTAGCAACTATAATCAAAGTCACATGGCACATTTATAATCTGTCTAGATATAAGCTCAAGCTGCAAAGTTTGCATCTGTGTTTAGGTTTTTTTAAGGGATATGTTAAGATTCAGGGGTCCAGTCCATCCCATTACACAGAGAGACACCTAAGCATCAAATTCAGATCTAGGTTTGCATCTGTATTTTGAAAATCCCTTCCCAGAAGTCTGGGGTTGGTTAGAGGTTGGGGGTCCATTACAGAGACAGGGCATCAGGCTGATGGAAATTACACGGGGAAGATGAAGGGGAGAGGTGGGGGAAGCCCAGTGCATAGCCAGCCCAGTACTAGGGAAGTGCAGTGGCCACTACTGCACCCATGCCATTCTGAGCTTTGCCACAGCCATGGCTCTAGGCCTAGTGTTCTGATCTGGTGGCAGTTCACAGCTCCTTTGCACAGTTGTGAATGATCACACATGATGCAAAGCAGGGGGTAATTAGCCCCTACTACACTAACTTACACCCAGGCTTGGTGAGCTACATCAGAGGAGTCATGTAAGGGGAGGAGGTATACGTTACAGGTGGCAGGTGGATTCACTAGCCCAGATAGCCTGCATTGCACCCCTGCAGTGCATACAAAAGCAAACATAACATTATCAAGTCACACTCCAGCATCCAGGCATCCCAGCTGAGCTGGGGAAGCTTTGGAGTCCCATCCAAACTGGCAGCCAAACTCTAGTGAACGCGGTAGCAACCCCTTGAATTTAATCTAGCTATTTATACCATCCTTGTCACTATGGTATCTGAGTGCCTGAAATGCACCAAAACTGATTGTCATCAGAGCAGGTGGGCCGTGCCCCTAATGAGGGTGCTGGGTTCATGAACCAGCACCACTCACAGTGATTGTTTTATAAGCTAGTGTGGTATTGTTTCTGTTTCCTGGGCGGGAGCTTGGTCAGAGGGGAAGACAATATGAAAGCTCTCTGTGCCCCTTGCTGCCATGTTTTGGAAAGCCTGTCTCTAGAAGCTGGATTGTCAGGGGCTCTTCAGACAGGAAGCAAGAAAGGGAGGGGGAAGCCAGTACACTCAGCGCTGGTGGTAGCGGTGGGGGAGAGAGGCACAAAAGGAGGATGGAGTTTGATAATGGATTCAACAGGAAGGGAGGATCCTCGCTGGCAGGAGGAAAAACTCAAGAGGGAGGGTGTGGGAGAAAATGCACTAACGTTTTCCAGGAAAACAGTAGTTTGTTTTCTTTTCACTGTTCACTTGCTGATTTAAAGAGACAAGGCATATATTCCTAAAGGCTCAGAGTTTCCATGAACCAGACAAACAATTCCCTTTTTAAAAACAAAAGTCAGTCTTCAGTCAGTGCAACAAAAATGAAGAACACTGCAAGCCTACTGGGCAAATCCTGAGACTACCTTGTCAGACACAGATTACAGCCCTCATTCTCTGTAGAAGTCCTAATCAACAAATACATCTAGACAGGCACTTCCAGGAGTCTTGCATGTGTTTGGAAGGCTCTGAGGTCAGTATAGGAGAGGTGGGATCATTCAGTACAAGGCAATAATAACTCTCAAACTGTGGGCCCCATCTCCAAGTGGGGTTCTACTATGAAAAGTGACTGTAACAATACCACCTGGGGTGTTCCATATTTATAAACCCACGATCTGGGCTCCTGCCTTCTTGTGCATCAGTGGCAGCATAGCAGGGTCTGCAGGCTGCACTGTGCTCTTGAGGTGACATTTTCAGAAGCACCTAAGAGTAGATTTTAAAAGGTCATTAGGCCCCCTAACTCACACAGAATTGGCCAGCGCCAATGTCTACACAGCAATCTTACAGCCCCACAGCCCGAGCCCCATGAATCAGGTGGCCCCAGGAGTGGCGCCAGGGTTTTTGGTGCCCTAGGCGTGGGTCCTTCCATGCTCCTGGTTGTTGGCGGCAATTCTGCGGCGGGGGGGTGGTCCTTCCGCACTCCTGGTCTTCGGGGCACTTTGGTGGTGGGTCCTGGAGTGAGTGAAGGACCCGCCGCAGAATTGCCGACGCCGACCCAGAGCGTGGAAGGACTCCCCGCTGCCAAATTGCCACTGAGGGCAGCAAAATGCCACCCTCCCAAATTCTAGTGCTCTAGGCAACCACCTTGGTCGCCTAAATGGAAGCGCCGGCCCTGGGTGGCCCAGGCCAGCCACTGGGGTTTTATTGCAGTGTGGACATACCCTTAGGCACTGGGGGTCCTGTGGTACCTTATAGACTAACAGAGATATTGGAGCATGCTCCAATACGTCTGTTAGTCTATAAGGTGCCACAGGACTCTTTGCTGCTTTTACAGATCCAGACTAACACGACTACCCCTCTGATATTAGGCACTGGGGGCGTCTCAGTCCCACTGAAAGTCAAGGGCCAGACTTTAGAGGTGCTCAGGTGCCTACAGATACAGATAGATGCCTAAGATGTACTTTAATAAATCCCACACAAGTTAGGCACCCAACTCCCAAGGGCTTTCAGTGGGAGTGAGGCATCCAGCCTGCTTAGGGCTTTCAGAAATGCCACTAGGTATCTGTCTGCAGCTTTAGGTTCCTGCTCCTACATAGCTTGGAAAATCAGTCCCCTGCTCACAAAGGCATCTTTGGAAATTTTACCCCGATCCATCAGACTCTTGTAAAGACAACTAGAGCATCGGAATCAAACCAAGGAAAGCTGATGGTTTAAATAAACAAAATGACAATTTAAAAATGTTCTCCTTTTACCTTTACTATGCTGAAAAGAAACTATTCAAATGAATATTCTCCCAAGAGTATTTTCTGTTACCGTTTCTGATCAAACAGCTGTGTAATCGATTGTTTCCATCTCAAGAGTCATACGGAACAGGAATAAGCCACTAGTAACTACAAGGCCTCAGCACTGCAAATGCATACATGCCTAATTTTAAGCCCCAGAGTATTTCCACCCAAGTCAGTAGGACTATTCAGAGACTGAAAGCCAAGCCCATGTGTTTGCAGGACTGTGCCCTCTTGCTGCTGAAGCAAATATCATTTACAGAACAGGAGGTGATCAGAATAAAAGAATTAAGAGAAATGGAGCAACTTAGGTCCAGATCCTCAAAAGTATTTGGGTGCCTAACTCCCATGGGTTAGACAAATAACGAAATTATGGGAACAAAGGTAGGACAAATGGGATGAACTGATTTAATATGAACAAATGAATTAATATAACTTGTAAAAATCAATTTGTATATCTACCAGCACTCAAACAGTCTTCTGCCTCACCTCCGCTTCATGCCCTTATCTGCTGTGTTTGTCACTCCCTCTTTTAATAGGTGTGTAAGAAAATAATTTGGACTGCTCACAAAATTCTACTTGTTGATTTTAAGAAAGGTAATAACTAAAATCTTTTCAAATAGTCATATTTACAAACGAGGAAAATCTTCTGAGTGCTGAAAGCTTAGAGGGCTTTATTACCTTTCTTGGAGACCTTTACTACTGCAGAGAATTGAAAAAATACCAAACCCATAAACCTAAGATGGAGATTGGCTACCTTATAGCCACCGATAATGGGAAGCTGAGCTTTTTGGTGCTAGATGGCTGATTTGGATTTAGGATAGGCCACAGACAGCTGGAAGTCATTACTGCTGATTTATGGAGACCTACTTGCAAGGAGCGAATGTTCTCCTAATTCCACAGCTACAATACAAGTGGTACTGAAAGAATGGTGTGTGTGTTGACACTGTTATCACAGAAGCCAAGGGCTGAATGAACTGTGGTGGCAGCCCTAGATGTGATCTCCCTAGATGAACGTTCAGATGCACTGGGAGCATATCAATAGGGCAGGGAGATTCCTCTGCTATCTCTACTAAACTGGCCCGTTAGACATAGAAGATTTTGCTCCCCAGGGTTGTCCTCCTCCCACGTTCACATGCAATTACCTAGCAATCAGACTCTAGTAGGAGATTGGCTAGTGGAGTTTGACAAATGCCCCCTTACAATACACTTCTGAGCTGGAAGGAGCTTTCCCTGCCATTGCAATGGAGGCAGTCATATCATCCAGGCTTGAGAGTTCAGTGACAGCTAAGGATCAACCTCTGGGGAAGGAGAGCAACAGACACAGAAAGACTGTTGATTGTGTGACCTAAAGAGAGGACCAATATTGCAGATCAAGGGGGAGCGAAGGGATAGAAATTGAAAGGAGCAAAGTGCCAGAGTGAGGGCACAGGAAAGATCTAGGGTATATTTTTTTTATTCTTTTAAAAATTAATCCAAAGCTGGGTAATGTTACACAGAGCTGAATTTTAACAACAGAATGATGACTGTAGAAAAAAGCAAGTCCAGTGACAGACAGACAGCTCCTTAACTCATATAAATGGGTGTAGCTCCACCAACTTCAGTGGTGCTGCACTGATCCATAGCAGCTGAAGATTTGGCTCTTAGTTTAACAGTTAAGGTGGTGGCCAGTCCATCACCAGTTCTGACACAAACTTCCTGCGTGATCTTGGGCAAGTCACTTTGAGTCAGATTTTTAAAGGTATTCAGGCACTAACCCCCCTGGAAATCAAGAGAAATTAGATGCCTTTAAAATACATCCCTTAATGTCTTTGTGCCTCTCTTCCCCATCTATAAAATGGAGATAATCATTTCTTTCTCCCACCCTTTGTCTGTCTTGTCTTCACGGCAAAGTGGACTCAAGTTATAATTCGAGTCCTGTCCAGACACAAAACCCCTTGACTCTAGTGCGGTGGTGCTTTTACTTCCTGTAGATGAGCCCAAGTGTGGGTATAGGGTAAAGCTCAAGTTAATACAACTTGTCAGCTGCTGGTATGACCACTCTGCAGTGTGGGTGCAGGCTAGCATCATTCGAGTGCTGATAGTTCTCTGATGCCTTCCCACAATTCCCCGTGTGCCCAGAAAGGAGAGGCAAGTTTCCCCACAACTCACTGATAAAGAGACCATAGAGTGGCACAGCCTACAACAATGCAAGGAACCATGGGATGGCCCCCAGTAGCCGTAGTGACACAAATGAGTGAATGCAATGCATGCTGGTATGGACACAGCAGCTCAAGTGTTAGTTCTCCATGTGGCTGCTCTCACCCACGCAAGGCTAACTCCAGAGGGGTAAACTGAGTGTGGCTAACTCAAGTGAACTGCAATGAAGACATACCCAGGGGCCATGCCAGGGACTGTCTCTTCTTGTGTGTTTGTATAGTGCCTGTCACAACAGCGTATGCCTCAGGAATAGAAATAATGATCACAAATAATAGCTTTTACCATCTAAAGATGCATGAGTTACAAGGAAGAAAAATCAAGATCAAGAAGTTCTCAACAGAGCTTCAGGAACTGCCACTCTGGGAACAATAGCAGAGACAGGTAACAGGGCAGCGGCATCACATCCTCGATGTCCAGTGGGTCAATATCTCTGCCAGGAGACTAGACCAGTCCTGTGAGGTGCTTGGAACTAGGTGTTCAGCACCTTGTGGGAAGCACTCAGCATCTCATGGGATTCTTTTCCCCCAAAAGACAGGGTTGAGGTTTAGGGCCAGATTCTCTCCCACCAACACTGGTGTGAATGGGGTGTAATTCTAAAGTTACTCCAGTGTTAACTGGGGAGCAGGATCTGGCTCCTGATCTTAAGAGGTGCTGAGTGCCTACAACTCCCATTGGGATCGGTGGTTGCTCAGCACCCCTTTAGATCAGACCCTGTTTCATTAAAGACTGCCTGCCAAAGATGGTTAAAACACAGAAACTGTTATGGTAGGGGACTGTTAGTTTACCACCATACTACTTGTTCCAACTGGTTTTTTTTTTGCTGCTAAATTAAGTAAGTTTTAGGGGAAGTACAGACTATGTTTGTTTTCTGTTTCTCTTCTCTAATAAAAAGCCCCTTGACTCTGATGCAGCTTTGAAACAATCTTGTGTATCATTTTCCTGCCTTTCCCTAAGATAGTTAGGGACTAGCTAGGTAACAGTGATAAAACAGGGAACCACAGAAGCATTGAATTCACCAGCAAAATACCCAGGGCCAAGTTTGGTTTTAACAATTGAAGGACAGTGAACAGGAGATGATCTTAATGAAGTATCTATGTTCAGCAACTTAGCTTAGGCTTTGAGAGGTTAAGGACAGATAATATCTTTTACCTGACCCCGGAATAGTTTTACTTTGGACAATCCTGTACATCAACAGCGAGAGTGGAGTCTGAGTCCCTAGATTTCTAACATAGACCGAGGTAGCCTTCTGTTATTTGCTGTGGGAAGGATTCGTTGTAATAGCTGGAGAATAAAACCTCCTATCTCATTTAAATGACACTTTTAGAACATTAAACATTTCTTTTTAAAAGACTCAGAATCTCAACATTATTTGTATCCTGAAATCTTGAGCATTTGCTGTTTGCATCAAAATGCCCTAGACAAAGTCACTTGTTATTCTGTTACTGTGATGGTGTAATCAATGGCCAGCCAAGTAACAAGCACAGGGCCGGGGAATTTAAAGTTATGGAAGTTGTTTGGGGTCATGTCTCACTCTCAAACACTCATTTGGAAATTCAGGCTCTCTAATTTATGTATTGCTTTCTCCACTTTTGCTAAGAATGTTTTGAAGAGGGGAGTTGAATGTTCCAAAGGAAATTGTCCCCAAAGCACTTAACTGAAGGGAAAACATTTCTACAGCAAAAAAGCCTTCAGCTGAATAATCGACACATGCAGAGTAAAAGAGAGACAGAGCAGTTCAGAGAGTCTGTCTTGCAACCACAACTTGGTGAGAAGCTGAAATTGAGTGTGTGTTTTTGTGTTATTGTCTGTTATCTCTTCTGGACAGGCTCACGCCTTATTTGTCTCAGTAAGGCACATGCCATATTTACACTGCTGTATATATGATTTATATCAGCATAACAACAATTAATAAGACAACATCACACCAAAGGAACTTGATCCCCTTGATAACTTCATAACCTTTCAATTCCTTTGACACTATGCAGTAGAACGCATACCTCCCTGCAGAGCCCGGACTGGGAATTCCCCTTGTCTGGGCATGCTTGGCACCCTTTTCTGCCAGCCGCTGTGCACACATATGTGTAGTCACGGGTCTATCTGCCTATATGTACCGCTGACAATTGCAAATGGGACAATAGCCCCCACTCTGAAACGATAAAGCACTTGTAAAAAAATCTGCTGGTAACTTCACCAAAAGTAACTGGCGAGTTTAGTGAGTCGTTGTCCTTCCTGCTTGGGGTAAATCCAGCATGCAGAATTCATAAGCGTACATGTCTCTGAAACTCACCTTCACGAAAAGCTCTATCTCAGGCTCCTTCCGAGGGCTGTGCCGCTGGCTTGCCATCCTCTCTGCTTGTTCAAACTGCTAGCCACTCTCCACTGGAGCAACTTGCTCTGTTCTTTGCTGCTATTGAACCTTTGAGTGGAAGCGGGTGGCGATCCAATGGGAGAGCCGCTGGTGTATGCTGAAGGACCTCTCTAATGAAGATACACCAAGCCCTGTTGCCAGCTTCACTCACCAATGGGCAGTTCTATCGCGGTTCTTTTCCTTCCTCCTCCTGAATTCTGAACTGAGGGGGAGTGACAGAGTGTTTGCAGCAACTGCTGGAGGGGCAAGGGTATTTCCACAAGGGCCTCCCAGTTGTGACTCAGCATCCTAATCTATCAGAGAGCATGCATGAGGTCCCCCTGTCAGCTATCAAGCAGACCAGATGCTGCCCTGGGCTCTTTCTCAGCCGTGGGCTTATGTCCCAGAAAAGGTCCTTCCACTTCTGTTACTGTAAACTCCCACCCATGAGAGCTTTTATGACAGGAAATGGGACGGAAGTGTCTTGTGCTTCATCAGTTGGAGAGATCACTTATCTAATTATCCTGTCCAGGAGGCAAAAAGTCCACAGCTCCCGAGCACATCTCTCCCCCCACAACACTCACTAAGAGAAAGCAAGCATTGTTGGGAAAGACCCTAGATTCACCGATAAAAAAGGCAAACTTCCCTCTACTCGGCACAACTTTAAAACACATAGTATCTGCCTTAAACAATAACATCTGAGCAGGGCCCACACTGGCAGCTCAAATCTGAATCCCTCTCCACCCTTTGGGGAAAGCTCCAGCAATCCAGGGAAGGGTCTGAATTTCATACCTCTGGCCTCTCACTTTTGTGGGCTGATTTAGAACCCCAGATGTGAGCAGCCCCCAAATCAGCAGGAGTTTCAATTCCAATCCTGATCTGAACCCTGTGGCTCCGGCTCATCTCCTCTGGATCCAGTTCACTTTCCATGTGTTATTCTTCCGTTTCCTTAGAGAGTTTCATGGATTTGTCACAGATATTTGTGTGTATCATCAAGGGCTGTGTGACAGGGGAGAGGTGGGGAGCTGCTTGGTCCATAGTGAACAAGGGAATATCTCCAGATGTCCTCTGCCCTTGCACAGGTCGCCCAGGAGAGGGAATGCTTGGTGAGACAGAGTGGGAAGAATGGCTTGGGGCAGGTCAGGCCCCCCACCCAGGAATTTAAGAGAAACTGGAGAAGTTTACTGTCTGCCTTCCACACTCTGTCCTTTGCTGATTGGGAGCTGCTGGGACAAAAAGTTTGGTTTGGCCCAATGGAAGTCCATCACAGATAGATCAGCTCTTCAGACAAAAACACAGAGATTGAGGATGGGTCCTTCTCTTTGGCCCAGAGACTCCCAGGGGCCAATGGGAGGTGTTGCTGCTTTCCTGGCAGCAAGGGAGTGGGGGAAGTGACTGCCCTATCTATGCCTTAGCAGGGAATCTTTCAATCAGACTCAGCGTAAGAGCCTAGTACTGGAGATAAAGTCATTTCATTAGAAAACATGACCAACTTGCTTTTCCTTCAGAAGGGAAGGGTCATGAATGTGTTGTTACTAGTTGGCTGCCCTTCTCCCCCACTCGCCACCCCCTTGCCCTGGGATTCCTGATTAGAGCTAGAGCACCCACTAGAAAAACAAAAGCGAGGCCTCTCCATTACAGCAGGGGGCAATTTATTGGATTAAACTTTTTTTCAATGAATTCAGGGTGACCAAACCATGTCGTGAATTCAGGTCAAATTAGGATGACTAGACAAGAGGAAGAAAATAGGGGGGGAGCAAAACAAAAAACAAAAAAAAACTGAATGCTGCCAGCGGAGCGAAATATCGGGACAAATTGTGTCCTAACCAAAGATCGGTCGGGACACGTGACAAAAACACCTAAATATCGGGACAGTCCCGAGTTTATCGGGACATCTGGTCACCCAAGGTCAAATTCACTGAATTGTTTTGGTTAAAAAAAAAACTTGGAAAGAAGCCAAAAAAATTCCATTTGGGCTTTGAACTGACTTCTTTGTTTCAAATTTCACTTCACGTTGACTTTAAAAAAAGTTAAAAAATACCCCTGTTCAAAACCAAGCCATTTCCTTCCATCTGAAACTAAACTTCATTGACTTTTCCCATATGGCCAGTGAACCAAAAACTCAGTTATTTTCACAGATCTCCGGCCAGCCCTCATAGTTCAGGACATAGGCTGAGCCCCAGCGAGGGTTGGAGAATAATACCTCTGTCTGGGACAGCATTGCACACTTCAGTATTGTAGCAGCAGGACCCACTGTCGGCCACAGTGCAAAATGCTGGTTCATTCTGCTCTGGCTGCATGTATGGGCCAGTGTCACAAGCTCTAGCCTTGGAATCAGGGGAGCTGTCTTCTGTAATGATATCTGCTTGCAGTTCTGCTATTCAGCAACTAGGGGCTATACTGAAAATTTCAGAAAGAGTGTGGTCTGTGGGACTAAGCAAAAATGGAGGCTTCATAGATTTCAAGGCCAGAAGAGACCATGTAGGCTACATCTACACTAGGAGCCTGAGGTGCAGGGTCGGCTGCAGGCACCAATGTAGGAAGCAGATGCTTGGGGTGGCCAATTCAAAGGGTGGCACTCCATCCAGTATTGGGGCAGCTCGTCTGGGTCTTTGGCAGCAATTCGGCAGCGGGTCCCTCATTCCCTCTCTTCCTCTTTGAGCTGCCGCCAAATTGCTGCCGAAGAGGAAGAGAGGGAGGACCCGCCGCCGAACTGCCGCAGAAGAAGCGGCGCGATTGAGCTGCTGCCGAAGTGCTGCCACTCATCTCTTTTTTTTTTTTGTCCACTCAGGGTAGCAGAAAAGCTGGAGCCAGCCTTGTTGGGGTGCGATTCCCCTGCTCGTATACACAAAATCGAATGGTATACATAGTAGCATAGCTGCAGTAGTATAGGTAGCAGCAGTGGGGACACGAATTAGTTGTGTACCCACCTGTTTCAAGTAGGTTTGTCCTAGGCATGGAAAATCAGTGCCTTTGCTGTTGCTACTATGGCTATGCTGCTATTCGTGCTCATGCTAGCTCACTGAAAGCTAGCGTGTGTGTGTATGAGGGGTGAATCACACCCCAAGTTCCATTACCCTGGTCTAACTGCCTGTGCTACACAGGCAATAAAACTTCCCCCAAATAATTCCTGTTTGAACTAGAGCACATCTTTTAGAAAAACATCCAATCTTGATTTAAGGATGAAGCTGGAAACTCCGATGGAAGGCAGCTTGTTTGTTTTGCTGCTGTTTCCCCCAATAAATGCCTGTTGTTTACCCAGATGGTGAATTCATCCATTCTGACACTGACACTGAGTGTGATCTTGGGCTAGTCCCTTCACCTCTGCATGCCTCAGTTTCCCTATCTGTAAGAACATCCCTTTCTAAAGAGTTCTGAGATAATAAGTGTCACGAAAGTGTTAAGTATACTGAGGATTAGCACACAGCCCCTGCTTCCTATCTTGAATGAGTCACCCCAGAGGCGCAGAGAGAGTTCAGAGATTTCTGAAAATGAGCATGCCCCTGGTCAGAAAATAGCTATTGCAAGGACATTTTGGTGACCAATGTTGTCTGCTGCAGCAGAGCACATGGGAAGCATTTCTGCTGGGAGCTCCTGCGTTTATGGCACGGAGCCATAAGACTCAGTTACTGGTGAGGAGCATATCATCACCTGCCTGGTGATACCCTGCAGCTCTGAAGTTCTCCTCTGCTGTTCACCTCCTGCCCAAGGACAGGAAGAAAGAGACACTCTTTGAGGTATCTCACCAACCCACCTCTTGGGGCTGGTCTTGCAAAAGTCTAGACATAGGAGATGCTCTTATTGTATAATAGGAGTATTACTTAAACCAACTGTAATGCTGCCCACTCCGAAAGGAAGCCTGTGCGTAAGGCACTGAGTTTGTTTCCTTTAGAGCTGACAGCCTAAAGGAAACAAACTCAGCCTGCCTGCAGTGGAGCTGGGGTAGCAATGAACTCAGGTAAAACAGATGCAGGACATCATCTGTATCCTGAGGTAAGTTGGCTATGGGAGACATGAGTTCCCTGGTGTGTAATTTTAACAAGTACACTGACAGGCCCCAAGCAACATTTCATTGGGCCCAGGGCAAACTCCTAACACAGGCCCCCATCCCATCCCACACAGACACATTAGTTAATGAAAGAAAAATTACTCTTTGATTTCCGAAATAGCAGAGATAGGCCTCGTCACTTTATAACTTGCCTTTTCTGGCCTTTTTTGTGGCAAAATCACGAACGACCTCTCTGAGGTCAAGTTTTCTTGCAAGTTCACACTCAACAGACAAAACAGCAAGGTGACCTAAGCCTTCCTGAGTCCTAGTAGATTGGCTGCAATTTCTGATGTGTGCTGGCTTGCTAAAACGTCTTTCAGCTTCTGCCACAGTCACTGGCAATGTGCAAAAAATTCATAGGGCTATGCACACCTCACTGAAAATTAGTTGTTGTTTTGTGCTGTCAATCTCATTAAGTAAGATATATGGTGCAGCTCAAGTTCTTTTCCAAAAGTAGACTTGAAACCAGTCTTTTCTCTGTTGTAGGAAGTCCTGCATTTGAGAAGAAAATCAAGGAAAACTATGTCCGTCAGCATCTTTTGGTATTGACTTTACTAGCTTCCGCATTTCTCTGAAATTAGGTGCACGAGACAGAATAGGCTTTTGATGAACAGAATCTGTAATGTATTTAGGCCACAATCCTGGAGCTTTTAAAAAACATGAAACAATATGGATTGTGACCCTATTCTCTCCTGTTTCTTGAAAACCTTCCTCTGAGACTGATGGTGCTGGTGGCAATATTACTTGACTATCTTTGGAAGTCATTAGATTGGAATCACATGATTCATCTGGCTGCTTGTTTTTATCACTTTCCACAGTCTCTATATTGAAATCCATTTCACCTTGCTGGTTCTTTCATCCTGTTCCCCAGTTTGTGCAATGCTCAAGCTAGACTGTTCACAGGTCTTGTTTGTCTGGAAAAACTGGAGGCTTGATTGGAGACCTTTCGCTTCTCCCCCCCCTCCCACTCCCCTTTCTTTATGCTCCTGACATTCCTGGCTTTCTGATTTGTATTGATAGCCAGACATGGCAGTATGGCACATACATTAATGATACGCCAATGACAAATGCTCTTTAGGCAACCTGGAGGTACTGTTCCCTGTTCCTGGGATCTTGTCTCAGCCCTTCTAGGCACCCTGGAGGACCAGATCCCTATCTGGAATATTGCTTCTGTTAAGTAGCTCTGGTAAATCTCAGCAGATCTTGCTAGATCTGGACACCGCATGGAAACAAACAGACTCACCGGGATGATATAAATAACATATAAATAACATTTAGTCATTTTGTAACATATAAACATATTTACTAACATACAAATAACATTTAGTCAAATGCAATTTAGCCTGAATTTTTTTTCTCATGGAGACAGATTTGTGGCCCTCTAGCCAGGCCCCTTGTTGGACCAGGCCCTGGTAGAGTACCCATTTTCCTGCCTTTTCTTGGGCCTGCCCACAGACGTATAACAAAGAGCGGAGCACAGTACATTTGGGGTGAATTAGGAATCAGTACATTAAGAGACAGCCTGGACAGGAACTCCCATAAATGACACAGAATAGCAGCAGGGTATCACAATGTGATGGAGCAATGGGTGTGCTGTGGGCAACAGTACACAGTGGTCTGAAGTAGGAGTGGTGAGGACTGGCTGTCTAGTAGAAAAGGGAAGTGCACTAATCCTGGGGTGTTTATCTGGAACTTGAGTCATGGGAAGGTGACTACCCATCCAGAATTGGGTATGACAGTCCTGAAATGCAGAGTTCAAGTCCCAGTCCTGGGCTGAATGACTCTGGGACAACATTTGTGCTGGATTCCCTGTGGCACTTCTCCGTGCCTGCCTGAGGCACAGGGGTGGCACCAGCCTCTTTCCAATGTGGGGAGGTGCTGAAGTGGGCCTTAATCCCCCTTCACCATGAGGCCCTGCTCCTCCTCTTCCCCCTGATGCCCTGCTCCCTGGCCAGGCCAGAAGCCAGAGCCGGGCTGTGGTAAGAGCTGCCCAGGGAATACGGGCTACTGTGCGGAGCCACAGACCCTCCACATACTCGTAGGGTTCAGGGCTTCCCATGGAGGCCTGAGCTCCCAGGCAGTTCTTACCATGGTCTACTTCTGGCCTGCCCAAGGGGTGGGATGTCAGGGAAAGAGGAGGGGCAGATGGTAGGGGGGCAGAGCTCCAGCTTTTGCCTTTTAAAAAGGTGGCCATTCTAGCCACAGGGGTGGAAATAGCCAATTAATATTTGTAAAGTGCTATAGCTTCCAAGGTGAAATGCATTAGAGAAGGCAAAGCATTATTATTCAATGACATTGATGTTCACAGGAAAGGGCAAGATGGGAAAGAGCAGCCAGGGACCATTGATCTTAAGGCTGTTAAATTAATACTGGTGGATTTTCAAAGAGCAATATTAAAACATAAACCAACCTTTAATTAATGTGAGTTAGGAAGAAACTTTCTCTATGGGCAGGCTATAAATAAATGCCTTTTGCAGGGATGTTTTCACCTTCCTCTGAAGCATCTGGGACAGAAACAGGATTCTGGGCTAGATGGACCAATGGTCTGAACTAGTCTGGCAATTCTTTAAAAAAAGGCAAAGAACTGTCCCCTTCATCCAAGACCACTGGAGGAAGGGAAGGGGAAACATTTAGCATGAAGGGCAACTCCTTGTACAGCCATTAAATAAATATCATAGCTAGAGATAGGCAGTGCTGCAGATATTTGTTTGACTTTGGAAACAAATATTTCCTTGTGCTTGTGCCCCTTTTGTGGGTGCATTTTGCAAATATTCCAGCCAATAAATTCACTGACAGGAATATTCCCTGAAACAGATAATGCTACACAAACACTGCAGAATGTTCCAATTTGGTATCTGTAATCAGGGTATCCACAAGGGGAAAACCCAATTTTAAGAGTTATACTTGTCCAGTAGGGGAACAGAAACAAAACGGTGTGACCAATCAAAAGAGCACAGCTATTGAATACTCCAACAAACTGCTCCACAGGAGGTGCTGACCCAAATTATTTGACAAACAATTTAGAGTCATAAACAAATCTAAGGACATTGCAGTCAGTTCTTGAGTAGTCCAAGAACAAGAAAAGGCGATTTTATGTAATGTATAGTGGGCATTAACATGAGAAGGCTTCTGATTTCTAAAACTAACCTGGTTCTTAAAAGACCTATTTACAGAGATGCTGCAGCTGCAGTTAGCATGCCAACCATGTGCACACAAACTGACTTCGTTCTCCAAACTCTTCCCTCCTGCCCCCTGTGCTCCCCTCTTCAGGTTCCTTCCAGGTTGCTGCAAGTGACATTTTCCAGGTAAATTGTTTGATACCATGGAGTCACAGATTTTTAACAACCCTTTGAGAGCTCTTTATAGAGTTGTGCCAGTGCCCTTGTCCTTGGCACTGTTGTCTTGTCTTTCTGGTGCTGACCTCAGATTCTAAGCAGCTGGGTCTCTGGACTTTGGAGGAGGGAATCATTTGCTTTGGGCTTATCAAAGTTCTGAAGTGACTTTGATAAGTTCTGTTGTAACCCTCTCAGACTGCCAGGCACAACAACGTGTTGAAGATTTTCCCCGACTTGTGAAAGTGTTGTGTGTCCTGATTGCCCCAAAAAGTCAGTTCAATGCCTCAGCCCAATTACTGATTTCTCAGCAGGGGAGGATGAGGAAAGCAACTGTGGATGGATAGAGGCAGCTAGAATTGCATATGGAGCGGTAGAAGCTGTGGGGCTTTACCGCTGTCAGGGAGAACCAGCCCACTCGCTCTCCCTGAGTGAATTTTCATGCAAGGGATCATTTCATGAACATTTGTGAGGTTGATGCAGGGTGCACATTTCCTGTGGAAAATGCCTCTTTGTGTGACAGGCAGCTGCCTGGCACCATTCCATTCAATGCAAAATCAAGACTAACCAAACATTTGCTGAGATGGAGATCATATATATTTAATATCTTTATTCATGGTTTTAACAGGGAAAATGGCTTTTCGTCTTTTTGAGAAACTAGAGGAGTAAGCTAGAAATCTGGCAAATACATGAAACCCTGATTTGTGGAGAGATGTTGTCTGTGTTTGGTTTGTTTTTGCCAGTTTCACTGGCAGTGAAAACTCTGTGCACCCTGTTCCATGGTACAATTCCTCACCAGGTCTTGCTGCAGAATTCCAGTGAATCTTTGTTGTGGCTTATTCCTCCTTTTAAAGTGTGTGTGGTGGTGGTGGGGGGGGGGGAAGATATCCCAGTTCTGCTAATGAGACTTTACTGGTTAATTAATGAGTAATTTTCTCATTGAAGGGAGAGAGATGCACGCACACACACGAGTTCCTAGTAATTCTGGCAATGCAAAGAACCAACCCATTGTTAATGGACAATAGGAGCCTCAGAGCTACAGCACCAGCAGCAACGAAAGATGAGATCTCACCCAGACTGGAGTCACAGTGGCTCTGGGACCCAGGCAACAGGAAATCTGGGACAAGCTACATGATGACTGTGTCTCAGCAGCTGCTTGGGGCTCGGGACTCATGTTTGGGGGCAGTGTTGGGCTTCCTTTGCTTCTCAACGGTGCTGAAGGCAGCCCCTGAGTTCTCAGGTGAGTTTGTGAGATGGCGTAGTGGAGGGTGAGGGTCGGTTGGAGGGAGGAGAATCTTCTTAAATCTTAGCCCTGTTATCGCTACCACTTCTTAGCAGACAGTGAATGAGGATGGGGTGGGGTGGAGATGGGAGGATAATTTCCTCTAACTGTACACCCAAGAGATCAGATTCTCAGACCTATCCAGGGAGAGGTTCCCATCAGTGAAGATGCAGGGGTAGGGCAGGGCTTTATTTGTCAGAGGTGTGGGGGTGGCACAGTCTGTATTTAGTTCTGTGAGTCAGGGAATGAGTGACACAAACAAACACATCCTGCTTGAGTTCAAGCTGGCTGTGATTCACCAGCAAGACTATTCTTCTTCTGGCCCAGATCAGACCCCGAAGCAAACAATGCCTTCCTTGACCTGTGGCCATTTTGTGTTTGCTACGAATGGTCTAGGAACAGGGTCTTGCCTGCCACTGATGCTGCAGGCCAAGTTAGAATGGTGAAGTCACAAAGCAGAAAATGAATTCTAGGAAGATCCCTTATGCTTTAACCCTGGTGACATTTCCTCCCTGCCCCGTGGAGGTTTGGGCATAGAACAAGTGAGCTGTGAGGCTGTCATAAGTAGATAGGTAAGGGTTAATTTTCTTTTACCTGTAAAGGGTGAACAAAGGGGGAACCAAACACCTGACCAGAGGACCAATCAGAGACCTGGATTTTTTTTA
>NC_133776.1:59856570-59964432 GCF_003597395.2 Chelonoidis abingdonii
GGGTCTTGGGGGGGTCCCCCAGGGAAAGGTTGGGGTGACTCGGGGTAACCAGGAACCCTAAAAAAATCCTGGTTGGTGGCAGTGATATCAGATCCAAGCTGGGTATAAGCTTGGGGGAGGTTCACAGTAAGCACCCAGATTTTGTACGCTAAAGTCCAGATATGGGAAAAAGTTTACCACAGAGGCACAGAGACAAAGCCCAGCAGCCTTTAGAACCCATGTGTCATAGTGTGACAGGGACCTTGAAAAGGGAGTTGGGTCCAATGTACCTGTGACTGGCCAGTTGCCTGCCATTTGGGCTTAAGGGAAGGCACCTAGGGCTGTGGGGGAGGAAGACAGGAAGAGGCAGGAGAGAGCTTCCTCAGAACACAGACAGAAGAACCAGAGACTAGCCCCAGAGAGAGAGTTGTAGGAAGCCTAGAGGAGGGCAGTAACTGTTGCTGCTGGGGTGAGTTCTGTGGAAAGCCATGGAGAGGACTTGCTAGAGCTGGAGAACCCTGCCAAGTCGTGGGAAAGTTAGTGCAGAAGCCTCTGAGAATGAAGGGAAGAATCAGCTTGGTCAGTGTGTGCTGGGCATAGGGGTTCTGGAGGGAGGTTCCCTGAGCGAAGTGGGGCACACAGCTGAGAAGCCCTGGGGCAGTGGAACCCTGAGGGGGGTCCTCTCACAGGACACTTGACTTGGGGCTACAGGAGATGGCTGAGCCCCAAGTCTTCAAGGGAGAGAGCAAGGCTTAATGGCTTCAAGGCTCATGGGAGAGCAGCGGGTCTGGGAACTCTCAGATGGAGGAGAGTGAGGCCCTGGGGCAAGGGAATGGAACTGGGACTGAGTGGTTAATGACTTGGGTGGGCAATCTGGGAACAGAGACCTTTGTATGGGATTGAAGAGCTGGTGCATTGTGATTGGATTTTACTTTGGGGTTTTGTTTTACCATGAAGGATTCACAAACTGTTGCCCTATCTATGACTAGAAGGGTTTGCATTTGCCGAAGAGGAAGAGAATATTCCTTTGTGTGAGTGACACTCTGGGGAAACTGAGGCAGGCACAGCCTGACCCTGGAGGGCACCCCAGTGGGGGCAACCCAGTGATGCCATATGTATTTAGGACCCTCATCTGAGCAGTATTTTGCTTCTATGAAATGAACAGGATGAAATGAGGGGTCAGGTAGAGCATAGCCACAAATGGAGTCTCTGGCTGGGATGAGAGAGCTGGAATTTTTCATTGTGCAGGGGTTCAGATGGGTGGTAATTTGGAGTCTAGTGTCTGGATCTGAACCAGCACCCTTGCATTGCAGGTAGTCCTTGGGGGCTGTTTACACCTGCTTCAAGGTCCTTTCATGGTACTGGAGTAGCAGATAGGGGTTTCTTAGAGCAATTAAATGTCTGGCCCTAGAATTTATGAGCCCAGCTAAATGTACCACTTCTGGGCCCAATGGTGCTGAGCACCCAAACTCCTGTGACTTCAGTGGAGCCACATCTGTTTATGCAAGTAGAGAAACTGGCCCTACTATATGACCATTACAGCACGTGACATTTCTCCAACTAAGCTCAATCAAACCCCAGCTCAGCCTCTAGAGATTTGTGCCTAGCCAGAAAGAGCAAAATGTTTCCCCCCACCTTTGTCTGAAGACTCCTGGACCAAAAAGGGTTTGAGCGAAACCCAGCCACTTCCCATTTTGTGGTAAACTGAAACCTGCTGTGTCTTTTTGGGTTTCACAATAAACAGCCCTGAGCTAGTAGGATAATAAAGTGAACCCTCGCCTTTCATTAAACCTAAGCATCCTGTAGAAGCACTAATGCATATCAAGATATTACTTAGAATAACAGATGGGGCTGCAGTAAGATCAAAGGAAATGACTTCATGAGGCAGGGTTATGGTAAATTCATAACCATGAGAAGAGGGACTGAGTCACTGGAACCTCGAGGCAGGAACAATTCCCTGCAAGCCCTGTTCCTTAAAACAAATGTATGGACTGAAGTCTGTTTAATTCTAATATTCCTGTACCCCAATCCGCCCACATCTCTGGAAGCAGAGGCTGGATTCTGGTATTATGCAACATATCATGTACCCACGTTCCACCAGTGCCCTCACCAGCTTTGGCCTCGTTTCAGATTTCATTTTAAAATAAAAGTTTTTAGTCATAATGGTTGTAAAGAAAATTGCTGAACTATCAGGACAATCATTGCTGGGAGGTGCCAGCTACAAGAGAGAGTGGGAGTTGTGAGCACGCTGCGGTATTGGATTATTTTTGAATGCTTGGTGTCAGGTACCTGAAACTCCTAAAATCAGCTTAAAAATCATGAGACTAAAGAAAAGCCCAATACATTTTTATATATATTTGGATTATTAGATGCTTATTGGGTTTTCAGCATTTAGGGTACCCTGAGGTCATATTTTCAAGCTTTTCTCCATGACCATCAGGGCTAGAAACTTACTTAAAAAAAAAAAAAAGCTGAGAGTTTCATATAGTCACTTGACTCCAGGAATTGGAGCTTTAAGAAATCCATCAAAATTCATGAAGCTCATGATAAAATCATGAGAGTTGGCAACAATTAAGTTGTCATTGTAAGCTCTGTTGGCCATTCAATATACATAGGAGTTTAAAGAACAGGTCAGCACCATGTATGGCAGGCTATTAAGAAATGAAATCTCTCTTGTTTGGGCCACATTTGGAGGTGGTATGGGCTGCCAGAAGTATGACACGTCCCCTGCCCTGACCTGTGAGACCATTTGAACTACAGTTCCCAGAATGCTCCTGTTCTAAGAAACCTAGGAATTGCAGACTGGATCAAATATGTAGTTCATCTAGTCCAGTGTCCTCTCCAACAATGGCTGGTGCCAAATGCTTCAGAGCAGAGTAGATAAAAATCAATGATTTAAAAAAAAAATTTAAAAAATGGATTTTTTTGATAAAATGCTTTTTGAGGAAAAAACCTATCTGAAGATAGTTTTAATTAAGATAGATATCTCATCATGGAATAGGGATTATAAATTCTAATTCTATAGTATGAGAGAATATAGTCATGTAATGTTTAAGAAAAGTTTGTAAATGAGTTCCAATAGTTCATGGATTAGGGACCAATTTTATGGGGTTCCAGGGGCTTCTGTATAGATTATTTAGGTTAATCTTTCTGTCTAACCAATGGGATTCAGTGCTCAGTCTAGAAGATACCATCAGAGATGCTTAGTTTTGCAGTTCTCAAACTGTGGATTTGTGTCTCCAGAGATAACATGCTTGTTAACAGCAAAAATATTTTAAAATAAATAAATATATAGAGGTGAGAAATAACAGACCTCAACCCTATTGTCCCTCTGCAAATTTGTGTACACAGAAACAATCTCTTACCTCTCTCTAAAAGTGAAAAGTTCCAAAAAGTTCAATGAATAGAAGATTGTTGGGGCGGAATACATCTGGACAAGGAGAAGAAGTCTGGAGATAAATGTAAGAAGGGAGGGACAGGCAATAAAAACAAAAGTGAAACTGTTTGAGCAACATATTCCAGAAATCTTGAGGTCTTTGAGTGTAGCCTTCATTGATTTGAGATCTACCATACCATTCTCTCACTAGAAGGGAAAACCTATCATGGCAGCAGGCTGTAAAAGTTTGGGAATAAGAACCTGTGATGGAGTAGGGAGTGGGGCAGATTGACGTGGGAATGTTGTGTGGGAGTTTTATTGGGACTGTCTGCATTTGTGATGGGATACCAGGGTGTGACCACACTTGAGGGATGATACCTGAGCATGTAACCTGAGCCCAGGAGGGGATTGGAGCCAGGTGACACCTTTTGCCCGGGAAACTGGACAAAGGCTGGAAGAGGAGCCGAGGGAGGCAGGGTGAGACTGCTAGAGGGGGTTTTTCAGTCTGGAGCTGGCTGGGAAAATGGAGAGAGCCCCAAAGCTGGGGTCAAAGCTCCCTGCCCCGCACCCTTGGGACTTGATTGAGGGGTCCTGATTGTACCTACAAGCTCTGTTTGGGACTGTGTTCCTGTCGTCCAATAAACCTTCCGTTTAACAGGCTGGCTGAGAGTCACGGTGAATCACAGGAATTGGGGGTGCAAGGCCCTGACTCCCTGCATACTTCATGACAGAACCATTCAAGAAATATGTTTGCTGATGATGTTTTAAAGAAAGTCACACCAGTGAACTGGTGGAAGTCATTTAAGCACTTGGATTCAGAGACTGTTGAAGTGATAATCTCACTTTTAACAGCAGTAGCTTCGTTTGCTGGTGCAGAAAGAATATTTTCTTCCTTTGGACTAATTCACGCCAAACTGAGAAATCATTTGGGACCTGGAAAAGCAGGAAAGCTTGTTTTTCTTTTCTAGATTATAAACAAACAGGAAAATGAAGGTGAAGACAACTGAGTTAGCTGCAGAAGCCAATATTTTAAGTTTCTCATATTTCCTGGCTGACACAGTTGATTTAATTTTTGTTGTTTTTTTTTAAATATTTCATTTAAGTATTTTAGTTAAAGACAATTTTAACAAAAACAAACCTGATTTTAAAAAACTTGAATATTTAACTAAATTCAAAAATTCATAGGCTTGTTTTGTTAAAATATTATATGTTTGCTGTTGAAGAAAAAAATCCAGAATACCTAACATTCTTGTTTTAGTTAAATAAAACAATTTAAATGTCTGTTTGGTGATATTCTCCTCCTAGTACAGCATAGCAAGAAAATCCTCCAAATATTAATGATTAACCTGCTGAAATGGGGATAGTTCACCTCCCAGTGACTTCATAAATATCTGCTTCAATTACCTTTGGTAGCTGAAATAACCAAACAATCATTCATTTTCTGATATAGCTGTAAAACTAATCTGAAAGTTTTCAAAATAAATCACTTAAAAATGCATGGTGTACCTTCTAAAAATGAAACCTATATCTATTCTGAGTTGTGAAGAATATGTATTAAGGGTATAACAACCAACAAGAATGCACTTTTATGTAGAAACCCATGATTAAAACAAATTTTCCTGACTAGTGATTTAAATCATGATTTAAATCAAATCCACCCTGCTTCAGAGGATGGTGCAAGAAACTCTGCAGTAGGTGGTTGGGTGATAATCTGTCCCCCATGGAAATCTCTTGCTGATCCCTAATAGTTAGTTAGAGATTGTCTTAAATCCTGAAGCAGGAAGTTTTATATCCCTTCCAATACTCTAGTTCTTATCATTAATTCAGATGTTTGCATAGTCTTGTTATATGTATAAATGTCCAATCCCTCTTTGAATCTTGCCGTTTAAGGGTTTTTTAAAAATAACTTATGGTTCTAGTTCCTGAATAACTTATTACAGCAAATATAATAATAATATGTGCTCACTGGCCTAATGTAGGCACTCTAACGGCTGGAGATGGGACACTAGATGGGGAGGACTCTGAGTTACCATAGATAATTTTTTCCCAAGTGTCTGGTTGGTGGGTCTTGTTGGTAGAAATCCACCTCCCTCCTCCCTTTCAGTTCCCAGACACCGTTCGCTGGAAAATAACAGTTCAGAGTCCAGTCTGCAGGCAATTCGATGGGTTTACTGGGACTAAGCAAGTAAGCATACTCTGAAGCCCTTCACACCAGTCGGGGTATCTCTGTACGCCAATAGTTTTTTCCTCTTCCTCTCCCCCAACTACAGTTCTATATGCTAATAGAACCCCCTTCTTCTCCTAACCCCTAGCTTTGCACACCAACAGAGCTCCCTCTCCCGCCCTCCCCCCTACCTTCTTAGCAAAATTTATTACATTTGTAGTGCCCCTCCCTTGGGACCACCCCTTTCAACATATGGTTGTGTTCCGTTCTGGAAGGTCTTGAGTCTAGGGGCGATGAGACTATCTCTTTTGTATCTGATGGGAGGATGTCATAAATATAAAGGGAAGAGTAACAACCTTTATGTATGCAGTAATATAAAATACCTCTTGGCCAAAGATACAGAATCACTTACCTGTAAGGGATTAATCAGTTCAATTAACCTAATTGGCACCTTATCAGAAGGACCAATGGGGAAAGAAGATACTTTCAAATGTGGGGGGAAGGCTTTGTTTTTTCTCTTGTGTGTGTGTTCACTCTTGAGACAGAGAGGGGGACCAGGGCAGAAAAAAACATCTCCTAAAAAGATCCTGAAATGATACATCTAAAATCACAAAAATTGTAAGTAATAGCAAGGAAATGCATTAGATTATCTTTTGTTTTAGCTTATGAATTTTCCCTATTACTAAAAGGTAATTTTATTCCTGTTTTGTAACTGGGAAGCAGAATCAGAAGGGAATCCTCTGGGTTTTAAATCTTTTTATTTACTCTGTAAAGTTATCTTCCATACTGAGTTTGCAGGTGTGATTTTTTTATTTTTTTAAATAAAATTCTTCTTTTAAAAACCTGATTGATTTTCAGTGTCCTAAAAACCAGGGATTTGGTATGTGCTCACTTTGTTAATCTATTGGTTGGTATAATGTTCTCAAGCCTCCCCAGGAAAGGGAGTGAAGGGGCTTGTGGGGATATTTTGGGGGATATGGGGCTCTAAATGGCCCTTCTCTGAATGTTTGTTTAAATCACTTGGTGGTGGCAGCAATACCATCCAAGGACAAGGAAAGGAATTTGTGCTTTGGGAAAGTTTTTAACCTGAGCTGGTGGAATATAAGCTTAGGGTGTCTTTTATGCAGGTCCCCACATCTGTACCCCAGAGTTCAGAATGGGCAGGGAACCCTGACAGAAGAGTATGAAGCAGGGTTTTTTTTGGCCATAGTCACTTTCTTACAGACTTTGTCTCTCCTCCTTATACCCTCCCACTGCTCCATTAGCCTCTTATCGTCTCTTGTTATTGAAAGGCAAGGCTACCTGCTTGGGGTGGGGGTGCAGCCTTGTGCTTTCACTTACATTCTCTTGCTTGCTTATTCAGCCTGTTTAAACTAAAAGCAAGGCCAGAAGCAAGATTATTCTTGTTTAGCCTCTACCATATTTATTTCACATTATCCTAACAGGTCTCACCTACATGCCCAGGGTCTAACAGGTTGCTGTATTTGGGGTCAGGAAAGAATTTTCCCCTGGGGTCAAATTGGGAGAGATCATGGTGGGTTTTTGCTTCCTCTGCAGTATGGGGTCCAGGTCACTTGCTGGTTTGAACCAAAGTAAATGGTGGATTCTCTGTAAATTGAAGTCTTTAAACCAAGATTTGGTCACCACAAAGTTGCATTTTTTTTGGTGAATTTACTATTCGACCAAAAATTTTTCCCAGTTCTAGTGCAGCCTCACTGAAGTCGATGGTTCCAAAGCGCCAAATTCTGCATTCAGTTACACCAGTGTAAATCCCTAGTAACCTGTTGGCTTCAGGATTTGGCTCATAGGCAAAGTACATTGGTGCATTCTTATACCTGGGCTGAATTTGGCCTGGTATGTTTAAAGTGCCCCAAAATTATTGAGCTTGATAGGGTTGACTTACATAGTTGGGAAGAATAAGTCCATCCACTACAAGAATCAGTGGATGAATGTCTATGATCAGGATTATGCAGGAGGCCAGGTTCATTGATTCCAAGGTCCAAAGGACCATCATGATCATCTAGTCTAACCTCCTGTATAATATAGATCAGAGACCTGCCCCAAAATAATTCCTAGAGCAGATCTCTTAGAAGAAACATCCAACCATGATTTTAAAAGGGTCAGCGATGCAGAATCCACAATGACATTTGATAAATTACTCCAAGGATTAATTACTCTCACTGTTAAAATTTACACCTTATTTCCAGTCTGCATGTGTCTAACTTAAATTTCTAGCCATTGAATTGTGTTAGACCAGGGATCGGCAACCTTTGGCATGTGGCTTACCAGGGTAAGCAGCCTGACAGGTCAGGCTCATTTGTTTACCTGCCATGTCCACAGGTTCAGACAATCGCAGCTCCCACTGGCCGCGGTTCGCCACTCCAGGCTAATCGGGGCTGCAGGAAGCGGTGCGGGTCGAGGGATGTGCTGGCTGCTGCTTCCCACCGTCCCCATTGGCCTGGAGCAGCGAACTGTGGCCAGTGAGAGCTGCGATTGCCTGAACCTGTGGACGTGGCAGGTAAACAAATCATCCTGGCCCACCAGGGTGCTTACCCTGCCGGGCCACGTGCCAAAGGCTGACGATCCCTGTGTTAGACCTTTCTCTGCTAGACTGAAGAGCCCGTCACTAAATATCTGTATCCCAGGTAAATACTTGTACACTGTGATCCAGTCACCCCTTCACCTTTTCTTTGTCAAACTAAAAAGACTGAGCTCTTTGAGTCTATCACTAGGAGGCAGGTTTTCTGATCCTTTAATTGTTCTCGTGGCTCTTCTCTGAACCCTCTGCATTTTATCAACATCCTTCTTTAATTGTGGGCTCCAGAACTGGATACAGGATTCCAGCAGTGGTTGTACCAATGCCAAATAGAGAGGTAAAATAACCTCTCTAGTCCTACTCGAGATTCCCCTGTTTATGCATTCCAGGATTACATTAGCTCTTTTGGCCACAGCATCACATTGAGTGCTCCTGTTCAGCTGATTATCCACCACAGTCCCCAAATCTTTTTCAGAGTCACTGATTCCCAGGATAGAGTCCCCGAGCCTGTAAGTGTGGCCTGCATTCTTTGTTCCTAGATGTATACATCTACATTTAGCTGTGTTAAAATGCACATTGTTTGCTCTCATCTAGTTTACCTAGTGATCCCGCTCTTTCTGAATCAATGACCTGTCCTTGTCATTGTTTATTGCTCTCCCAATTTTTATCTCATCTGCAAACTTTATCAGTGATTATTTTGTTTTCTTCCAAGTAGGGCTATCAAGTGATTTAAAAAAAATTAATTGTGTGTTAAAAACATTAATTGCGTGATTAATCGTGCTGTTAAACTATAATAGAATACCATTTAAATATTTTTGATGTTTTCTACATTTTCAAATATATTGATTTCAATTACAACACAGGATAGAAAGGGTACAGTGCTCGCTTTTTATTTATTTTTGATTACAAACATTGCAATGTAAAAATAATAAAATAAATAGTATTTTTTCAATTCTCTCATTACATGTACTGTAATGTAACCTCTATATCATGAAAGTTGAACTTACACATGAAGAATTATGTATAAAAAAATAATGACTTTGTTTTTTAATGCAATGTAAAACTGTAGAGCCAACAAGTCCACTCAGTCCTACTTCTTGTTCAGCCAATCGCTCAGATAAACAAGTTTGTTCACATTTGTGGGAGATAATGCTGCCTGCTTCTTGTTTACAATGTCATCTGAAAGTCAGAACAGGCATTCGCCTGGCACTGTTGTAGCCGGCATCACAAGATATTTATGTGCCAGATATGCAGCATTATCTCCCATAAATGTAAACAAATTTGTTTGCCTTAGCAATTGGCTGACCACGAACTAGGACTGAGTGGGCTTGTATATGCTAAAGTTTTATATTGTTTTATTTTTGAGTGCAGTTATGTAACAAAAAAAAAATCTACATTTGTAAGTTGTACTTTCATGATAAAGAGAATGCACTACAGTACTTCTATGAGGTAAATTGAAAAATACTATTTCTTTTATCATTTTTACAATGCAAGTATTTTTAATAAAAATAATATAAAATGAGCACTGTACACTTTGTATTCTATGTTGTAATTGAAATCAATATAACTGAATATGTAGAAGAACATCCAAAATATTTAATAAATTTCAATTGGTATTCTATTGTTTAATGGTGTGATTAAAGCTGCGATTAATTCTGATTAAATAATGATTAAATGTTTGTAGTTAATCTCATTAGTTAACTGCGATTAATAGACAGCCCTACTTCAAAATCATTGATAAAAATGTATCTTCTGATTTTAAAATCTATTAATGTAATGGTAGTTCTAATCCTAGTACTTTTTAGCATCGGCAATGCTGTTTGGACCATACTACCTAGAATCTGCAACAAGAAGTAATAATTATTAATGTTATCATTTATAAACTATATAGAATCATAGATGTGCCTGGCACTTTACAATATAGATAAAGATTGAGTCTCTGTCCCGAAGACCTTACAATCTAAGCTGGTCATCCTCCAAAAATCGTACGCTCATACATAGTCCCAATGGCTTCAATGGACTGCTCATGTGCATTAAGTTAAGCAGACGCATACATTTTTGCACAATTAAACCTTTGTGCAGATGAGACAACAGTGAGAAGGTGAATTAAGAGGAAGGAAGCATGCGAGAGAAGACTGTGTGATTATGAGTATATGTGCTTATCTAGAAGGGAATATGACATGCTTACAACTGTGACTACGCATCAAGATGATGAATTTTTCTAAAAATAAGTGATATTTTGGGTTTGTCGCTGTGCTCAGTAGATTTTTAGCTGTGCAGCCACGGTTAGTGTGTTTCCTTACAAAAATTAAACCCCATGGAGTGTGGTGTATTGTACATATTTTTCTTGTTATAGAATTCCAAGCACCCTACATGTTACAGAGAAATGCCAACACTTCTTTGGATGCTGAATCCTGAGGTTTTGGCAGCTTCAGGCTTTTAGATTCACTTATCACAGTGCATTTTCCCCCTTGGTGTATCAATGACACACCTCTGCTAGGAATTATTACTGTTGCTGGTTAAGCACCTTAGCAGTAAGTTCTAACTTGGGTGGGCTATTGTTTTGTATTTCACATCAGAACCCTCCTCCACCAATCAACTTGAGCCCTTGGTTCTGTCATTTGCTTGCCACCTACACTTAAGGTGTATTTGCTGTAGTGCCCCAGAGGCACACTCTGACTTGTGATTCACTGGTGGATGGACACCTGTATTCTGCTGGCTATTGATGCATTGCTTGTGACATGAACTTGTGCACTGTGTCTAGCTTTTGACGGAGAGATGCCCACATTAATTTACAGTTATTGGGCTTTTGCAGGCAGTGGCACAGGGAGACCAACTGACTGAATGGGCTACAAAGAGTGGCACCAATGGGAGAAATTGGCACTGCCATCATCTGAGCCAACCCTGTCCTTTGGCTCAGTGGAACACTTCAATCTTTGGGGCTGTCAGTCTGTCTTGTTTCACAGCACTAAATTAAATGTTAAAGCATAAGGCACCAGGCTGGGAATTAGGAACCCTGGGTTCATTTTCTGGCTTTGCCGCCGCCACCACCACCTTGCATGGCTTTCGGCAAGTCACTCTATCTCCCTTTGCCTCAATTTCCCCATCTGTACAATGGGAATAACTACACTTGGTTTCCCCCACCCTTTGTTTGTCTCATCTCTTCAGATCATAAGTTCTTTGGAGCAGGGATTGTTTCTTAGCAGGTATGTGCAGTACTTAGAACAAATCAGACCTGATTCTAACTTGGCCCTCTAGGCAACCATATTCTAAACTTGAACCACTGTACTCTGTGGGGACCCTTGAAGAGCAGTACTTTTCCAGAATGTTGGTCTGTGGCCTTGTTGATCCTGTCCACCTCTCTCTGTGGACACCAGTGCCCCAAGAACTTCCCTCTTTTGCCCTTGTTGGTTCAGCACTGTTCTTTCCTGGAAACAGCATCCGTTCCAAGGAATGCCATTTCTTCCCCTCAGGGGGAGGTGGGCTTTGCAGGGACCCCACCAAAGATGTTGATTCGCTGCCCCCTTGGCTGCATTTCCATCCTCCTCCCTTCCTTTCTTGTTTTCTTCTTTGTAGTTACATTAAGATGAATGAACCAGTTGTGAAACCTGGAGCCCCTCCAGGGACAGATTTCAGATGTTTATTCTTCTCTCACCAGTGAAAAGAGAAGGAAAGAAAATGATCAAAATATCTGCTGCTGTGTCCAAGTGTATGATTAACCCTGTGGGGCCTGGAATGAGTTTGCAACCAGGAAACCCTGTACTATCAGGAGCTCTGACTCCAGACATCAGCGTGTTAGTGTCAGCACTGAGTACTGGGAAGGTAAAAGAGGCTATTGTACAGCAGAGCCTGGTACCAGGGTTTCTGGATGGATTCAGAGAGCAGGTGTGGATACACTCGGTGTGGATGGCAGCTCCTTCCCCAGATAGCCCAGCTGGAGGGATGGGGGATAGCTGGATGTACACAGCCCTGCCACTCAGCTCTCCAGATTCTTCACCAGCTATGAATTCAGAGCTTCTCAGACCAGTGATTGAAAAATAATCTGGTCAATTGACTCCTTTACTCAGAGTCATAAACTAGGCCAAGGGTTTCTGAGATTTTGACTCTTTCTTGTAAATAGAGCCGGCTCCAGGCATCAGCTAAGGAAGCAGGTGCTTGGGGTGGCCAATACAAATGGCCGGCATGTCCAGGTTTTCGGTGGGAATTTGGCAGCGGGTCCCTCAGTCCCTCTCTTCCTCTTTGAGCTGCTGTCGAAGTGCCACTGAAGAGGAAGAGAGGGAGTGACGGACCTGTCGCCGAACTGCCACTAAAGAATGGAGTGGCCCGATTGAGTTGCCGCCTATTGGCTTTTTTTTTTCTCCTCCGCTTGGAGTGGCAGAAAACCTGGAGCCAGCCCTCCCTGTAAAACTGCAGTGCTGCCAGTTTGGGGCTCTCTAAGGCCTTGTCTACAAATGTCTAGTGTAGCTAGTCTGGTGAGATCTGCACTGGAGTAAATAGCGCAGACTCCTGTAGACACAGATGCAGCTACATCAGGGCTTGAAATTCCAGTGTAGACGAGGCCTAAAACCTAGAAGGGATGCTGGCATTAGGCTGACCAATTCACTACCCACCCTGGCTATTAAATCCCCAAGCTCAGGCTTGTGCTGTAAGTATGTAAAGGATCTCTCAGGGATGACGCATAATCCTCCACCATCCTTCCCTGGGGCAGCACAGTATTGTCAGGGGAGGATTTCAGGGAGCTGGTGTGAGATCAGTCTTCAAAGAAGGAGATAAGGGTGTGGTGGGGTCTGATACGTCAGGAATTTCATACAACCTCAGCAATTAATGGCCAGTGCTGGTATTGGAGGGTGTGGTTCCTTCCCTCAGCAAGCATCAGAGATGGGGAAGCTCCCTGCTAATCACAAGCAATGGGGGAAGGCAACTCACAGCCAGATTTCCTCCCCCTCAGCCTGGCTATGAATTTTATTGGGGGCAATATGATCAAATCTAGTCAAAAGCCCAGTACTATGTACCTTGGGTGGGTAGAGGGCAAGTCACTCATGGTCAGGGCGCTATGTATTCCATGATTCTTCAGCTGCAGCACTGATCAGTGCCTTGCCAGAGAAATGCACTAAAGATTGTAACTTTCATTATAAATAACCAAACTCACCCCAAAGGGTTTCAAAGAAAACCTGCCAGAATAAAACTGAGCGTAAGCGGATGCAGTCTTGCCTTAGACAGTCTGACAGTCTTAAACAAGAGAGCCGAGCTGCAGTGTTAACTCTGAAACCCACTGAAGACGACTTAAATAAGTTGCTATTTCACTGCTGACTCTTTTAGCACAGACATCCAGCTAATGTGCTCATCTCACAATCCCACTCTGCCTCCATCATCTTCCATGCAGCCAAAAGCCCCAACTGCCTCCACCTCAGCTGTCACACCTCCCTCTTCACCACTGCTGAGGTCTACATGGCAGTATCTACCACACACTGAGAACTGATCTTCAGGGGCTGAATGAACTTAACGGCATGAAATAACCTGGTGCCCAGACTGGATTATATTCATTGTCATATTTAATGACATAAGGAGCTCCTGTTTTTGTAATTCACCTCTAGCTGTTGTGGAGTTTTCAGTCTGACACCCCAGGTTGTCATAGAAACCAAGAGACTTTTATACTGGATGTAGGCCCAACGCCTGCACAGTATACCAGGCCTTGCCCAAGATGGCTGCAAAAAGCACAGTGTAGAGGGGCATTGGCACACCATTGAATGTGGGACAGTGCTGACTCTTGGAATGGAGCGTATAGGTGTCTGTCTAAATACGTAAAAGCAGCAGAGAGTCCTGTGGCACCTTATAGACTAACAGACGTATTGGAGCATGAGCTTTCATGGGTGAATACCCACTTTGTCAGATGCATGTAGTGGAAATTTCCAGGGGCAAGTATATATATGCAAGCAAGAAGCAGGCTAGAGATAAAGAGGTTAGTTCATCAGGGAGGGATGAGGCCCTCTTCTAGCAGTTGAGGTGTGAAAACCAAGGGAAGAGAAACTGCTTTGTAGTTGGCAACCATTCACAGTCTTTGTTAATCCTGAGCTGATGGTGTCAAATTTGCAGATGAACTGAGCTCAGCAGTTTCTCTTTGAAGTGCTGTCCTGAGGTTTTTTTGCTGCAGGCTGCTACCTTTAAATCTGCTATTGTGTGTCCAGGGAGATTGAAGTGTTCTCCTACAGCTTTTTGTATACTGCCGTTTCCTAATATCTGATTTGTGTCCATTTATCCTTTTCTTTAGGGACTGTCCAGTTTTGCCTATGTACATAGCAGAGGGGCATTGCTGGCATATGATGGCGTACATTACATTGGTGGACGTGCAGGTGAATGAACCGGTGATGGCGTGGCTGATCTGGTTAGGTCCTGTGCATGGTGTTGCTGATGTAGATGTGGACAGAGTTGACATTGAGGTTTGTTGCATGGATGGTTCTGAGCTAGAGTACTATGGTGCGGTGTGCAGTTACTGGTAGAATATGCTTCAGGTTGGCAGGTTGTCTGTGGGCAAGGCTGGCCTGCCACCAAGGCCTGTGAAAGTGAGAGATCATTGTCCAGGATGGGTGTAGATCCCTGATGATGCGTTGGAGAGGGTTTTAGCTGGGGGCTGTATGTGATGGCCAGTGGAGTTCTGTTGGTTTCTTTCTTGGGTTTGTCTTGCAGTAGGAGGCTTCTGGGTACACTTCTGGCTCTGTTATCTGTTTCCTTATTTCCTCATGCGGGGATTGTAGTTTTGAGAATGCTTGGTGAAGATTTTGCAGGTGTTGGTGTGGTAATCTAGCCTCCAGTCCCAGACCTGGACTTTAGCGTCCACAATCTGGTCCTGTCCAACCTGGACTTTTGCGTCCAAATCCTGGGGGCTTACCTGAAACTCCCCAAGCTCACTACCTAAGCTTGGATATTCTCGCTGCCACCAGATCAGGAATTGCTAGGGCCTGATCCCCGCTTTCCTCTCTCTGGGGTTCCAACCCTCCCTTGGTGGGACACCCAGATTCCAAATCCCTTGGATGCTAAAAGCAGGGGAGAAAACCCCTTCCCCCCTCCTTCCCAGGCTTGCCTCTTGGTCGGCCTGCGAGTATCAAGAAACCGGTTTCTTCTGCTTCCCAAGAGATAGCGTTCTCTACCCCTCAGAGACATTGAGATGCAAAAATGCCAACAGCTTGCTTGCTTCCCACCGTCCTGCTCTTTCCCTGAAAGCAATAGGAAAATAGCCCACAGCCTGGCTTTTCCCTTCCCTTTGCCTCCCTAGGAAAGAAACTTCCACACGTTTTAAAAGAAAAGTTATATAAAGAAAGAAAGAAAATATAAAACAATAATCTTGCATTAAGAAACTCAATACAGGCTCTTGCTTATAGAAAATATGAAAAACAGTCTGATTTAAAAAGATAGCCCAATTAAACCAGTCCAACAAATCAACATAACATGTTAAATCAACACAAAGATCATCATAGCCGAATATCTTTGCGCTCCCTGGTACTTACGAATGTTTAAAAGAACTTTAAAGATAAGATGAAGTTAGGAGGAAACTTGTTTACTCACAGCCGAGAAAACAACAAAGACACAGCCATCCACATCTATTCGTACAACCCAAAGCTCCTCACAGCCGAATTGCTTTGGGGGGTTCCTTTACTACTCCAGACTTTGGTATAATATTTGAAATAAGAAGGAGTTAGGAGGAAACCTTGTTTACTCACAGCCGAGAAAAAAAAAAGACCCCGAGTATAACAAATTCCCGCCCTGACTTTAAACAATCCAGTTCTCTGATTGGTCCTCTGGTCAGGTGTTTGGTTACCCTTTCCAGCTAAAAGAAATTAACCCTTACCTTACCTATCTATTTATGACAGTTGGTCTCTGTCTGAGGGGTTGGAGCAGATGTAGTTTACCTCAGTGCCTGGCTGTAAACAATGGATCATGTGGTGTGCCAGGTGGAAGCTGGAGGCATGAAGGTAGGCATAGTGGTCAGTAGATTTTCGGTATAGGGTGGTGTTAACGTCACCATCACTTATTTGCACCGTGGTGTCTAGGAAATGGACCTCCCGTGTAGATTGGTCCAGTCCGAGGTTGATGGCGGGGTGGAAGCTGTTGAAATCATGGTGAAATTTTCCAGAGTCTCCTTCCCATAGGTCCAGATGTTGAAGAGGTCATCAATGTAGTGTAGGTAGAGAAGGGGCGTGAGTGGATGAGAGCTGAGGAAGTGTTGTTCCAGGTCAGCCATAAAAATGTTGGCATATTGTGGGCCATGGCGGTGCCCATAGCGGTGCCACTGATCTGGAGGTATATAATATTGTCATCAAATTGAATAGTTGGTGTGTGAAGATAAAGGACAGAGCTCAGCAGCCAGTTTGTGCTGTGGCATCATCAGGGATACTGTTCCTGACAGCTTGTATTCATCTGTGTTGGATGTTTGTATAGAGAGCCCTACATCCATGGTGGCGTAGGATGGTGTTTCTGGAAGGTCACCAATCCATTGTAGTTTTCCTCAGGAAATCAGTGATGTCACAGAGATAGCTGGGAGTGCTGGTGGCATAGGTCTGAGTAGAGAGTCCAATAGCCAGACAGTCCTTCAGTGAGAGTAACGAATGCCCGAGAATATGGGGCGTCCAGGATTTCCGTTGTTTTGTGGATCTTGGGTAGTAGATAGAATAACCCTGGTCGAGGCTCTAAGGGTATGTTGATTTGTTCCGGTGTCAGTGTAGGGAGTGTCCTGAGTAGATGGTGCAGTTTCTTAGTGTATTCCTCAGTGGGATCTGAGGGAAGTGGCCTGTAGAATTTGGTATTGGAGAGTTGTCTAAATACAGGGTCATGCGACATGAAGTAGGGAGGTTCCCTAGGGACCTTTTCTTCAGCCTGAGTCTGGCCGCACTCATGAGTGTCAGGATATACTAAGGCTGAAGTGTGCATGGTAAGGGGAATTGAAAGTGGCCCTCAATGCTGTGCTGTGGCCTTGGCTGGCTTTAAGTCCTGTAGCTCTTGCTACTTTGGTGCCCTCTGAAGGTCAGATCCTGTTCCTTTATAGCTCACTGCCAATGATCCCCTTGACTTCAGTGGCACAGGATCACATTAACGAGGTCAGGGATCTATATGGGGAGATCTACATGAGGGAACCTCTCCACATGGTCCTTCACGTGGTAGATCTATGTCATTAAATTAATCATTGCAAATGGCATGGACAACTGGAAGGAAGGTAATTGTAACTTACTCTGGTTTTATTTCCCTGTGTAGCTGAGTGGGGCCCAATGAGGGAGATATAGTATGAGTAGTGGAACTGAAAGGAGAAGATCAGGGTGAGGAACGACCCGTGTGAGACCTGAAAATCTCCATAACTAGAACCAAGCTTTCATAGTTTCTGAACTTTGCCTCCTTGCTGCCTCTCTTGTTCCCAATGAAACCACCGCTGCTCCGTTGGCTGATAAGGAAAAGCTCCCTGACACAAGCCATGTACTTCAGACACAGGGCTGGAGCTTCAGTCACAGGGAAATGCTTCTGTAGAAACTTTCATGTCAGACTGAACATGTGTCATTCCCTGCTATAAAGAGCTGAATAACAGGATGAGGGGAAGGGCTAAAAAGTGAAGGGCTTAATTCTCCCCTTACACTACTGTATAATTCTGTGAACTTTGGTGGAGTTTTTCTTGATTTACTCCTGTGTAAATGAGGCCAGAACCAAGCCCAAAGTCTTCATGGACATGGCCACTTCCTGTGATAGTCTCCTCAGGATAAGGCCTGGCTTACATTTTTTTAATGTAGAAGTGACCTTGGAGAGGTCTTAATGCAGATCCTTCCAGAGCAACTTGATGTCTCTTCAGTGCCCCAAGCCCTCTGCTCAGCTGGGGAGCCTGAGAACAATGTGAGGAACTGGCTGTGGAAGAGCTGGTGATCTGAACTCTGATTCTCCGAGTGCCAGTGCATTGTGTCTCTAGAGGCAACTAAATATTGGTCTATAAGTACTTGCACATAATATATCTGATACTACAGGGCACTTTAATCTGGCAGGCAAAGGTATAACAAGATCCAAGTTCAAGTTAGAAAAATTGAAGTGGAAATAAGGTGTAACTTTTGAACAGTGAAAATAATTAACAATCACAACAGCTCACCAAGGGATGTGGGGCATTTTCCTTCACTTGGCATCGTTAAATCAAGACTGGATGTCTTTCTTAAAAATAAGCACTAGTTTAACCACAAGTGATTGGGCTTGAGGCAGGTGCTGCTGGTGAATTTCTGTGGTCTGTTATGAAAAATATTAGATTATGGTCTTAGAAGCAATGAATCTATGAACCATCTTGGTCTGTTTCTACAGTAAGTTTGTTATGTCACCAAAAACCTAGAAACCCCCCCGATTGGTTCCTTTAGCTTAAAGACGGGTTAAAAAAAACCCAAATTTTGTCTCCAACTCTTGCTTATTCCTTCCAAGTGGCTGAGCTGGTTTTTGTTACTTTTATCCCATTTTGGACAACCTTAGTGTAGACTAGGGGCTCTCAAACTTCACTGCACTGCGACCCCCTTCTGACAACAAAAATTATTACACAACCCCAAGAGTGGGGACTGAAGCCTGAGCCTGCCCAAGGTGGGGAGGATCAAAGTCAAAGCCCAAGGGCTTCAGCCCCAGACCCCTGCCACCCAGGGTGGAAACCCTAAGGCTTTGGCCCTGGGTGGTGGGGCTCAGGCTTTGGCCACGGGCCCCAGCAAGTTTAATGCCAGCCCTGGCAACCCCACTTTGGGCTCCTGACCCATAATTTGAGAACTGCTGGTGTAGACCTTGGTACAATATTCCCCTTCCCCTGTCTGGCAGAAAAGTGCATTCCCTTCCCTGCCACAGCATCTCCCTCCCTCCTTGAGTTTGCATTTGCCTCCCACATGCCAGGACTCTGGAGGCAGTGTTCTCATTCCCTGAGGCTCCAGCACTTCCCAGCTCTAATGACTATCTATGTTTTATAGAGACAAGGTGGGACTAGCATGGCTACAACAACGCTGCATACAACATCTCTGTGTTTTACTCCCCTCAGGTTACCTTCAAAAGGTGCTGAAGAACCACACAGCCCATGCCTGTGATGGGGAGCAACTGGGAGTCATTTGTCCCCACAAGACCACCATTAGCATCCTATCTGCATTTTATGGGCGTCGAGTGCCCAGCCAGAACCTCTGCCCGAGCACTGGCAATATCTCTGGTGAGAGCACCATGTGTGTGTCTGCCACAGCCCGCCAGGTAAAAGCAAAAACATCCTTGAAATTCACAAGTAACAACATTCTAAGGGACTGCAGGAAACCAGGGCAGTACCATGCATGGAGGTGTTCAGGGTGACATGGGATGCTTTTGGGTTCAGGCAAGGGAGATTAGATTGTCTAATCGGAGGCCCCCAAAGTGCCCCCACATCTGCCAACTGGCCCTCAAACATTATAGCCTCGGGTCTCATCCCAAAAAATGGTGGGTGGTTTGGGACCTTGCAGTGAACTCCCACCCCTTACCTATACATGCAGAAGGAATTCAGGATGCTATTTTACCAGTGGAGTGATGAAAGGTACTGACACAATGGGACCTTTTGTGATGGATTGGGTGAGATTCACCTCCTAGAACTGCATTTGAGGTTATAAACCTAGGAAGAGGCGTTACTGATTCATTTTAACCAAGATGAATCTTGGAATAGGCATACAAAAAATTAATTGTGTGAAATTTGTCCATGTTAGGGCTTAACCCAGAGATGAAGGATGATCCAGTTGCTGTATAACTCCAAAAAATTGAGATCTTGGGATGCCGCTATAATACTCTACCCCCATTAAACTGTCCTTCCTGAGATATAAGTTTCCAGGGTTGTTAAGGAAACGCTAAAGGACACCGATATAACCTTCAGATAAAGAAATTGGCAAAGGCAATATTGTTTTCCAAAACAAAGTAACTAAAATCCCTAATACACTATATCCTAAAAATTCTAAACAAAACACAAAATCCCCAAGATACAAGTCCCTTGTTGCAAGTTTAAAGAGCATTTAAACCACAATAGTATATAGTTTATGATTCTAAGCAAAGTGCTTTGTTACAAATGGCTAGTTTGTAACTAATCGCTGACAATAGTTCTTTAAATCAGTGACTTTCAACCTTTCTAGACTACTGTACCCTTTTTAGGTGTCTGATTTGTCTTCTGTACCCCAAGTTTCACCTCACTTAAAAACTACTTGCTTACAAAATCAGACATAAAAATGCTTAAGTGTCACAGCACATTTACTGAAAAATTGCTGACTCTCATTTTTACCATATAATTATAAAATAAATCAATTGGAATATAAATATTGTACTTACATTTCAGTGTGATACTTGAGCCTGTTTTTCACTTGTGAGCCTTGTCTGAAGCCCAAGCCTTGCTGTCCAGGGCTGAAGCCCTGCTTGCCACCTGCTGATTTCGGCTCTGCACTTGCAATCCCGTCCCATGACCCCCCTGGAGATTTCAAACCCCAGGTTGAGAAACATTGATCTAGGTGAGTTGAGTACCCCCTGGAAGACCTTTGAGTACCCCCAGAGGTACACATACCCCTGGTTGAGAACCACTGCTTTAAACTTCACATAAGTAAAATACAATTAAAAGACATGCTTTTAGCATACACAGATGTTAAATACTACACTAAAATTTATATTAAAACTGGCAAGCTTACTTTATAAATCCATTGGTATCCCTTTATATCACTACTGCTGCTGTGATAAACCTTTCAGTATTCTTCTTTAATCGCTGTTCAGCTCCTGGTCAGTCAGCTCTGCTCTGCTCCAGTTTTCTTTTCTCTGTCTCTCTCTGCAGCAGCTTTTCTGACTTCTTTCCTTTGGCATCTCTTGCTGGTTTCCAGTTTCTCCGTCTGCTCCCGACTGAATTCCCCTCTCTCTGACTCGGACTCCAAAACTACCTGCTGGCAGCTGGCCTTTTATGGTGCACTGTGGCTCTCTCCTCATATGTCTGTCTATTCTTAGAAGCAATTACCTCACTTGCACATGCCCAGTATCAACCATTAGTTTAGGAAATGTAAATTTCAGAGATTTAAATACAGAAAGATCATGATTTTTAATTTACTAGGGCTAATATAGAACCAAAGGAAATCATTGTTTTCCTTTGACTCTGGGTACTCAAGCCATGTATGGTGGATGTGAATGCCAAAGTCATTATTCTTTTCACCCAAGAGATTCTTTAAGAGGTGCTTTTATTGTGTAGAGTCCAATGGCAAATTTTTTTTGAAACCTGGTTAAATACTTCCTTAACATTGCACTTTGCTGGGAAGAGATCTGCCTTCATGTGGGCTTATGAAGGAAAGAGATTGTGTGCCAAAGAGTCAGAAAGCCAGAGAAAGGCACAGGTTATTTGACATTAGCAGCAGCTAACTTTTCATTCTGGATGTCGCCATTTTAAGGAGGGGTGTCTGGATAAGAAACTAGGAGACATGTTGGGTTTTTAAAGCAACTGAACCTCCCTCACCCCACTAGGTTCTGACAATTACTGTGAAAATTGTTTGAGGTGAGTGGCATCTCTGACAGTCTGGAACAGGCAGTGACTTTTCTGACACCAGTTAGATCCTCATAACAATCACAGTGGAACATTATTATTTAGTAACAGGCCATTTATCACCATTTAGTGCAAGCTGATCTTCATCATCTTCATTTAGTAGAAAGATTCTTGGCTGTCCCAGCTGACATATCAGGGAGTCAAATGGGGTCATGAGCCTAGACTGATCCTGGGTCTCTGATCTCATGAACCAGGGAACTTGTAAAATTTTATTGCCTCTTGTTGGCTTATCTTGGGGATAGGATGCAGCTGGATTTTGCTATTGAATTGAGAGCTATGACTTGTTTTGTAGCTGAGCCTACAGTAATACCACTAAACTCCTTTTTACTCACAAGCACCTCCTTGTTCTAGATTCACCAGGACAGTGGAAATCCTTGTCCGTGTGCCTTTGGCTGCCAAGGGCAGCTGGACTTGAAGAGAATATTAGAGCAAGAGGTGTGCAGAGCAGAGCAGGAGAACTAAGAGCTGATCGGAACCTTCGTTATAACCTCAGACTGAACCTTTCATAGTACATGTCTCACTAATAAGAGCAACCCTCCATAGGCAGTTAGGAGTGCCCTGGATGTCATGTTCCCTGAGTCATGAATAGAATAAGGAATGAGGCAGACTGGAGATAGCAATGTTACCATAGCTCAGAGTTATCATAGTTATCCATCCAGAGTTATTCATCAGCACTCTTAACATGGGTGACCATTAGAGCAATCCCCTCACCCCTCAGAATCAGCTAACTTTCCTGACTGTCTGGAAACCAACCTGATTTCAATGAAAATAATGGTGCTGATAATGATCATAAATCACACAACTGTTTCGAAGATTCCCCAGCCCAGCAGCTCTAGTTCTTTCTCTGACATTTCACTTTTGACTTAATAAACACACCAAAGACTTTTCACCCACAGGTTGGGCTTTCCATTTGCAACTTTTGTTCCCCATCAAACGTCTCACATCAGCCTGAGCTGCCCTTGTGTTGTGCCTCTCTTTAGTTACAACACTCTGGTCCATCAGCCCAGCTAGAGGAGGGTATGGGTAACTCCCTGTTTCCCCCAGGGACTGAATCTCCCTGGCCAGTCCAAGTATGTAAACTAGGAAATATCATCTGGTCCAGCCGCTGATCATTTTAGTCATGGATAAGCCTGTGATTCTGTCACAGAGGTCGTGGAAGTCACGGATTCCATGACTTTCTGTGACCTCCAGGACTTCCAGAACAGCTGGTATGGTCAACTCCAGGGCCACCTGAACAGATGGTCCCAGGACCAGCTGCTCCAGTGCCCCATGGCCAGTCGCACCGGCGGCTGCTGGAATGGCCCTGGGGCCAGCTGCTCAGACTGTCCCCAGGGCCAGCCGCATCGGCCACTGCTTGGGCATCCCCAGACAGCTGGCTCCAGGAAGCGCCCATACACCAGCCAGTGTAGCTGAATCCGGGGAACACCTGAGCATCGATCCTGGGGGCAGGGGCCTCCCTGAAGCAGAGATTCAGTCATGGGTATTTATAGTAAAAGTCATGGACAGGTCACAGACTGTGAATTTTTATTTCTTGTCCGTGACCTGTCCATGACTTTTACCAAAAATACCTGTGACTAAATCTTAGCTTTAATCATGTATCGAGAGGCATAGTATTCACCAACTGACTCCTGCATGGGAACTGAAATGGCTTAGTTGTCTGTTCAGCAAATTTTACTGGCTTATTTTAGTTGGTCTTTCTGAAACCCCACCCCCATGCTCTGCATAGCCAATGGGGACAGGTAGGGTGATCAGATGTCCTGATTTTATAGGGACAGTCCCAATATTTGGGGCTTTGTCTTATATAGCTGCCTATTACCCCCAACTCCCTGTCCCAATTTTTCACACCTGCTGTCTGGTCACCCTAGGAACAGGAACCATGTGCTTATCTACTCCTGGGTATTTTTTTTCTGTGAACACTGAGGACGAACTTTGACTTAGCTGTGCATATCACATTATATGTATTATGCTTATTGATTGCAGTGTCCATTGACTTAAGGTACTGAGATTTAAGAGTGAAATGGGTCAAAGTTGTTTTCCATTTGTGTCATTACAGATACAGTGTAGAGGGAACCAGTCACAAGGTTTGGACGCTTATTGAGTTATTTGTCTTTAAGTAGCCATCAGTCCCCTATTCCTGCCACTTGTGGGGCCCACTGACTTTACCTTACTCACCACAACCAGCATGCAGGGCATTTCTTAGGGGGCTTTCTAAACCAAGTGCTCTGGGGTATGGGCCCTTTCCCTCCAACTGCCTCTCATGAGGTGAGAAGGCTGCCGGCCCTTTAAGGGAAGTTCCTATGTTAGACCCATGAAGTCATTCAAGCCTTCAGTGATCTCATTGTACACAAAGATGCTAGGATTAGAACCAAAGAAACGATATGTAAATAAGAGCTCTGGTCTGACACTCCACCAAGGATCAGCCTAGGCTAAGTACAATGGATAAGAGACACCTCACAATTTTAGAGAGCACTTTCTCACACACACACCCCCAGGGGTCTCAGAGCTATCACTGTGTGGATTTCAGCTCAGCCCAGCCCACATATACATTGCAGGTTCCTATCTGCCCTACCACTGGAATCAGTAATGCACTTATCCCAGCAGCCCTCTGTGAGGCAGGGCAGGACTATGTGTCTCATTTTACAAGGTGGGGAATTAAGGCTCAGAGAGATTAAGGAGTTTGTCCACAGTAACATGTGGTAGAGGAGGGAATCAAACTCAGGTCTACCCCAGCCTAGACAAATGCTCTAATCACCAAACCATCCTTCCTCTCTGCTGTGTGCCTGGCTTGTCTGCTGGGGTCCAGCCCTGAACTGATCCAAGATTGTCTCCATGGCAGGGCTGGCTTTAGACAGTGCAGCACCCGATTCTTGGGGCATGTACTCTCCGGGGCAGCCGCACTTGCCACTCTCAGGCCGGGGGACCGGGGCTGGGGGGTTGCGGGGCTCTGGTCGAAGGAGTGGGGATGTGGGGTTGTGGGGCTCCGGCTGGGGTAGCAGGGCTGTGGGACTTGCAGCGCTCCAGCCGGGGGAGCGGGACCGCAGGGTTGCAGGACTCCGGCCGGGAGAGTGGGGCTGTGGGGTTGCAGGGCTCTGGGCAGGATAGCGAGGCTGCGGGACTTGCTGTGCTCGACCTGGGGAGCGGGACCGCAGGGTTGCGGGGCTCTGGCCAGGGTAGCGGAGCCACAGCGTTGCAGATCTCTGACCGGGAGAGCGAGGCTGCGGGGCTCTGGCTGAGGTAGTGGGACAGTGGGATTTGCCACACTAGGCCGGGGGAGTGGAACCACGGGGTTGTGGGGTTCCGGCCTGGAGAGCGGGGCTGCGGGGTTGTGAGGCTCTGGCCTGGGTAGCGGGGCCGCGTGGCTCCAGCCAGGAAAGCTGGACAGCGGGGTTCCAGGCCTATGGCCGGTAGGGCCGGCTTTAGGCCTATTCCACCAATTCCCCCGAATCGGGCCCCACGCCTAAGAGGACCCCGGGCCCAGTGAGAATCCCTTCCCTGGCTAGAGGTGCCTTTTTAATTTTTACTCACCCAGCGGTGCTCTGGGTCTTCATGGCAGGTTCTTCACTCGCTCTGGATCTTCGACTGCACTTCGGCGGTGAGTCCTTCGCTTGCTCTTTGTCTTCAGTGGCAGGTCCTTCAGTGCCGCCGAGGACCTGGAGCGAGTGAAGAACCCATTGCCCAAGTGCCACCGAAGACTCGGAGCACTGTCCAGTGAGTACAAGCCCCACATGTTGTTTTACATGTGTGTGGGGTTTTTTTGTTTTTTTTTCAGTCATCCCTGCCGAGGCCCATCAAAACTGTTCAAAATGGGCCCCGTACTTCCTAAAGCCGGCCCTGCTTGCAGGGAATACATCACATTTCTCTATGTGAGACAGATGCATGTATTTCTATCATTCTCTATAGAGATAGAAAGATAGTCATGTACCTTTATTTGCTATTTTTCTCACTGTCTCTGATACTATGGGATAGTATTAAAATGGAGAAAAGTCAATGATGGTTATGAAGGAGATTAGAAAGATACAATAGCAGATAGTAAACAGTCAGGATGAAAGTTTTAGAGTTCACTTAAATAGCTGAAAGCTAAGAAATAAAAATGATGACACAAGATGACAAAGCGCCAGGTTTAATTTTTAAAACAAATTTTTACTTAACATTTTCTACTGATGCCCAGGCAAATTTCCATCTATGTAGAGCCCTTCCCTTCTATGGTGACAATGAATACACGATGTCAAGTAAACAATGTTAATGTCAGCTTTTGCCTTTTGGCCCAACTCCCAAACCCCACAGCCCCGCTCTCCTGGTCAGAGTCCCGCAACCCAGTAGCCTCCCTCTCCCAGCCGGAGTCCTGCAACCCCGCGATCCCATTCCCCCAGCCGCAGCGCGGCAAGTCCCGCGGCCCCTACCCTGGCCAGAGCCCGTCAACCCCGTGGTCCCGCTACCCAGGCCGGATCCCCGCAACTCCGCGGTCCTACTCCCCCAGCCACAGCGTGGCAAGTCCCACGGCCCCGCTCTCCTGGCCGGAGCCCCGTGACCTTGCGGTCTCGCTCCCCCGGCAAAGCGCGGCAAGTCCTGTGGCCCCGCTACCGCAGCCGGAGCTCCTCAATGCCGCATCCCCGCTCCCCCTGTCAGAGCCCCGCAACCCTGAGGTCCCACTCCCCCGGCCCAGCACGGCAAGTCCCGTTGCCCCATTACCCTGGCTGAAGCTCCCCATCCCCACGGCCCGCTCTCCCGACCAGAGTCTTGCAACCCCGCGGTCCCGCTCCCCTGGCCCGAGAGTGGTAAGTGCGTCTGCCCTGCTCTTGCGGCCGGAACCTCACAACCCCGCGGCCCCGCTACCACCGCCGGAGTGCGGAAATCCGAAGTGCTACCCGGAAAGTACGTGCCGCAAGAATCGGGCCCACACTGGCTTAAGCCAGCCCTGCTGGCCAGGAGAGCGGGGATGTGGTGCTCTGGCAGGGTAGTGGGGCCGCAGGACTTGCAGTGCTCGGCCGGGGAGTGGATCCACGGGGTGGTGGGGCTCCGGCTGGGGGGGCACCGCAACCCCGAAGCCTCGCTCTCTCACGGAAGCCCCACAACCCTGCGTTCCCGCTCTCCCGGTTGCAGCGTGGCAGGTCCCGCAGCCCCGCTACCCCAGCCGGATTCCCGCAACCCCACGGTCCTGCTCTCCCAGCGGGAGCCCCGCAACCCCGCAGCCCTGCTCTCCAGGCCAGAACTCCACAACCCCGCGGTCGCGCTCCCTCGGCTGAGCGCGGCAAGTCCCGCGGCCCCGCAAACCCGGCCGGAGCCCCGCAACTCCACGGCCCCAGTCTCTAGGCCCCAGAGTGGCAAGTGCGGCTGCCCCCGGACAGTACATGCCCCACTAATTGGGCCCTGCACTGGCTAAACTGGCCCTGTACGTGCTGTTGCAGAAATTCTGTGGCTGCTTAACTGACAGGCACCAAGCCCAAGCAGACTGTCTTTCCCACGGCAAAGAAGAAACCATGACGACAATTGGCAGACCATTATAATGATCTCTCAGTTCTCTGTCTATGAGAAGGACAAATACAGGAATTTAGAGACTGGCAGACTGGATCAGATATGAGGCCCTCGGAAGGCTGGCTTTAGCCAGGGCGGAGCCCGATTCGTGGGGCATGTAGTCTCCCGGCGGCACTTCGGATTTCTGTGCTCCGGTGGTGGTAGCTGGGCCACGGGAGCGGGGCAGCCGCACTTGCCACTCTCGGGCCAGGGTCCAGGGCCGCGGGACTCCAGCCGAAGGAGTGGGGTTGCGGGGCTCTGGCCGGGGTAGCGAGGCCGCGGGACTTGCCACGCTCGACCTAGGGAGCGGGACCACGGGGTTGCGGGGACCCAGCCGAGAGAGAGGCGCCGGGGGAGCGGGACCGCGGAACTTGCTGCGCTCGGCCGGGGGAGCAGGATTGCGGGCGTCTGGCAGGGAGAGTGAGGCTACAGGGTTGCGGGACTTGCCGCCCTCAGCCTGGGGAGCTGGGCCGCGGGGTTCTGGCGGGAGAGTGGGGCCAAAAGGCAAAAGCTGACCTTAACATTGTTTCAGTTTGTATGTTACCTGACATCCTGTATTCATTGTCACCATAGAAGGGAAGGGCTCTGCATAGATGGAAATTTGCCTGGGCATCAGTAGAAAATATTAAGTAAAATTTGTTTTAAAAATTAAACCTGGCGCTTTGACATCGTGTCACCATTTTTATTTCTTAGCTTTCAGCTATTTAAGTGAACTCTAAAACTTTCATCCTGACTGTTCACTTTCTGCCATTGTATCTCTCTAATCTCCTTCATAACCATCATTGACTTTTTTCCATTTTAATACTATCCCATAGTATCAGAGACAGTGAGAAAAATAGCAAATAAAGGTACATGACTATCTTTCTATCTCTATAGAGAATGATAGAAATACATGCATCTGTCTCACATAGAGATTTGTGATGTATTCCCTGCAAGCAGGGCAGTAGCTAACCACTCTCATTGCCTAGTCTACCTTTGCATCTCATCACCTCTACTAAGCATCCTGGATCTCACAGGCTGCCTGCTTTTTGGGCTAGTCATAAAGACCAGGCTTTGGCAAATGCCTTGTTTTGGTGTGTGGGGTCACGCTGAAACCAGTGGACTCTGCTTTGAAAGATGCAGGGCAGATATAACACCAGATCAGAATGACCTGATTGGAAACCCAGCCCTCAGACAGTGGAGTCCTGTCAGAGGCCTTGTATTTCATGTGGCACTTTTCTATTCTCATATGTAGTGCAGGATCTTGCCAGCACTGGTCTTAGAAAAAATGGACGCCTGAAAGAGTCTGCATGGGCACTGCAGTAGAAGAGACACAGAGTGTCAAATATGGCCCAGAAGTGAAACTGTAACTCTTATAAATTTTGGGGTGTCTGAAACTGTAAGGCCTCTTTTCCTGCACATGTGCCTTTCGGCTGTGGTTTCATGGCTAAGTTCAGTGCTAACCCCTCATTGTACATGAGGATCTGTAAGTGCTAATACAGAATTCTTGAAGTGAACACTATGCTATCACCCATGCTGTGAGCCTTAAGCTGTAATTGATACAATGTAAACAAACGCCATAAGACGTTAAGTGACTTTCACTTCATTGTAACAGCAACGGCTCCTAGGAACAGACCCTAACCCTCTGTGATTAAAGGGCTGGGAGTCTCAAATTAGCACACACTCCAAAAGTGATGGAGACAGTAAATTAAAATATGGTTAAGATATGGAATGTATGTTGATGAATGCTTGATGTACATGAATGGTTGGGGAGGTGCCAGCCTAGAAAGGGAGTATCCATTGGCCAAAGAATGTGTCAAGTGGACCACCAAACAACCCCCGGAGGGTAAACTGGGACTCATCCCAACACCTGGAAGGATGAGAAACACAAACTTTGGAGAGTGTGGAGCCACCAGAAATGTGCCATCTGCTGATTGAGTCAGCAATAGCAGGATGAAACAGGTCCCATAGGAATTAATTCCTATAAGAATGGACTCTAAAGACTGAGGACTTTGAGTCTCTGGCTCTGCTGCTAACCTCCAGGAGCATCAGGTGCATCTGACACAGACTCGGCTCCACCCTCATGATGAAGATACCTGGCCAGTAATTTGGCATGAGCAACTTCTAGGCTGGTAACTATAACACTTATACAGAACTTGAATGAATGATTGCATGAATGAATTGTGACAAAGTTCCTCCTTTACCTTGGTGGGTCCTGCGCTTATTGGCAGATTTGCTCACTTCAGTGATCTTCCCCTCTGGTGGAACCCACAGTCTGGGTCAGCTCCTCCTGTGTCTGATCAGGAGTTGGGAGGTTTGGGGGGAACCCAGGCCCGCCCTCTACTCCGGGTTCCAGCCCAGGGCCCTGTGGATTGCAGCTGTCTATAGTGCCTCCTGTAACAGCTGCATGACAGCTACAAATCCCTGGGCTACTTCCCCATGGCCTCCTCCAAACACCTTCTTTCTCCTCACCACAGGACCTTCCTCCTGGTGCCTGATAATTCCTCAATCCTCTAGTAGCACACCCTCTCAATCTCATCTCCTTGCACCTCTTACTCCCAGCTCCTCCCCCACCTGACAGGAGTGAGCTCCTTTTTACATCCAGGTGCCCTGATTAGCCTGCCTTGATTGGCTGCAGGTGTTCTAATCAATGTAGCTATCTCCACTGCCTTCTAGAAAGATCTTAATTGATTAACCTGGAGCAACTGCCATTTGGTTACCATGGTACTAGGATTTCTTTAGCCTGGGGCTAACATACCTGTTCCTCAGTACTTTACTGTAGCCATCTGGCCTTGCCCCATCACAGAATATATATGTGTGTGTATAAGGAATAATTAGTAATAGGAATAAGTAGTCAAACAACTTTGTTTACTTTTATCTTTTGCTTTATTATTATATTTACAGTAAATGTGGCATCTTTGCCTTACCCCTCTTAATAAGATCCTGCTGGTTTTTATTCTATTGGTATAACATTTTGGTGGAGAATTGCAAAAGAGGGAATATGGTAAAGAAGCCTCAGGTATTGTAAACATTGGTGTGCACACAGCCGGCTCTAAAGAGAGCAGTTCTATTTTCAGTTAACCACAGACTAATGACCTTTGGAGGGTAGAGGCGATTGGTATAACACTGTGAATGTGAGGGCAGAGAAATAGTCTGAAAGGACTAGATCAATGAAGCAGGAGTGGAAGGGAGCGCCTGGGTCACCACATCCTATCCCTTACTGTTGCTGGTAACCCCTACCATGTAATCCCACCATATATTTATCAAACTACTTCTTAATCCCAGTTTGATTGTTGCTCCCACTGCTTCTGTTGGGAGGCTCTTCCAGAACCTCCCTCTTGTGATGGTTAGAAGCCTTCTTCCAATTTCCAACCTAGATTTATTCATGGCTAGTTTATTCCTGTCAAGGTTCCTCCCCCACTCTGAACTTTAGGGTACAGATGTGGAGACCTGCATAAACACTTCTAAGCTTAACTACCAGCTTAGATTTGGGTTCACTGCCACCATCCAGATTCCTCAGTGTCTGGAACACCCTCTTTCCCCCAAAAACCTTCCCCTCCCTGGGTAGCCTTGAGAGACTTTTTCACCAAGTTCCTGGTGAACACCAGTCCAACCCTTGGTTCTTAACACAAGGAGAATTTAACCATCCTCCCTCCTTTCCCCCACCAATTCCTGGTGACTCCAGATCCAATCCCCTTGGATCTTAAAACAGGGAAAAATCAATCAGGTTCTTAAAAAGAAAGGTAAAAATCATCTCTGTAAAATCAGGATGGAAAATACTTTACAAAGTAATCAGATTAATATAGCCCAGAGGAACCCCATCTAGACCTAGGTTCAAAGTTACAGCAAACAGGTAAAATTCTCTCAGCAAAAAGGAACATTTACAAGTTGAGAAAACAAAATTAAGACTAACATGCCTTGCCTGGCTGTTACTTACAAGTTTGAAATATGGGAGACTGGTTCAGAAAGATTTGGAGAGCCTGGATTGATGTCTGGTCCCTCTTAGTCCCAAGAATGAACAACCCCCAAAACAAAGAGCACAAACAAAAGACTTCCCCCTACCAAGATTTGAAAGTATCTTGTCCCCTTATTGGTCCTTTGGGTCAAGTGTCAGCCAGGTTTCCTGAGCTTCTTAACCCTTTATGGGTAAAAGGATTTTGGTGTCTCTGGCCATGAGGAATTTTATAGTATTGTACAAAGGAGGTCTGTTCCCTTCATAGTTATGACAATTCCCATTTGACCTTAGCCCACCATTGTCCTTTTGCTTCTATAGCTCTCCTCCCTTGCTCTTGATGGGTTTAATAGAGCATAGCCAGCTCCCCAGGTTGGTTTAGTACAGCTCTTCCAGCCTCCTTGCATGAAATCAGCCCTTCCTTCCCCTGATCATCCTTCTTGGCACTGGTTCTAGTTTGAAGACATCTTTCCTGAATCATAGAATATCAGAGTTGGAAGGGACCTCAGGCAGTCATCTAGTCCAACCCCCAAAAAGTTTTTACCCCCAATCCTTAAATGGACCCCTCAAGGATTGAGCTCATAATCCTGGGTTTAGCAGGCCACTGCTCAAACCACTGAGCTATCCCTCTAGGGCTGACTAGAGGTGTATGCAGTATTCCAGGTGAAATCTTGTGCAATGGTTTTACTATATGGGCAGAAAATAACCAGATTAGATTAAATTTGGAATAATCCAGGCCAGTATCTCTGTGGAAAGATGATCTGAAGGGTAGATATTCAATGGGAGAGTGAAGTCTGGAAGCAGTAATCCTAAAAGAGATCTAGGGGTGATAGCAGGTCTAGTTCACTTTACAGATAGGGGTTGCAACTGTCTGCTCCTACCCCATGGCCAAAGCCATACTGTCAGGTGGTGGGGTGAAGAGGAAGGGCACCCTTAGATAGGGATCACCGGGAAAATAGACGCACCGTGGAGAGAGAGACCCAGCAAGAGAGCAGCCAAGGAGGCCACCTGGAGTTAAGTACATTAAAAATAGTTTCCTGTCTCTTTACATCTTCTTCCTGCTGTGAGAGTGGCTGGCCCAGACTGGGGTTGGGCTGGCCCTTCCTGGATCAATGACAGGCTCAGAATTTAGCAGGGAGCAGCAGTGTTGGGGAGAGGAGCTCTGTGCTCAGTAGAGGGCCCTGACACCAGACTGGCCCTGCAGGATTTCTTAGAAGTGACCTTGTCAGTCAGGACCAGACCACTCTTTACCCCTGTGTGCATTGGGTGTTATGTGTGTTTCCCTTGGTTTAGCTTTATGCAAAGGCCAGGGCAGTATGGCCAACCGTAAGCATCACAAATCATAGTCATGCCAAAGAAGGGGCAGGGAAAGGGATTTGAGGAAAGGTTCAAAGAGCTAAACTAAGGAGGAGGGCTCATGATACAAATATGGGAAGGTTGTAAACACCATGATTTGTGTCATTCCCAGGAGATGTGGCTGTACATCCTGAGATGAAGTGAAGACAGAGAGAAGTCAGGCTGGCCTATTTCAACTGTGGCAGCCACCAGGACAACATATTAAACCGCCCAAAAATGGAGGGGAGTCAGTGGGAGCATTTGAACTAGAGTGATATTTCAGTGTAAGGTTTTCTCTTTAATAGATTCAAGAGGAGATTGCTGGCTTGGCCATTTTTAAAATGGTTTGAAAGTTTCTTATGGAGGAAATGGTCAGCTACAGAAGTCAGCACTTGCGTGGTTGTTGCAGTCTGATGCTTTGCTAGCAATCTAGAGCTTGGGAGCAGGTCATTGTTAACAGGGCTACTTGCACTTTGCCTGGCTCTGTTATTATAGAGGTGTTTGAGGGGATGCCAATGTGACCTCAGGATTTCTAATGTTAAATTTATATCTGTTTCCCCTTCTGCCCCCACCCCTCCACAGAAACTTCTGGATGAGTGCCAAGACCAGCGCTGGTGCCAGTTCTCTGTGCATAGCCCAGTATTTGGGCCGGACCCGTGTCCCGGGACACACAAGTACCTGATAGTTTCATACAAGTGCAGACCAGGTGAGCTCTGCAAATGGCTTTAAAGTGCAAAGGAGGGTGTTGTTAAGCATCCTGTCTGTTTTTTCCATAGACTATTGGTGCAGTGAGCACTATAAGTGTACCAGAGGCAAAAAGAGGATTCATTGTCTTTGTCAATCCATTGTCAATTAACCCCACCTGTGTCCTGGACAGATCATTCTTCTCCTGGAGAGAGAGAGAGATCATAATTTTTTTGCTTGTCATGCAGTAGCATTCCAAGGCCTCGGTCCAGATCAGGCCCTATTGGACAATGTGCTGTGCAATCACACAGGATGACAATGGTCTCTATTAAGGAGCCTAAACTATGCCATGTGATTTAGGTGACACAGATAAATAGTCAAAGCAAACAGTTTCCAAAATCCTATAGGATGAAAAATATCTGCCATATTGTTTAAACAAATGCTAACAAATAGCTAGTGCATTCACCAGCTGGTTGCAGAGAGAACAGTGAAGGGAATTGCTCAGTCTCTTGGTTTCTTCTTGTTAGGTGTTTTATTCACTGATTGGGAAGGGATGCTTTTAGGCCAAATGGGAGGAGCTCAGAGCTGCCACTTCGGAGAGGGATGCATCAAATTTGCTTTCTGACTTTCGAAATGGTAAAGGCCTAACTGTTAATGATGCTACAGAATACTATGTAATGTTTCCCAGCTAACCACCGCATTAAGACTGTGTGTGAGAATGACAACCTGAGGCTGCAGTGCAGGGCTAAATCCGTCCTAGCAATTTACTCCGCAAGCTACGGCAGATCCATGCGTGGCAAACCAGAGTGTGACTCTGCAAACAGGACTGGACTCAATGTAGGTATGTTGGCAAGGTGTGAACTAGAAATCTGGCAGAGCCCCTTTCACATTGAAGAATCTGGAACTCATTGCCAGGGGATGTTGTGGAGGCCAAAAGTGTAATTGGGTAAAAAAAGAACTAGATAAGTTCCTGGAGGATAGGTCCATCCATGGCTATTAGCCAAGATGGACAGGGATGCAACCCCATGTTTTGGGTATCCCTAGGCTTTGATTGGAAGCTGGGCATGGACAGGGAATGGATCACTCGCTAACTGCCCTGTTCTGTTCATTCCCTATGAAGCACATGGCATTGTCCACTGTTGGAAGACAGGATACTGGGCTAGATGGACCATTGGTCTGACCTAGTATGGCCGTTCTTATGTGCTTAATAAGTCATTACGCTATCAGAGATGTTACATTGGGCACAGCCATATCACTGCTGTGTGGGCATCAAGACATACACGCTCCCAGTCAAGACCCCATATTGCTGGGGATAGGTGACTGCCACCCAGGCACAGCACTGTACTCACACACAGCCAGTTCACTGCTGAATGGGCGCTGGGGTATGCAGCCTCTCAGCCAGCTCGCTGCCATATGGGCTGAGGGAGTATGCATATAATCAGCCACATGGACACAATACATACACCCATCCTTCACAGTCAGCTTGCTGCTCAGTGGGCAGAGAGACATGCGATCCTGATAAGGTCACTGCTATGGGCTCATTCATATACACTCCTATGTGTGCATTTGAATGCGATATTACAGACCAAGTATGGCTTTGGGCTACATGGTTTCTAGAAGCTTTTCTCCCTGCTACTGAGAATGGAGGGGCCACAGCCTGATGACCACCTGGTCTATATTTCCAGAGTGCTTAGCTCCTGATGCCTTGAGGAGAGTCTCTCGGAAGTGTCACAGGAAGGAGAACTGCACCGTCTTGGCTAACAAGGCCACCTTTGGTGACCCCTGCTTCCCTGGCGTGAAGAAACAGCTGAGGGTCTCCTATACATGTGGTAAGAGTCCCCGGTCACCCTGACACTGCACTGGGGAGGGGCTGGAAGGACTCCAGCAAGTGCTTTACCATGTACAACACAGATCCTGGAGAGCGGGGGCATTTTGAGGAGTAAGGGCACCTGTCGGCCTAGCAAGCCAATAGCATAGCTGTTGAGGCTGCCAGGAAGGGTCAGTTTAGATGAGAGTGGTGCCATGTGTCCCCTTGAGAGATGCTTGTACATTCCATCAGCAGCAGGCTGAGAACTATAGAAACGGTTACAAAGCTGAGGCCCTGAGAAACAGGACAGATGCTGAGCAGCTGTTGCTCTGTGTCCTCCTCTTGCGGCAAGGAGCTTTAACCACATGCATGTGGGTGGGGAGTGGGGAGATGGGAAGCTTCAGCGTGCACAGATACAGACAGAAGGTGAATCTTCAAAGCTCCCCATTAGATGAAATATTTTTGTCTTTCTCTGTAAGTAGCAAATCGTAAGGATCTGAGGGTCCATGAAAGCAAGATTAACATCCAGCCAGCCAGGGCATGGGTAGGTTCTATGCAAGCTGCCTCTCCCCGCATGGCTCCAGGGCCAGTGCAACCACTAGGCAAACTAGGCAGCCGCCTAGAGTGCCAAGATTTGGGGGCACCAAAAAGCGGTGCCCCCCAATTATTTTTTACAGCATTTCAGCCTTCTGCCCCCTCCCCTGCATTTCCCCTGAGTGTCCCCCGGCACCCAGAAGCATCCCTGCCTCTCTCCTTCAGCTCCACACTGCCTCTTCTGCTCTGCTCCCAGCATCAACTGCTGACACAGGGTCCTAGTGCCCCTCAATTACTAGTGGCAGCACAGGCTGCCCTTACCCTACCCTTCCCCCTCAGACCCTTCCCTTTTCCGGTGGGACCCTCCACCAGCACAGCCAACCCACTTCCCCCCCTGTAGTCACCACTCCTGCCCCACACTGGGCAAGGGTCATCCTCAGTGAGGCTACAGTGAGGGGCAGCAGCAGGGAAGGAGGCGCACATGTGATGGCAGCCCCCCTGCAGCACCCACCACCAGGGAGGCGCGGGGGCTTCCTGGACCTGAGAGGGGTGCTAGGAGCACATGCAGTGTCAGTGGTGAAGGTGAGTGTGCTACCAGGGTTGGGGGGAAAGTGGGGGCCCCCTCCCCCAGAACTCACTGCTGCTAGCAGAGAGATGGCTGGGGGGAAGTCCTCATCCCCCTGCACCCTAATCCTCTGCCCAGCTCTGAGCCTCCTCCCACACCTGAAACCCCTCATCCCCAGCCCCACTCCACATTCCTCACCCCTCCACCCCCACCCCCTTCCCACACACCCTCTCTGCCCCCAAACTTCCTCCCAGAGCCTGCACCCCTCACCCCCTCCTGCACCCCCACCCCTTGTCCCAGCCCAGAGCCTAAACCCAAACTGCCTCCCAGAGGCTGCACCCCAGACCCCCTCCCCCACCCAAACTCCATCCCAGAGCCTGCACCCCAATCTCCTGCCCCAACCCAGAGCCTGCATGCCAGACCTCCTCCTCTCACCCAGACTCCCTCCCAGACCCTTAGGCAGGTCGGGGGCAGAGTTTGCGGGGGAGGGTTCTAGGCACCACCAAAATTTCTACAAAATTTCTGCAAACCCCTGCCAGTATCTGGGTTTTAAGCCCTGTTATGCCTGCAACAGACCTGAGTCTGTGAGTGACCCCCATAGCAACTGCTTGAAGTGCTTGGGGAATCACACATGAAAGACAAGTGTTGGATTTGTAAAAGCTTTCGTCCAAGAATGCAGGAGAGTGATATTCATTTGAGGGCTCTCCTCATGGAGGCTGCGCTCTGCCCGGCGCAGGACAGCAGTCTCAGCAGGTCTGCAGTCTCAGTAGGACTCTAGGTCCAGCACCTCGGCCTCAGTTTGTACTGCACCTCTGGCACCAGGCTCAGTCTGGCACTGCTAACCCTCACCAGTGCCCAAGAAGCAGTCAAAAAAGTGGGACTCCCTGGCACCAAGCAAAAAGGGTCAAGGGACATCGGACTAAGTACCTAGTTCAGGCCACCTGCCCACCCCAGAGCCACATGGGGGTTTCTCTCCGATTGGATCCACTAGTCTCCCCAGGGATCCACCGCTGACTCCTGGGAGTGGCATGGGATCCAAACTCACTATTGTGCAAATATGTATGTGTAGGTTGTTGAAATTTGTCATATTGATATTGTCAGTTGTTGTTGTATGACGGAGTATCCACCATTCTAATTTTATACATTTTATTAATAACAATAATTGGATATTCTAAAGGTAGAATAAAATGTAGTAGATTTTGATATGAAAGAATGAAGGAAGGAAGGAAATATATGTTACTAAAAAGGGTGTATTTTTGAAAGTATTTTGAACTTTTATAATACACAGTGGTCCGGAGGGAGGGGAGGGAGAAGGGAGGAGCAAGGTGGAAGTTTCTCCTAGGGTGCTAAATATCTTTGCACCAGCCCTGCATGGCTCTACTACATACTGGCCTCCTGACTTGCAGCACCCTCTGGGACCTTTGTACAACTCTACCAATGCGCCTCCATCCTGCCAGTAGCCCCCTTCCCTGCTGTTCCAGCCCGGGGTTTGCTCTCTGCCCACTACAGACAAGGATGACACGTGACTCACTGAACGTATGTCTTTAGTGATCAAGGCCAAGGATATTATTTACCCAGCCTGGCCCCTCCCTCCTTGACCCACAGAATTCCCCTGGACAGACTGAGGCTGGCACCTGTGCTGTCTCCTCACCCACTGTTTTGACATAGGGAAATATTTTGAATGTAAATTTCTGGCAGGGATGAGTTGGTCCTGCTCTGTCCATATACCCCTTACCTGAGGTACCTGTGCAGCCTTCATGTCTCCTCACCATTCCTGGCTGCTACCCCCATCCCAGAGGTTCTTCATGAGCTGCTCTTTCAGTGCTGTCTCCTTTCTCATTTCAGTGCCAAGGCAGCTGTTTGAGGAGGTGGGCCAGAATTCCCCAGATCCCTTCTCGCTCTCCGACTACACACATGGTAAACATTTGCTATTCCCTTGGGGTTGTGCTGTGCGGGCTAAGGAAGGCTTTTGTTTGAGTGTCAGGTTGGGGTTACCTGGATGGCTGGGGACCGCATGTGTGTGATGTGCCAGGCTGGCTCCTCTCACTCAGGCTGTGCGCTGGAAGGTTTGCCCAAAATCTGGCTCCTGCATCGCAGTGAAGAGAGGAAGTCCCTGAGCCAGGCACTTCTACCCTCCATGAGGAATGCAGTCCGAGTCCAGAGAAAGGGAAGCAGAAATCTAAATCAGGGCCTTTTACTGCCATGGACCAGGCTGATGGTCACAGGGCTCACAGAGATCAAGTTCATGTGCCTATTCTAGATGTGCTGACAGAAGGAGGGCTCTATTCCCTTATTTACGCACACAGCCTCTGTGTCTCCTGTGTGTGGAAATTACTCTCAGCTCCAGCTGGGTTTATTGCAGGCAGTTCAGGGCGTTGCGTTCACTAGTATGGCTATTCGTCTTTGATTTCTTTAATGCTGCTCCAAGCAATGCTCTCACTAGACCCCAGCTTGCCTGAAGCGCGCTCCATTCCATGGAAATTCATTCACACATGTTTGTTCTCTGTCCGGGTGTCACAACCTCCCAAGGACCCAGCTCTTCCTGGGCCATCACCATTCTTCTAGCTACGGGCAGGTTTCAAGTCCCCATAGTATGTCTGGGTGTGGCCAGGATCCTAGCCCAGTGTGCAGGGTACATTTTGCAGTAGGAAGTGGAGTGGAGTTCTCTGCTATCAGGGCGTGCTCTAGGTTCCTATGCCACCAGCAAAAAAATTTTTGGCTGCCCCCCCAGCCCTGGGCTTGCCCCACCCCTAGCTGGCTGCCACCAGCCTCGGGCTCCCCCCACCTTGCACCCCTGCACCCCAGCTCTGGACCTCCCCAACCAACCCCCCTGCCGTCCCAGCCCTAGGCTCATTCCCCCCACACACAGCCTTGCTGCCCCAGCTCTGGGCCCCCTTTCCCCCAGTGCCCCCACCACACCCCCCTCCACCCAGCCCTGGGATCTGCCCCCCCACTCGGACCCTGCCGACAACACAGCCCTGGGCTTCCCCCGCGCCCCTGCTGCGCCCCAGCCCTGGGCTCCTCCCACCCACCTGCACCCCCTGCACCCCAGTCTGGGCCTCCCCCAACCCGCACCCCTTGCGCGTCCCAGCCCTGGGACTCTCCTCCCACACACTCGTGCTGCCCATCTGGGCTCCCCCTGCCACACACCATGCCCCCCCCACCCCCTGCCAACCAACCAGCCCTGGGCTCTCCCATCGCCACCAGTGCCTATCCTTTGCCCCAGCCCTGGGTCACTTGGTAATTGGCTCCGAGGGTGGGTCATTCAGCAGCTGTTTGGATGTGCAGACAGCACAGACAGGATTGTTCCCAATGGTTACAGACTGCAGTAACTCATCACTCACTCATGCCCGTCACCCAATCGGGTTGGGCCAACCACACAGATTCTCCAGAGTCCTCTATCCTGGGCATTCGCTCTAGTAGGTTCAGTATAGCCATTTTTTGATATCAGCTGAAGGTCCAGGCGCGCAAGTGTTTTTGGACGCCCTTTTCGCTTGCTTGGGGGTTCCAATCCGCAGTGCATGTCTGGATGATTAGTTTGGCTGCTCATGCGTAAGTGTGTCCTATCACACCCACCTTCTCCTTCTGATTTACTTCCTCCTGTGGACTTGACGGGTCTCTCCAAGAGGTGGATGTACTGATGGTGTCTGCCAGCGGAATCTGAGAGAATCCTATGAGGCAGGCTATTAAGAAGGGTCTGGATGCTTCCTGGTGTGGTTTTGGTTGTCCTCGACAGGTTTCAGGTCCATACGGTGAGGATGATTTCACACTGGAGTTTGGAATGTCGAATTATTGTTGCCAAAGACGCTCTCTGGAGCTCTCAGAGTGTTCTTGAGCTGTAAAAAGCTGCTCTGCCTTACCAAAATCCTTACTTTGATGTCTGCATTCTGTGCCACCTGCTGGTTTTGATGATGCTACTCGTAGTGGTAAGACTGTACTTCTTAGAGGGCCTTCCATTCAGTGGTGACTGGGTCGTTGTGATAGGAATATAATCCTACAGGATCTTGTCTTGTCCTTGTGAGTGTGGCCAACCTCGTGATCTACTGGTGGCTGCCAACAGTGTTGCGTCTTCTCTGCATCTTGCTCTTTACTGTGCGAAAGGAGTGCAAGATCTGTCAGTCAGATCCGTCATCAAGCTGGGTCCACAAGGTCACTGGATCGTTTCCTATGCTTCGGTAGATGATTCTTCTCAATCCAATCGATGACGGGAGAATGAGAAGTGTGACAACAAGCATCCTTGTCTGCTCCAGTTCGCCCTGGGAAGCTGTTAGTGAGACTGCCTCCATGGATCACATCTACAGTGTATACCTACATATGAGTTCTTTAGATAAGGTTAGACCACCTTGCTGGAAACTGCCCGTAAGTGCCCGAAGGAGCTTCGCAGAGGTCTCTCGACCCACCATCGAACGCTTTCTCACAGTCAACAAGTGTGTACAACGAGGAGTTCCACTCCACAGAATGCTCGATTGAAAATGCCAAAGGTTGTATCTGGTCACGTTGCATCGATCTGTTCAGCCGGAAACTGCTGTTCATCTCGTTAGGCTGTGATGACGGCATCCTTCATTCTCTCTAGAGAACTCTGGTTGAAGACCTATCCCTTGGCCCGACGGGTGTGATTCCTGTATATCACAATTGGAAGGTCGTGTCCTGTTTTTGGAGGATTTGATGAGAATCCCTCTTTCAGTCTTGCCGGAATCACTTCTTTGTCGCATATCTTCCTCAAAGAAGGGTACAGCATTCATCTGAAGAGCATCCAGGTCTGTTTCAGGGCTTTGTGGATGTCGATCAGGTCCAGCCGCGCTTCGTTTCTTGCATTATGGTGATGGTTTTCTGATTCTCATTCTGGGTTGGTTTATCGCCATTCAATGGAGGTCCAATCGTGCTGGTTAATGTCTGGTGGATTTGTGGTGCTGGTCTGTCAGGATTCTCAAAGTTGGAGCCTTCCCCCATCTGTTGCATCTGTTGTTCTATTCCTGTTTTAGACTTCCCTGCTTGTCTTTAAAGCGGGACGTTCTGGCTTGCTGAACTTTCCAGACGTCGCTTGGTAGTATCATACAGTGTTTCATGTATGCGCTGTCTCGCTTCTCGCTTGCCAGTTTCTCCAACTAGCTCTCTCTTGTCCTTCCAATATTACTCTTCCTGCTCTGTGGGCTTCGCATACTCTTTTTGAGCTTTGCTTTGCAGCTCTTAGTCCTGCTGTTGTTGAACTGCTGCACTCTCTTCTTTCTGTTTCTATCTTGGTCAAGGTCCTGCTGTGATCCACTCTTTCTGCTGGTAGTTTCTTATTCCAAAGCAACTCTGGCATACTACCTAAAAGATAAACAGTTCCTTCTCACTTTCTCCATCTTTTGGGTACACTGTCTTCCTCTTCTCAGACCGTCCTGTAACTGAAAACTTATTCTTCGCATCAGTCCAGAATATCTTCCTTGGTCTTACGGTCCTTCAATAGGCTGACGTTGTACTTCACTCTCTGTCTGACGTATCTATCCAGTCTGCTTCAGCTCTCGCTTCAATCAGCCACCATTAATGATGGTCGATGAACGCCGCGTCTGCCCTCTTCATAACTCTAACGTCATGCAAGGATCTTCTGAACTTCTTGCTATGCATGACATGGTGATCTGAATTTTCTGTGGTGCCTGTGTGACCAGGTACTCTGTGGATCCACTGAGGAAAGATGCTACTCTTGACCAGTTGGTTAGTGCAACACAGATCCACAACCTCTCTGCCATTCTCTCATTCTCTCGTTAGCAGGTCGCCCATGACTGTTACGGATCCTTGTTGTCAGGTCCCATTTTTGGCATAAGTCTCCATAAGGATGATGATAGTTTTGTCTGGGAGATCTCTAATATTTTCGGAGATCTGTTGTAAAATATCTTTGTCCTCTCTTCGCTGTCATAGTTGGAGCGTAGCACTGAACATTCATCTTAATCTGCTCCTTTTAGGTTCTGAAGGATGCTGTGATGATCCTGGACCATGTGCCTCCCAACCACTCAGTGTCTCTGTGCTGATTGGACAACTGAAGCCTACTCCCTGTGTGTGGGGTCGTCGCTCTTTCATGTCGGAAATCACAACAGCTTCTTCCTGTCAACGAGCGTCTCTGTCCAGCTTGCGGTCCCTCTTGTTTCGCTAGACACAGACAGGATTGGTTCCAATATGGTTACAGAACTGCAGTAAAGTGGAACAATTTTCAGCTTGTGTGATTGGAGGATATCTGGATGCACATTATAAGACTGTCCCACATAAATGAGGAAAAGCTGAGATGCCTTTATTATTCTTTTGTTCCACTCTTTGTTTCTATGGGGAATTTGCCAATGCAATATCACTGTCTTCCTTTTAAACAAATAAAACTTTTTTTTTAAAAAAGACAATAGCTGTTGAAGATAGCAATTCCAGTCCTAAAAACCAGTGGGAAGCATTTCTTGCTCAATTTTATCCTACTTTTTCTACAGCAAATTACAGTGGATCAGTATATTTGATTTAGGAGAAATGAATAACAGCTACCCAAGTTGAGCTTGAGCTCTCCTGAATTTTGAGGTGTTCAAATCTGGAAGGCAGGTGCTAGATTCCCTTTCTGAATATTAGCTAAATCTTCAAAGAAAACATCAGTTTCTGCTTCCATGGCTCAGAAGTGGAAATCCTCCTATGTGCCTGGTACTGTATCTAAAGCTGCCCAGGTCAGGAGCCTCCCCTCTCTTACTTTTCATTTTAAAGCCTAGTGGGATCCACATATCTCCCTTGCTAGGCTTCAGGTAGAGAGGGGTACAGTCCATTTAGTCCACCCAATTCCTTCTTTGGGGGCTGCAAGGTGAGGTCACACCAGTATCCCTAATCCTGTCTGGGAATGTCTTCTGAAGGGGATATCTGGGCCAAAGGCTTCTACTCCTTGGGCACACTTGTTCCCCATTCATAGTGCCACTTCGCTCTAGCACTGAGCTCTCCATTCACAGCAAGCTGCAGCATGAGGTTTCAGCTACCCTCCTCCCTCCTCCTCCCTTTCCTGTTGAGAGTGGCCAAGGGAATGCTGGGAAATGTAGTTCTTTCCCTGCTCCAGGGCTGGCTCTATAGGCAGGGAGCTAAGCAAGGAACTACAGCTCCCAGGGTCCCTTGTTGGGTCTCAGCTCCCAGGCTGGATCCCTGCTGGCTGCCCCAAGCAGCAAATTGCTTTGCTGCTGCCTAGAGCCACCCCTGTTTGTGAGGCTTGTCTCTTTGGTGGATTTATAGCACCCTGCATAGTAGCAGTGGCAGTGAGATTGCACTTGGAGTTTGTGCCATGGCACATGAGTTAGAGAAAGGGTAGCAGGTGGAAGGTTAGCAAGAACTGGGAAGAGACCTCCTCCCCACCACTGCCTCCACACACACTTAGCTTTGTAACATTTTTTCATGAGGAAAAACTAAGGTTGCAAAACTAGGATTACAATCTAGAGAATGTGGCCAAATGGTCTGGCAATATGAGGTTCTCTAGAGGGGAGATGACACATGGGCACAGACGAGCCAGGGAAGTGAGCAGAGTGACAGATAGGAGAAGCACTGAGGCCCACAGAGGGGGAGGTGCCTTAGAACATAGCAAAGGGGAATGGACTATGGAAGAGTTAAGGGAAGAACAGATCCAAGGGGGAGAGAAGTGGCCAGGAGCAACAGAAAACTAGGAGAAGCTAGAGGAGAAGGTTTGGAACATGACATGGAGGAGAGAGAGATGGTAGGGAGAGAGCAAAGAGTGGGAGCGCAGACAGTGGGAGGAGCTGAGAGTGGATGGGAAGAACTTAGGGATGGGATGGCAAGGATCATGGAAGAGAAACATGCCGAGTGCCTGAGAGGAGCAGAGTTGAGGAGGGAGGGATGGGAGTGAAAATTGGCAGATGTGTGGTAGTAGGTGAAGGTTCTAGTCCACAGAATGGATGAGGGCATTGAGAAGTGCCTCATCCCTGTACCCTAGCCAGTAAGACCATGTCCCTTTGTTCACTGCAGGTGGCTGGTACCGTGGGCCAACACTGTCCAGGCTCCGTGAAGATCTGATGATTTTTACTAGCTCTCTGAAAACGTTTGCCCACCTCTGGGGTACGTGAATTCTCTAAGCGCATGCACAATGCTCTCTGGAGAGAGTGCAGGCAGAGAGTCACATTCCACGATGTCTCTCTTGCTTTAGCGTGCTGGGAGACACGGGCATGTTAGGGGGCATTTGGAAAAGAGCCCACAGCACCGTGCACTCCCTTTATGCCCATCAATCCCCCTCTAGTGTAGACTGGTCATTGAAGGGGTGGAGCAATGTCATGGAGACTCAAGGACTGAATGACCCCAGGACTGAATTCTCTCTCCCTCAGGCAAGAGACAGTACTAAGTCTAGCTGAGAGAGGACATTAATGAATGTGATGCCTGCTGAATTCCTCACTTACTCTAGGGAGAAGCAAAGATGCCAGTCTGGTTGGCCACTTGTTGGAACTTCAGGGTCACGCCTTTCCTGGCCCCCTTCTCTTAGCCTGTGTGAACACTGCAATCAGGGACGCAGCTGCAGCACATGTAGATAGACCCAAGCTGATTTTGTTCTAGCTCAGGGGTAGCCAAAGGCGGCACACAAGCTGATTTTCAGTGGCACTCACACTACATGGATCCTAGCCACCAGTCTGGGGGGGCTCTGCATTTTAATTTAATTTTAAATGAAGCTTCTTAAACATTTTAAAAACTTTATTTTCTTTACATACAACAATAGTTGCCTTGCCCTCACCCTACCAGGAGTCAAATCCATCTTTGATTATGCTAATCAGAGAAACACAGAATTTATCCTGCTGGAATAAAGCAATATCTCCCAGCCCAGCACCCTGTCTCCTACTGGGACCAGTGACAGATGCTTCTGAGGAAGGTTAACACCGTATACTGTCTGTGATGGAATCCTTGGGGTGCAGCCTGAGACCATGAGACTGCTTAACTCTCTCCCAGCCTGGGCTGTTTCTCACAATGCCTTGCTAGTAACAAGCAGCAAACCCGTCGAGATGCTATTATCACTTGGAATAACTGCATGTGGAGCCCCACACCCAGCTATATTACATGAATGCTCCTAGAGCTACTCATGAATCACACAGGGAAAGCACCAGCCCAATCCCCCCAGCTCCCAGACTTGCACTTCAGGAAATATACCATCTTGCTCTGCTCAAGACAATATTCTCCAGCCTTTGCAAAACCTGAGCAGATTTGCCATACACTTCATACAAACTAACTGGCAAAGATAAACAGTAAAACAAATTTGTTGATTACAAAAGATAGATTTTAAGTGATATTAAGTGACAGGCAAAAAGTCAGAGTTAGTTACCAAAATAAAATAAAATATAAAATAAAATATAACCATGCAATCTAAACTTTCAGCTCTGTTAGACTGGGCAACATCTAGATTAAGCAGTTTTTCTCACTCTACTGGATATTGCAGTCTTTAATACACAGATTTGTCCCTTAAATCTGGGCCAGTCTCCTCTATTCGACTCTTCAGTCTTCTTGTCAGTGTCTTTGTTGCTTGCAGTGTAGGTTGGGGCAGAGAGAGGCCCAGCTGCATGGGCCTGCTATATTTTGTTTTATACCCTTAGTCCCATGTGCTTAAGGAACACCCAAGTCCAGACATGTCTGGGGGCATTGCTGAGTCTCCAGGCAAGGTTGAGCAATTCCCCTGGTGTGGCCTCATGCAGGTAAGTCACTGAATTGTAGTTCCCTTGCTGGACAATGGCCGTTGATGGGTTGTTTTACATGCTGCCTGGGTGTTGGTTACTTTCCTTGCTGTTGCCTCTGGGGAGCTAATATCTGTCTGATTCCCCAACTTACGGCATGACTTAGTGACAACCATACCACACAATTCTTATAACTTCATATGTATTAATGATACACATATATGGATAGAGAAATGACTTTCAGCAAATCATACCCTTTCCCCTGATACCTTACAAGGCGTGCTTTATATGTAAGATTATGATTATATAAATATGAGGAATATGGGGGTTACAAGACACTTCCTCAAGGTATAGAATGTCACACTGTCCTAATTCCAAGATATGTTATCATGGGGGACAAGGGCAATTCCTTCCTGACCCTTATACTGTGAAGAATGAGGATTGAGGGCCCTTGTTCTTTTACTTCCCTTCTTTCCACTTGCTCTCGTGCTTGTTCAGTAGGGCTATGATACTGGTAGCTCACTTCAAGGGGAAATGTTCCTGTTGCTCTTTAGGAGTAATTCATATTCTCTTCTGAAGTGTTTGCATTTCTCTCCTGAGGTGTCCCCGAGAAGGTAGGCCTCTATTTTCTGTGTGGGGTCTCCGGAGGCCTGGTGTTCCTGCTTTGTATCTTCAGCCCCAAAATGGCTTTCATACAGGACATGAAGGAGGTCTTAAAAGCCTCGAAACTGGGGCACAGCTCAGAGCTGAGCCGGGCCAAGTTACGGGATGACTGTGATGAGGACAACCACAACGACGACAGCTCCTCAGACTCCTTATTCCGCCGCCTCACCCGCACCTACCGTGCATCCAACAACATCTTCAGCCCAGAGCTGACCGCAGCCCTGGAGGGTGCTGCTGAGCACAGGGCCCAAGATGGAGAGGAAATCTGGATGCTCAAAGATTCCAGCCCCTACGCTATTCACAAACTCAAATCTGCTACCAAATGAAGATGAGGAGCAGGGGTCACCGGCAGGGCAATGAGCCAACTCCACAGCTTCACATCAGCAAGCAGCTCTTTCTAGTTACAGATCCAAATAATGGAGTGGGGACATGGTGGGAAGGGAGACAATTTTAATCTCTGGGGACCCAAACTCATAACAGGTTTAGGTCACTTGCAACGAGTATGTTGATAACAGTCTGATCCCTGATAGAGATTTGTCATAACTCAAACAAAGCTAGGCAAACTAATATACATTCTGTGAACACCATGTAATAACTTTCCTGCTATAGAAACCATAGATTCCATAATCAGTATTTATATCACACACAACAAAAGCACATTTGTTACAATTGGCAGTCTCCATTCAAGAGACGAGCTGGTTGGAGAAATGTAGACATAACCATATTCCATCAGAATATACAGTTCTGTTGAAAGCAAAATGTTTAGCAAACTTCGGTTGAATTCTGCCTGAACTTTGTTTAGGAAGAAATGCATGGGAGAAAAGGGATTCCAACAATGTTAAAATGACCCGTACCAACATTTTCAGAATGAAACTTTTTTGATTTTTTTTTTGTTTTGAAACAACTTTTAGTTTCAATTTTTTTGTATTTTGTAGTAAAATATATTTATAATACAAAATGAAAAAAGTCAAAATTGAAACAATACGTTTCAGATAACCCCAAACAAAATATTTTTTGGAACAGTCCTTTGCAGAAAACTTTGGGATCTTCAGTTTAGGAAAAACACAAATTTTGAAATCTCAAAATCCTTCTGTCTTCCCTGAGATGCTGGTCTAAAACAGCAGGGAGTGCTGCAGGGCAGGATTGAATGGGATTGTCTGTCATTTCAACTGAAAGTTCTGACTGGAAGTTACACTGGTTTAGTTACCAAGGAGAATTCAGAAGTGGAAACCTTGCATTGTCTTTACAGTTGGGTGTTTATAGGGTCAGTGGACCAACCGTTATGAAACGCTATCTCAACAATATCAAGCAAGGAATCAGACTGGTACATTACGTGGTGTTTTGTCTGATTTCTTGGGGTACGTCTATACGGAGGATCAATTTATTGTGTCTCATCTAGACACAATAAATCAATCCCTGAATCGATTCCTGTACTCCACCTCGGCAGGAGGAGTAAGCGGAGTTGACGGGGGAACCATGGCCATCAACTCACTGCTGTGAGGATGGCCAGCAAATAGCATAGCTGAAGTCAAAGTATCTTAGTTTGAACCCCCTCCCCCACAAGTGTAGCCCAGGCCTTAGTGACGTGACTAATTTTAGCCAATTAATGATGCAGTTCATACTGAATGCTCTACTTACTCATGGTTGTTGTAAGGGACTGCGGAAGATTTTGTTACGGTTTAGCTAAGGCTGTTCGCCTTCTCAAGGACAGGTTATTAAAGGTTGTTGTATACTAGCCTATGCTGTTTGTAGCCGGTTGGAACCGCTTAGCCTGGGAAGCCCGGCGTGTTTAGAAAAGCCTGGCCCTTTGCCATAAGAGATAGCCCAGTTGTGGGAAAGCTCCCACATGCCTATGTATGAGCTGTTTTACATGCTATTAGCATAAAGTTATATTTATCAGAATTTGTTTTGCTGCTTTGGACTCACTCCCCGCTTTGAGTTAGCAATGTGCAGAGTCCCCGTTGCGGGAGTGTTTTCTTTACCTTCATTAAAAGCCATATCACTCACTGTGTGTGTGTGTGTGTCTCGTCCCTGCAGAGCACTTAGGCACGTAACAGTTGTGTTGCACTCAATTGCTAATACTCAATTACTGTTAATTTCTTGTCTATAGGCCTATTTATAAGGCCCCATTATCCTCCTTTTCACTGATTCCTAACTGTCTTCTGTTTTTTATTACAGTTATGTCAATTTACATTACAATTCATGGTCAATGTTCCTTAATGATATGTGATAACATTGTGTGGATAGAGAGCCAAGGAGATCAGAGTCTGGTTTTTGGGGTGTATGGGAAAATCAGTACAGATGCATATGCCAAGTAAAAATGAGAGTGGGAGGCGGGAATGAATGAGTAAGACAGACCGAGTTGTGTGAGGCACTGGACTAGAACAGAGATGGGTGCAGGAGGTCAGAGCTGTGCAAGATCCAGTGCTTGAATTAGCAATGCTCCAGGCAAGGTTGAGTGCATTAGGAACAAACAGGGGTCAGCACAACCATGTTGCGCGACAGACACTTGACAAAATTACCGGACTTAGTGACTGACATTGGTAGGGAGGTTATGTCATTCAGTCATTCGACCTGCAAAATAGCGCACATAATTTTCCACACTGAAAAAAATCGGTTATCTAGTATGGGAATGGGTTTTGAAGCAGCAGTGTAACGTTACTGGCCTTTGCTCTAATCTTCTGGGGCTTGATCCAGAACTGCCTACAAGGCCTGAGAGTGGGAACTAGGCAGTGCAATGGGGGCTCCCCTTGGTTTGGGGGATGTGAGTACCTAAAGGGACAATGCCCCCAGTTGATTGTCTTAATTCACATGCAGATAAACTAGAGCAGCCCAGTTCTCAGTTCAAAGTGCTTCTTCAAAGGGGCAGCCAGCCCCTCGCTACTTCCCAGGGAAGTGGAGATTGACACAGTCTCAACACCTCTGAGAACTGCCTGAAATGTTTAGCCAGGGCCGGCTCGAGGCCACAGCGTGCCAAGCGCGTGCTTGGGGCGGCACGCCGTGGGGGGCGCTCTGCTGGTTACCGGGAGGGCGGCAGGTGGCTCAGGTGTGCTTGCGGAGGGCCTGCTGGCCCCGCGGCTCCAGACGTACTGCTGTGCTTGGGGCGGTGAAATTGCTAGAGCCGGCCCTGTATTTAGCTAGTGCTATTTAAATGCAGAGGGGGATGTTAATGCAAACAGGGCCTGGCCCAGTATAAGGAGAGACCTCTCTGTGAGATCAGCTCCAGGCACTGCCGTGAGATCCCCGGCCAGCCCGCAGGAGCGTGGCCCCCAAGGGAGAGCATTGGAGAAGGCTATCTCTAGGCCCAGCCAAGAGGCTCCCTCCCCTCCCCATGTTCCCAACATCCTGATGCGCCAGGAAAGGGCAGGGCTCTGCAGGGTGGCGCTAGGCACAGGCACTGCTGCTGCCCCCTGTTCTCGCTGACTCTGGGTAGCTACAGGGCATGCACCTAAAACCCCTGCAACCCGCCCGGGCAATTTAAAAGGGCCTGGGGCTCACAGCTGCCACCAGTGCAGCTACTGTCAGTAGGCTGGGAGCCAGGAGTGGCGCCAGTGTTTTTGGCGCCCTAGGCAGGGGTCCTTCCGCGGTCCCAGTTATTGGTGGCAATTCTGCGGCGGGGTGGGGTCCTTCCACGGCTCCTGGTCTTCAGGGCACTTTGGTGGCGGGTCCCGGAGCTAGTGAAAGACCCGCTGCAGAATTACCGCTGAAGACCCAGAGCGCGGAAGGACCCCCCGCCGCCAAATTGCCGCCGAGGGTGGCAAAATGCCACCCCCCCAAATCCTAGCACCCTAGGCGACCGCCTAAATCACCTAAATGGAAGTGCTGGCCCTGCTGGAAGCCACAGAGTCAGCACTCAGGGAGTGGGGACAGAGGCAGCCTGCAGACCCAACTGGCCATGCCTCCGCCAGCAACAGCATGGATGGGGAGCTACTTGTGAGGAGCCTCCCGAGGTGAGCGCTCTCATGGATCTCAACATTTTCACCATGGACACTTGTGTTCAGCCACATTACCAACCCCTAGAAACAAACTAGCAGCTCAAGTTTTGCCTTCTTCAGTCTGCAGTTGTTTTCTGTCCCTCAATTTCAGGAAGATCAGCTATTGCCCTGAAAGAAAAGTCATGCCCCAAAATATCAATAATGTGCTATGCACTTGTAACATATCAAACAGGTTTTCTTTTTATAGCTCGAGGTAAATGAATTATCATGGTGCTTGCATAACTGCTCCAAAGGTACGGAGTCACTTAACTCTCACTAAAAGCTTTGTGAAATTCTTTTGCCTACATTTCAGCTTTAACACCTCCCTAAGTCCTTTATCACTGTTTTTATTATTCTAGCTTGGCTAGCACCACTCAGTTTCTAGGTAACAGGCTAACTGGTGTGGTCCTTTTTCAGCAAATAAACAAATACTAAACATTTCATTAAACTTGGGCTGCTGCCAATCACACGGGCATGTGGAGAGCCTCTTTTCATTGAAAACTGCAGCTTCAGATTGTTTGAAACATCAGGTAAATTTAGGTCTAATTTGCTGAATTGTTTTGATGAGAAAAAATATTCTGAAAACATCTAAACTTTTCAATATTTCAGTTCAAAATGACTTTTTCCTTCAGATCTTATTTCAATTTTGTTTTTAAAAGGTTAAAAACTCTCAAAACCAAAACAAAATGTTTCATTTTGCATCAAACAGTATGTTTTGTTCTACACAAACCAATTTTTTTAAAACACTTTTTCAGTTTGAGAAAATTTTAAAAAAGTAATTTTGAGTCAACCCCAAATGATTTCTTTCTCCCTGATTTTTGGTTCACTCATCAAACCAACAAAATTGTTGGCCTGGACATGTTCACATCAGACATTGATGTTACTGTTGGAAACACACACTTGTGTCAAATGCGTGCTCTTCTTTTAGCAGTGGGCTGCCATATCACTGTGAGCTGGGAGAGCAGACCTGTCCTTTGACGAGAGGAAGGCTGGAACTGGAGGTGCCAATGTGTTTCATGTCCTGGTTACATTCGGTGTGTGAAGGATAACTTGTCTATAGCGAATCACCTGTATCTAGAGCAAATATCCTACACTGATTTGCCTCCCTTAGCTCCGTAGAATCTGAGGAGACATAGATGTAGCACAGTCATCCTGGCTTGGTGGAGCACCCGCTGGTGTCAACTACAGCCTTCTCTGGGGGCAGGCTCAGCAGGGAGACAAGGAATGACTTGTTCCCTCTTAGCAATGCACCCTGAGGCCTGGCAGTGAGGCCCTTTGGCAGGGCAGCATGGAGCAAAGCTGCTGCTGCCTGCCTGGGGATAGACAGAGGGTTTCTGTCTCCTCTTAATGCATCTGATACCAACACATGCCTCCCACCTGCAGACCCTATGGTGTATTAGACATGCATGCATGCCATTTGTGTCATAGACTGTTACATATGTGTATGTAACACCAGAGCCACACACTTGGTTTTAGAATTTTCCATGTCTCATGACCTCCTCTCTCGTCGCCCCCCTCCCCCCGCCTTGTCTTTTGTGACCCCCTCAGGGGCAGGACCCTCCAGCTGAAGAACACTGAACTAAGGGATAAAAGATTTTCGGGTTACTGATAACAAGGGCTGTTGCCCTTCTGCTAGGCGGCTGCAGAGGTGATCAGATAATGCACTTGCATACCCAGAATGAAAACCAATAAACCAAGCCTGACAGCTTGCTGCTGCTGGGGTTCCATGACAGGGGATGCAGAGATTTCATCTACCTGCTGCTGAGGGCCAGATGTTTGCATCTGCAACTAGGCAACAAGGGCAAGGGCTGGTCACATCCCAGTTACTGACCAAGGAGAAATTAAATGAGAACGATGACGTTTCCTGGAAAACGTCTCTGCCAGGCTGAGTTTCTGACACAGCGGAGCTGGGGTCTGGTACTGACGAGAGAGCTCTGAAAGCAGGAATCTCTGCATTGGCTGCTGGCCTGAGCTCTGTTTGGGGAAGGGGATGGTACATTAGGATGGCCCCCATCACCATAGTAATTGAGCATCAGGATATTGGCAAGCAGGCTCTGACTGGCCTTGCCACTCAACCTGGGCCTTGAAGAGGATGACTTAGAAGAGCTCTGGCTGAGCCTTCCATCCCCAGAGCTCCCAGCTGACTCCATAGTTTCAGATGGCCTTTCATCACCCTTCTACTGCTCCACTCCCTGGGGGATGGGTGGGATGGGAATCTTTGATTGATTCAAAAAGTCTCTGGTGAACTTTCCTAGCACCTTTGGCACTTTTGAAGACAATGTGGCCTAGTGAATACAGCCCGGGGACTTGGAAGACCTGGGATCTAGTCTTGGGCCCTGCCACTGGCCTATTGGATGCCTTTGTGCTGTGCAGGTCACTTGCCCACTTTGTGACTCAGTTGCCCCAGCTGTAAAATGGAGCTAATGCTACTGACCCGCTTTGTAAAGCACTTGGAAATCCACTGACGACAGGTCTTTATAAGCGCTATGTGGGATTAGCCTCTTGGAAAATCCATTATTTGCTCTGCTGTGCTACCCCATCTTGTGTGTTTGGCAGAGAACAGAGGTTCCCAGATTGTGGCCTGCAGACACTTGCCAGTTGCTTGTGTAACCCTTCTGCCCCTCTGAGTTGGCAGCAACAAGGGCCGGGTTCAGTATCCAGGGGTTCCGTTTCAATAACACAAGGCATAACCGGCTCGAGCCCCCACCCAGTGACCTGGGACACTTACATACCACACCCCCCTGGGCACCTCTAGGAGGCAATACTTCCCCTCTCGCAAGCACGGAGTCTGAGTGTAGCGAAATCTTTTTAATAAAGGAAGGAAACAATGCGGCATCCCATTGGAGAAACACCACAAACAGAGTTATAACACAAACCATAACCACCCCCCCAAGTACATTTTGGCAATGTCCTTTCCCCTTAGGTCTTAAGTCCAATCACTCCAAAGTCCACACCCAAAAGGTCCTCTGGTCAATGCCACCACAGAATTCAGAGTCTATCTGTAGAGCGTCCCTCCCCCAGCCTGGGTGAAAGGGCACCTTACGTGGTCCAGGGCCAACTGCCCTGCCTCTCCGTGGTTCTGCTTCCGCCTTCTCCACGAACTGCTCCGTCATTACCGGGCCGCTCCCACTCTGCTCCTCCGGCCGCGTCCTCACCAAACTGCTCGCTCCACCGAGCTGCCTCGTGAGCTGCTCCAGTATGTCCCAGACAACTGCTCGGCTCCGCTCGCTCTGTGGTGCTGTCCACACGCCCCACCAGCTACTCCGCTCTGCCAGCCGCTCCATTCCACCAGCTGTCCTGTGGTCTCCCTGCCATCCCCATAAACATGGCTCCACTCGCCAGCTGATTCCGTTCCACATGTATAGCTTCTGCTCCCCACTAGTTAGCACAGACTCAGTGCTCCAGCTCAGTATTTCAGCTCTTTGTGATCTCAGCACATAGTGAGCCATCAGTTATTGCACCATTAGCCCAAAGTGAGTTCGCTCAGCACTGTATCTAGATCTTAAGGGAATAAAAAATAACAACTCTGCATTTCCAGTTGGGAGAGAGGAGGAGGTGCCCAACTGATGCTTCATGCTCACCCAGGGAGCCTGCACCACCAGGGCACAAAGTACCTTCCCCCAACCTCTCTCCCTTCACAGGGTTTTGGAACCCATGTCCCTTGTCTAGCAAGTACCACCCAACTGAGGTTGAGTCATTTCTGTCACAAAGCACCCACAGCTCGGCAGTCTGGGATGGGTTAGGCGAGCCTATGCAAATATTTGAGATTTTGCATTCCAGACATTCTTTCCACACTTCCCATACTTCACCACCAGATGTCAGGGTACAGCTCATCCTGACTCTGCTTACACTTGCAGAGAGCTGGCTGCTCATATGACCTGGCTTCTCATCTGTCCTAGCTGCTATGCAGCGTTAAAAGGAGCTACAATTACACTTTGGGTATAAATGGTTTTTAGCATGTTTCGGGTGCTGTGCCTTTGAATTGATTCAGTGTAATTTCAGGGATAGAGGTAGAGGCCAGGAAAGCATTTCTGAAAAGGGGAAAAAAACTATTTGTTTGGTCAGTGAAAATGCAGAAAGTAAGGCCTGCTTCTCTCTTGCATCGAGGCAGCACAAAGGGGTCGTAATGCTGCAGAAAATAATGCCCCTAGGGAATACCCTCTGCATAAAGGAGTTCCTCAGCCACTGCAGAGGTACCAGGATCACAGAGGTCCCTTTTAGCTTTATAATCTATGAAGCCATTTGGTTTGCCTTCTTACTGCCATTTTTAAGAAGCCAGTGTCTCATCCCTCCTCCACTGCAGGAGGAGAATCTAATGGGCATCAGGGAATATGCTTTTACATACCAGTTTTACAGCCAATTGACTATACACATTTGTAATACTAGATGCCAGTTTTTGTCCTCACTCTGCCCTGGGGTATTCTCATGGAAGTGCTGTCATTTCATGCTCTGGGATGTGTGTATGTGGAGAAATGGTGGCTTCCTCATCCCTAATGACATCTGGATAATTGGCTGGCACATGGAGCCGCAGTGCTTGAGCATAGACAATGAAAATAGCTAGTACATGTGTAGAAGTGACTGTGTCACAAACAGCTGGTGATCAGGTGAAATAGCCACAATTCATTGTTGTTATCACCACAATATTTACCAAGGGATGAGGCACCAGTTATTCTTTTAACAGTGCTGCTAGCAGATGCGATTGAGTGGTGCACTTGAATTCTGGGGGCCTTATCTCAACAGGAGACAGAGTCGCAGGATCAGATCCTAAGCCCTGATTTTCAACCATACAAAACAGGTTCAAAGAATAACCACTGGGCTCAAATCTCTGACACTTGCTCTCAGCCCAAAATCAGATTTTGTTAATGAGGAGAGGGAAAGGGGTGTATAAACATACGCTTTCCTTTTCGATCTATGGCACATATGTGCCCCCGTCACCGGAGTATCTGAGCACCTTACAATCTTTAATGTATTGGCCCTCCTGCACCCTATGAGGTGAGGTGGTGCTGTCATCCCATTATACAGATGGGATCTGAGACAGAGACTAAGGGTACATCCATACTGCAAAAGAGACCCCGCGGCAGTAAGTCTCAGAACCCTGGTCAACTGGCTCTGGCTCTTGGGGCTTGCGCTCTAGGGCTAAAGATAGCAGGTAGGCATTCAGGCTCAGGCTGGAGCCCTGGCTCTGAAACTCAGCCAAGGGAGCGGGAGCCTGAGTGGGAACATCTACACCGCTAATTTTATCCCTGTAGCGCAAGCCAAAATCAGTTGATCCAGGCTCTGTGACTCACCGTTGTGAGATCTGTAAAGATGCACCCAGACTGACTTGCTCAAGGTCACATAGGAAGTCTGTGGCAGAATAGAGAACTGAACCTGAGTTTGCCAAGCCCTAACCACTGGATCAGCCTTCCTTCTGATGTAGCCAAGAGTGAAAATATGCTCCTGCCATGTCTCTGAATACATATCAATTTTAAACCCTGCAAAGTCATGGATTCTCCTAGCAGCATGTGGAGTGACTAAGGGTGAGGAGAATTATATGGCTAGCACACCGCAAATTTATGTGCTTAGGGCAGCATCTGGAAACTCTCCTCAGTCACTCAGCCTGTTCAGTACTCTTTACCTTCTGTCTTCAATCTCTCACTTCCCTTTGTCTGTGGTTGTCCACAGGGCCACCCAGAGCGGGGGGCAAGTGGGGCAATTTGCCCCAGATGCCGGGCCTCGCAGGGGCCCCCATGAGAATATAGTATTCTATAGTATTGCAACTTTTTTTATGGAAGGGACCCTCGAAATAGTTTTGCCCCAGACTCCTTGAATCATCTGGGTGGCCCTGGTTGTCCATGTTACTCAGCTGATGTGACGAAGGTGTTACGTGCATTGCTCTGTCATCGCAGGATATAAAGCTTATGAACAGGAAATGTTATGCTGAAAATTAAGGGCCTGATTCAAAGTCAGTTGAAGTCAATGGAAAGACTCCCACTGAGGCAAATAGGCTTTAGATTGGTGCCTTTGTCCTTACAATAGTAAAGGTTTAGAGACCAATTTTCCCCTCACACTGGGGTGGCTATATTAACTTTACTGGAGTTATGTCTGGTTTACCCTGAAATAAGAGAGAGGATAATGAGGTGCTCTGATTTAATTTCTCTCATGTCAGGTGATTTGGAATAATGGGACAGATCATAAATGAGTGCAAATGAGCATAGCTCCATTGATTGCACTCACTGGGGCTGTGCCATGTAGACCAGCTGAAAATCTGGTCCAATGAGCCCCTCTTGAACTTATGCATTACAATAGAGTCTTTTGTTTAAAAAATGACACAACATTCAACAATGTGACAAACCATTTGCCAATTACAATGACACAAAGGAGCTGCTCCTTTTTACATAGCTGTTACCTTTTCTGTTATCTCCACTGGGTTGTGCAAATCCTTGGCGACACATGTTCAGGGCGGGAGGGGGAAGTGGACAAACACCCTGGATTCCATGGTTTTCCATGTTTTCACTTTGGTGCTTTTCAATGTAGCCAAAACCAAAACTCCCATTGATTACAATGGGAATATGACGAGGCTTCTAATAATGCTATAATAATAATAATTAATACTAATGCTGTGAATTCAGATGTACAAATTGCATTAATGTAGGTTTTTGCTATGCTTTTACTATATTTCTTATCTAAGTTTCTAAACATGGTTCAGAAATATTTTTTCTTGTCTTCCACAAGAACTGAACGTGTGTATGAGACCTTGAACTTTGCTAGTTGCTGAGATGCTAAAAGCCAACACTGTAGGTTAGTTTGGGACTGGTTTCACTTTCTTGTTGATAAAGAAGGAAGAATCTTTGGTCTGTTTATTCAGGCTCAGCTGAGACCGAGGAATTTCCACACAACATATTTATAGCAGCCACTTAGATATGATTTCCATGTTAAGGAGAGGGAGTGGGCCAGAGAATGTTATGTCTTATTTACTTTTAAAAAGAACCTGATAAAACACATTATCATACATGTGGCATTTCTGGGGCACACATCAGGAAATGCCAAATCATATCATTCTTGGCCAATAAGTCCCCTCACACTGAGCACAACTCTACATGCCCAGGCGGTGAGTGAAGCTTCCCCTGCGGGAGGCTAGCTCTCTGTCCCACCTCTTCTGCCAGTGGCCCCACTCACATTCCACCCAGGCCCCACTCCCTCCTCTCCTTGACCCCCTCCCCACTCGGCCCCCTCCGCACCGCTCAACCACTCACCACGTCCCTCCTCTCCTCCCCCCACCCCTGTGGGGCCCCCACCACCTGCTGCATCCCTCCTCTCCTGCACCCCCTCCCCCATAAGGCCCCCACTACTAGCACTTTCTGCATCCCTCCTCTCCTCCACTCCCCTCCCCAAAGGGATGGGGCCACGAGGAGGGATGTAGTGGGATGGTGTGTGGTCTCAAGGGGGATGGTGGTGGAGGAGACGAGGTATACGGGGGTGTCTCGCAGGGAAGAGGTGTGGAATGGAGGAGAGGAATGAGGAGGGATTCAACAGGCAGTGGCAGGTGGTGGGGCCTCAGGGAAGAGGTGAAGCAGAGAGGGGAAGAAGCAGAGCGCAGTCATAGCCACCACGGCCCAAGTGTCTGGTAGTGGGGCAGCAGTGCTGTGTGGAGACACTTAGTCTCTCTTGGCCTATTATACCTGCTGCCCATGTCTACCTGTCTGAAGTAGTTTTGTGTTATTTACACCCCTTAACTACCATGTAAGCAGATTAGGTACACCTTCAGTGCTCAGCATAGCAAAGAACCCAGGCCACATTGGATAGCTGCCCTGCATAGATTGCTCTTCCCTTGTGCTGCTACCTTCCTATACAGACAGTGAGTACAGCAGGGCCGCCCGGGCGGGGGGGCAAGTGGGGCAATTGCCCCACAAGAGTTTCTCGGGGGCCCTGGAGAGGGGTCCTTCAGTCGCTCCGGGGGCGCTGGAAAACTGTCATGGGGCCCAGGCCCCCAGAGCTTCTTCTGCTCCGGGTCCTTGGCAAGAATTTGGCAGCGGGGGGTCCTTCCGCTCTGGGACCTGCTGCTGAAGTGCCGGGTCTTCAGCAGCAATTTGGCGGTGAGAGACCCCCACTACCGAAGACCCCAGGCCCCCTGAATCCTCCGGGCGGCCCTGGAGTGCAGGGGAGGGAGAGCCCATCCTACACCTGCACCTTGACTTCAGTGGGACGTGCAGCACAGGATTGCCATTCTTGAATCAGAGCCTGTGTGCTGGAGAGGCATTAGGAAGAACAGCAGAAGAAACCTGGCTGTCATAGCTGACTGCAAGATATCTGCACGTGTTCTTGTAATGTTAGCTGTTTCAAACCTCAATGGGAAATGCAAGCCCTTTAAATCAACAATGAAACTCAGACTTTGTTTCGTAAGTGAGTTAACCTTCGTGATTCCGAATTTATGGTTCTGAAGTTTCTATATAGCAGAGAGAATATTATTTTATTACATTAAACCCATAAAACAACATACTCTGTCCTAGACTTGGTCTTCTTTACAATATCTCAACTTCACCATGGCTTACCAAGGACCCAAGCAAATTACAGGTGTTGATGAAAGTCCAGAGTTCAATCTGATTGACTGCCATGAGTCATTTTTACAGTCCTATGCCCCAGCTGTGCTGAATGAGTTGGGATTGTTGGCCATGTGATTAATGTTGTCTGCACGAAGTCTATGTGAATGATTGCTTTTTGCCCTAAAATCTATGAAGCTATAACACTGCTAGGCACGGACTTGCTATCTGCATCTGGGCCTCACACGCTAGGGCTGCTCTTTGGACCCCAGAAAGGTGGGGATCTGGCTATCTGGGGGACACTTCTTGCTTTGTACATCATGAAGGCAGCAGAGATCAGCTGAGCTGGTTTTGCTGATAGTTCCCAGGGTGAAATGCTCCAAGCCCAGCAGCAAGGGGCTTTGGTCTCACAATTTAGTTTGTCCAGCAGTTGGTGGATTATTTCTGTTTCATTTGGCTTTGGTTCCTGACTGTTCTGTGTCTTGTTCTGGTAGCCCATGAATCCAGTAAGTTCCAATAGCCTGTTCTCAGGCCCTGCATTGGCAAAGGGATGGGTTGGGCAGCCAGCTGGCTAACCTGAAGCTTCTCAGACCTCACCCACTTTCTCCGTGCCATCCGTCACTACATTCTCTGGCTGCAGAGCCCTTTCATGATGTCATCTCCCTCCCACTTAGGTTTTATGGATTTCTCTTGGGAGAAAGGGCAGAATTCTCACACTTACTAGTTCCAGGAATGTTTTTGAAGCCCTTTCTTACCTACTAGGGCCCTTCCCCTACTGCACCTCCATTACAGCTGATGCTTGTAAAAGCCAGGGCTGTGTGCCAGAGTCCAAGGCTTTGCGCTGCTCTCAGAGCTCTGCGTTTTGCACACAGACAGTTGTAAATCTCCTCTGGTTCTGGGGACAGGCGACTCTTAGCCTCTTTTCACTGATGCTGTCTCAGGCAGGTTTCTCTTTCCCCGTGAAAGGGGAAATGTCAGTGTCGGAGAAAAACTCAGTTCTCGCTTTTTGTTTGGGTGCAGCAAAATCAAATACTTTATTATTTCTCAAGCAATTGTAATTGAGGGAGGGAGTGCCCTAGGACACAGGGTTGCCCAGTCCCGGACAGGTCTCTCAACAGGTAAACAATTACAGCAAGCATTTATACCTTTGTTACAGACAATAGCAAGCAATATTACAGACATGATGAGCAACAGATGCATTTTGTTTATGCATAGGCCATCCTGCTATCTTATTTTTCTCAGCTTCTGGGCACCAGTCTACGCATTTGATTATCAGTGCAAGGTCGTGATAACTTCTCACACAGTTCTTTCTTACTTGCCTTACGCTATCCTCACTTCTACATGTCTCATGTCATTAGGGTTACAGCTGGCCTAACTCTTGCTAACAAACTGACATGCATTAAGATCCCCTACAAATCCTTGTCAATTCTTTCCCTTCTTCCACATCAGAAATGACTGTCACTGTAGGAAGAACAGGAGTACCTGTGGCACCTTAGAGACTAACAAATTTATTTCAGCATGAGCTTTCGTGAGCTACAGCTCACTTCTTTGGATGCATAGAATGGAACACACAGACAGGAGATACTTATACATACAGAGAACATGTAAAGGTGGAAGTATGCATACCAACAGGAAGAGTCTAATCAATTGAGATGAACTAACATCAGCAGGAGAAAAAAAACTTTTTAAGTGATAATTCAGGCCTTGGCTACACTGGCGCTTTACAGCGCTGCAACTTTCTCGCTCAGGGGTGTGAAAAAAACACCCCCCTGAGCGCTGCAAGATACAGCGCTGTAAAACGCCAGTGTAAACAGCGCGGCAAGCTAATCCCCATGAGGAGGTGGAGTACGTGCAGCGCTGGAGACTGTGCTGCGACCACACTCACGTTTCAAAGCGCTGCCGTGGCAGCGCTCCCACAGCAGCGCTTTGAAGTTTCGAGTGTAGCCAAGCCCTACGATGACCCATGGAAGGTGTGAGTATGCATCTTGTTGGTATGCATACTTCCACCTTTTCATGTTCTCTGTATGTATAAATATCTCCTGTCTGTGTGTTCCATTCTATGCATCTGAAGAAGTGAGCTATAGCTCACAAAAGCTCATGCTGAAATAAATTTGTTAGTCTCTAAGGTGCCACAAGTACTCCTGTTCTTTTTGTGGATACAGACTAACACGGCTGCTGCTCTGAAACCTATCATTGTAGGATTATTTTTAATCTGTAAATGATTTCATTGCCACATGGGAGGTTAAACTTCTGCAGAGATCAAAGCTCTGCTTTGCCCATTTGCTGCATGCATGTTCCAGTAGACCAGCAATACGTTGTGGACTATTAGCCATGGCTGCAGGCCCCAAACCCAGCCCCTTTGGTTCTAAGGAGTGCTCAGATCGTGACCATCACCCAGTATCTCAGAGTCACTGGAGAAGGGGTCCAGTAATGCTCCAACTCACAAAGGGCCCTGCCCACACAGCTCCTGACTGGGGGAGACGTCCAGCCCCACTGATTGGCTGGGAAGCACTACTTAAACTGCAAAAAGGCACAGAGCAATGTCTGAGCAGTTAATCCCTTGATGGCTGCTACTATGTAAGGACTGTACCCACTTGCCTGATGCCTGCCTATTCCTGTCCTCCTTATCCCAGGCTCCTGCCAGTCCCTGGTTCCTGCCTTGCTCCAGGTCCCTGCTCCTGTGCCCTACCCCTGGATGCTGACTCTGGTTCCAACCTCCTGATGCCATCCATTAGGCCTGATTGCCCATGCCCTGCTCCCCATAAGGAGGTGTGATCCGTGATAAGCTGCCAGAATGTTCACAACCAGTTCCCTACCAGGTCTTTGGTGGCACTTTGGTGGCGGGTCCTCACTTGGTCTGAGTTTTCGGCGGAACTTCAGCAGCGGGTCCTTCAGTGCCATCGAAGACCCGGAGCGAATGAACGACCCACTGCAGAAGTGCTGCCACCGACCCAGTAGGGAACCGGTTATTAAGCACTGCCCAGTGAGTACAAGCCCAAGACCTCCCACTCTAACTGCCCCCCAGGGTCCCAACCCCTACCCAACTCACCCTGCTCCCTGTCCCCTGACTACCCCGATCCCAGGGGTGAAAGTAGAAATAGGGACTTACCGGTAGGGGCTGGGTTGGAGCCAGTCTGGCCCTTGGAAGGGGCAGGGCCTTGGGCGGAAGGGGTGGGGATGGGGAGTCAGAGCCAGCCCTGGCCCCCCCGTACTGGTAAGTGCCCTCTCCCTCCCCCTCTGGGGTAGCAGCAGCAGCAGGGGGCTCTGGCAGCGGTTTAAAGGGCCCCAGGCCCTTTAAACCGCTGCTGGAGCCCCCAGCTGCCGCTGCTACTCTGGGGCTCCAGCAGCTATTTAAAGGGCCCAGGGCCGTAGAGGCAGGGGGAGCTCTGGGCCCTTTAAACAGACCTCGGAGCCCTGCCGCTACTCCAGGGCTCCCGGCTGCTACTCCAGGACTCCCCTGCTTCTATCACTCCAGCCCTTTAAATAGCCCCCGGAGCCCTGGAGTAGCAGCTGCGGGGCTCCAGCAGCTATTTAAAGGGCCCAAGCAGTAGAGGCAGCGGGAGCCCTGGCCCTTTAAATAGCACCTGGAGCTCTGCTGCCGCTACCTCTCCTCCCAGCCCTGGCCCGGCCCCCTTACCATGCTGCTCAGGGCAGTGTGTATGGATGCCGCACGGCCCACTGAAGCTCGCACCCCCTTACCATGCTGCTCAAAATGGCAGGAGCTGCGGAACTGCCCAGGAGCAGTCCAGAGTGCTGGCGCCGGGCTCTGCAAGAAGGGGGAAGGCAGGGGAGGAGCCAGGGGAGCCTCCCCAGCCAGGAGCTCAGACGGGCCAGACAGGACGGTCCCACAGGCCAGAGTTTGCCCAGCCCTTTAACAACCGGTTCTAAATCGGCTTCTAAATTTAACAACCGGTTCCCATGAACTGGTGCGAACCAGCTCAACACTGGTTCCCCATCTTAATGCTGAAAGAGTTAATCCAAGCTGGAGAGCTCAATTAGGGCACTTGGTTGCACCTTGCAGGTGGGCCAGGCCCAATTACAGAGGATTCCCAGATGTGCCAGGAGCTAGTATAAGGAGAGGAAGGGAAGGAGCTGTGCTGTCCCTCTCTTTGCAAGTGAGACCAGCAGGGGTGAAGAGGCAGCCTGCCGGGAGAGTTGGCCCAAAGAGCCTCTCCTCAGTAGAGAGGCTCGGGGAGACAGACACAGAGCTGAGCTGAGTTGCCGGCTGCTGCTGCACAATGTGGATTTGAAAACTGCAGCCTGCGATTGACCAGTCAGCAGCCAATCAGCAAGCCAGGCTGATTACGGTCGCTAAAGGCAGTGCACAGCATTTTTTAAATCAGCTCCCTCAGCCAATGGGAGAAATGGCTTCCCAGCGGGTGGGCAGGCCAAGGAACACAGGGTTCATGGTCTCCCCATCCACCATTTTCATTGGCTAGGAACTCACATGGGGCGTGGTGTCCCCATCCCTCATTTTCACTAGTTGAGAAGTCACCAAGAGTCATATCTTGGTTAAAATTTACCTTAGGGCCAGACAACAGGGAAAGTGTTAGCAGCTGCCAGAGCAGGGACTAGGGAAGGGATTGCTTCAGCCAGGACTTGTTCCACCCCAGGTCCTGTCTCCATCTCCTCTCCCCCAAATCATGCCTCACCAATCTATTAGAATTCTTTGAGGGGATCAACAAATGTGGACAAGAGAGATATAATGGATATAGTGTACTTGGACATTCAGAAAACTTTTGACATGGTCCCTCACCAAAGGCTCCTAAGCAGCCATGGGATAAGAGGGAAGGTTCTCTCATGGATCAGTAGCTGGTTAAAAGACCGGAAACAAAGGGTAGGAATAAATGGTCAGTTTTCAGAATGGAGAAAGGTAAATAGTGGTGTCCCCCAGGGGTCTGTACTGAGACCAGTCCTATTCAACATATTCATGAATGATCTGGAAAAAGGAATAAACGATGAGGTAGCAAAGTTTGCAGATGATACAAAATTACTCGAGATAGGTAAGTCCAAAGCAGACTGTGTTGGGTGACCATATTTTCCCAACAGGAAAATGGAACACCCCATGGGCTGACCCGAGCTCCCCCACCACCACACACACACACCCCATGGGGCCTCTCTGAGGTCCTCCCACACCTAAGTGCAGGGCCAGCCTGAGGTCTCACTCCCACCCCGGCATGCTGAGCCAGCCTGAGCCCCCCACCCCACCCCACTTCCTGCCCATGCACAGGACCGCCCATGACAAACACCCCCTGCATGCGGGGCCGGCCCAAGCCCTCTCTGCCTCCCACCCATGTGGGGCCGCTCGAGGTCCCCCTCTCCCTCCTGCACCTGGGACTGGACCAAGACCCCCTGTTGCCCACCTGCACGGGGGGCCGGCTGGCCCAAGCTGATCTCCCTAGACCTCCCTCCAACGTGGGGTTGTTGTTGCTCTTTGTGCACCCCCCTCCCCCACACACACATACGTTGCTTTATGCCATGCTAGGGGTTGCACCCAATTTTTTGGCAAAACTCTGCATTTGTCCAGTTAATGGGAACTGTTGTTGGGCTCTAGGGTGATATGCCTTCCTTGAGAAGCCTCATGGCCAAAAGGTTGGTGTTTCTGAGGTGCAGCAATGAGTGTGGATACAGAGAGAGGAATTTCCAGGAGAAAGGTGCAATGCTGTAGTTTGTGTAACTGGAGAACAGGAAATGACTGACTAGGTAAAGGCACACAGAGTACTTCCTGATATAGTCTGCCTTGAGGAAAAGGAAGCAATCACTTATCTGACCTTACAGTTAAAGAAACTTTAACTGCTTTGAGTAGGGGGTCAGACTAAATAACCTCCTGAGGTCTCTTCCAACCCTAATCTTCTATGATACTCTCAGTAAGTCCTGGAGATGTGGCAGAGCGTGCATTTGACAACACCCATGGTGGTGCACTGCACCCAGAGGTGCAGTGACCTCTGGGTCAGCTGACGACTGTGCACTGCTGACATATGCCACAGGCTAGATCTGTGCGAGCCGCCAAAGCAGTGCCTGTGTAGGATAGATGGTATGTGGTGACACATTTAAATAGTGTAGATGCAGTGTGAGGTAGGGTCAGGTTAAAGTGTGAGGTATCTCTAGGAACACACCTTCCACCACAATACTGGAAATATTACTGTGAGAGACACATTTCCTCACATTAACAGAAAAGATAAAAGACAGTTCGTCAAAAAGCTATGAGGAAAACCTGGGAGAAGAAAGAGAGAGACAGCAGAGATGGCATTGCACTAGACGGCTCAGGAATGACCAGAGTGCCACATAGACTCCAGGGTAAAACACCACCACACTGTGAAGCCTGGCTTGATTGGATTTGTCGCTGACCCATACTTGAGGGGGTAGTTGTGTATCTTTGATCTTTGGCAGCACTTGTGTAGCGTGCCTAGGAAGTGAGCAGTGATTGAACTGAAATCCAAACAAAAACAGACTTCAACAGACTTTTTGTTGTCCTTTCATTCCATTGGAGTTTAGGCTTCTTAGAGGCTGCAGTTTGTGCAGGTAAGCAGACCCCCCCCGTCTCAGAGCACTGGTGAGAGGGATTATTTATGATCTGTTAAGCACTGTTAAGGTTGTCAAGGTTAAGCATGTTGTCTCTATAGGTACGTCTATACTGAAAACTCTTTATGTGGGTGTGTAGAGTAGGTACACTGTGTACCTCCTAGCACAGGAATAAATAGTAGTGCAGATGGGGAGGCACAGCTTCCTTGAATAGAGTAAAGATGCACCTGAATCCTGTGGGTATGTACCCAGGTATATATCATACAGGGCTCCCCTGATGCCCAAGGAGTGCCTCCCCCATCTACATTGATATTTTGAACAGTGTAGGGTCCTGCTGCCTACCCACTGCCACAGCCTTTCCCCACAGCAGGGACCTGCCAGAGTCTTTTCCTGCAGAGGAAAGACTTGTGGCGATTGGGGGAGGTCCCAGAAAATTGGAAAAAGGCAAATATAGTGGCCATCTCTCAAGGCTGATTCCCCTCTCTAGCACTTTGAGTGCAGAAAGTGGGGGCCCGCAAGGATTCTAAAAATTAATACTGGCCACTCCAGGCTTGTAATAAACTCCCAAGTTTACAGCTTCTCTCTGGCCTTGGATGGGTAGATGCTGCCACCACCCAAATGCAAAACCCCTTGGAACCCAGGAAGGTCCACTTGGGAATTCCTTAATGTGGGTTACCCTCAAGTCCTTTAACCCTCCCTCCAGGGAAGAGCTGAAAAAGGAAATTAGCTGTTGTCCCCTGCTAATTAAAGAACATGCACAAACCTCTTAGGGTATATCTACACTACCCGCCAGATCAGCAGGTAGTGATCGATCTATCAGGGATAGATTTATCATCTCTAGTGTCCCCGACCACTCTGCCATCGACTCCAGAACTCCACCACGGTGAGAGGCAGAAGTGGAGTCAATGGGGGAGAGGCAGAGGTTGACACGCTGCTCTCCTCATGGCCAGGTAAAGTGACCTAAGATATGCCAACTTCAGCTACGCTATTCACATAGCTGAAGTTGTGTATCTTAGGTCAACCCCCCATGTAGACCTAGCCTAAGGATACCAGAATTATAGAATAGCAGGGTTGGAAAGGGACCTCAGGAGGCTATCTAGTCCAACCCCCTGCTCAAAGCAGGGCTAATCCCCAAATAGCCCCCTCAAGGATTGAGCTCACAACCCTGGATTTAGCAGACCAATGCTCAAACCACTGAGCTATTCATAGGCTGCAGGAAACCAATCCTGTTCTTAAAAAAGGTAAATTTATTAAAAACAAAAAGAAAGAAAATACATCTGGAACCTAGGCTTTTGTTAGATTAAAAAACCCACTTACAAAAATTAAACGTCAAGAATAACCTTCTTGAGGTCCAGCTTAAAGGTTACAATCAAAACAAAAAGCATTTGGGGTTAGCACAGAGGAATCCACAAGCCAATAAGAAATAAACAGAAATAAATCTAATCATGTCTTTCTAAATATTCCTGATCTACTTACACATCTAGGTTGTTAAATAAGTAGTCCTGGATATGATCTGATGATTTTCATATCTGGCCTTCAGCTTCTCACAGCATAACTGCTCCCTGTTCCCCTCTTTCTTGGAGAACAACAGCAGCACACAAAGGGAAAGCTTTTTTCCCAATTTTAAAAAATTCTAGCCTTCCCATTGGCTCTTTTGGTGCCCACTCCCTTACTTTTACCTGGACTTTTTTAACCCTTTACAGGTAAAGCAAGTAGAAAGCAACCACTAAGAGGGATTGTATAGGTAACTGGCTGGCTGGGTGTCCATAAAAGGGAGCTATACCCCTCCCCTTCATTTATCACACCATCTTTAAAAAAAGGAAGAAGGAGAACCTGGGGAACTACAGACCGATCTGTCTCACCTTGGTCCCTAGAAAAATCATGGAGCAGGTCCTCAAAGAAACCATTCTGAAGCACTTGGAGGAAAGGAAGTGATCAGGAACAGTCAACATGGATTCACCAAGGGCAAGTCATGCCTGAGCAACCTGATTGCCTTCTATGATGAGATAATGGAGTCTGTGGATGTGGGAAAAGTGGTGGATGTGATATATCTTGACTTTAGCAAAGTTTTTGATATGTTCTCCCACAGTATTCTTGCCAGCAAGTTAAAAAATTACGGGTTAGTTAGATTGTTGGGCTCAACGGATAGTGATCAACGGCTCGATGTCTAATTGGGTACAGATGTGGGGACCCACATTAAAGACTCCCTAAGTTTATATTCTACCAGTTTAGGTTAAAACTTCCCCAAGGCACAAATTCCTTTCCTTGTCCTTGGACGGTATTGCTACCACCACCAAGTGATTTACACAAAAATTCAGGGAAGGGTCACTTGGGATCGCTTTATTTATAAAGAAAAAGTAAAAGAATCACACCTGCAAAATCAGGATGGAAGGTAACTTTACAGGGTAATAAAAAGATTTAAAACACAGAGGATTCCCCCTTGGGCTCAGCTTCACAGTACAAAAATAGGAATAAAACTACCTCTGTAGCACAGAAAAATTCACAAGCCAAAACAAAAAATAACCTAAAGCATTTCCTTGCCCTACTTACAATTTCTGTGGTTCTAGATGGATTATTCCAGGTATATTTTTAGGAGATGTTGTACCTTCTTGGACCCTCCCTCCATCTGGAGAGGGAACAACAAAGTTAAAGCACAAACAAAACCTTCCCCCATCCAGATTTGAAAGTATCTTCTTTCCTCATTGGTCCTTCTGGTCAGGTGCCAACTAGGTTATTTGAACTACTTAACCCCTTACAGGTAAGGAGATCTAGTATATTTAGTACAGCTACCCTTCTCTCTATTTTTATGACACAGCCGGTATCAAGTGGAGTGCCCCAGGGGTTGGTCCTCGGGCTGGTTTGTTCAACATTTTTATTAATGACCTGGATGATGGGATAGATTGCACCCTCAGCAAGTTTGCGGATGACACTAAGCTGGGGGGGAGAGGTAGTTATGCTGGAGGGTAGGGATAGGGTCCAGAGTGAGCTAGACAAATTGGAGGATTGGGCCAAAAGAAATCTGATGATGTTTAACAAGGACAAGTGCAGAGTCCTGCACTTAGGAAGGAAGAATCCCATGCACTGCTACAGGCTGGAGACCGACTGGCTAAGCAGCAGTCTGCAGAAAAGGCCTGGGGATTACAGTGTATGAGAAGCTGCATATGCATCAGCAGTGTGCCCTTGTTTCCAAGAGAGGCTAATGGCATATTGGGCTGCATTAGTAGGAGCATTGCCAGCAGATCTAGGGAAGTTTATTCGGTACTGGTGAGGCCCACCTCTGGAGTTTTGTGTCAGCTTTGGCCCCCACAACAGAAAGGATGTGGACAAATTGGAAGAGTCCAGCGGAGAGCATGAAAAAATGAAATGACTGGGCACATGACTTATGTGGAGAGGCGAGGGAACTGAGCTTGTTTAGTCTGCAGAAGAGGAGGAGTGAGGGGGGATTTGATAGCAGCCTTCAACTACCTGAAGGGGGGTTCCAAAGAGGATGGAGCTCAGCTATTCTCAGTGGTGGCAGATGACAGAACAAGAAGCAATGGTCTCAAGTTGCAGTGCAGGAGGTCTAGGCTGGATATTAGGAAACACTATTTCACTGGGAGGGTGGTGAAGCACTGGAATGAGTTACCTAGGGATGTGGTGGAATCTCCATCCTTAGAGGTTTTTAACAAAGCCCTGGCTGGGATGATTTAGTTGGTGTTGGTCCTGCTTTGAGCAGTGGGTTGGACTAGATGACCTCATGAGGTCTCTTCCAACTCTAATCTTCTATGATTCTATATTAAACAACACTGGACCCAGAACAGATCCTTGTGGAACCCCACTTGAGATCTCTCTCCAGTCTGACATCATTCCATTGATAGTTACTCTTTACGTTGTTTAACCAATTATGTATCCACTTAATGTTAGTTCTGTCGAGCACACATTTCTTCCACTTACTTAGGAGAATGTAAAGTGAGACTGTGTCAAAAGCTTTGCTGAAATCCAGGTATATTATGTCCACTGCCTTACCCCTAGCCACCAAACCAGTTATCCTGTCAAAGAAGGAAATCAAGCTGGTTTGGCAGGATTTGTTTTTGGTAAATCCATGCTGGTTGCTAGCGATCACTCCTTCATCCTCCATGTTTTCTCAAACTGAATGTTTATTGCTCTAGTAGCTTCCCAGGTTTCAAAGTCAGGCTGACTGCTCTATAGTGCCCCAGCCCCTTCTTTTCCCCCTTTTTAAAGATGGGGGGAAAAGGAGGGGCTGGGGCACTATAGAGCTCTATGTTAGCTCTTGTCCAGTCTTCCGGGACATCTCCTGTGATCATGAATCTGCAAATACTACTGGTAGTGTCACCAAGATTTCATCCTTAATGTCTTCCCCTCCTGCGTGGTGCGGACAGCCCATTACAATCCCTCATTGGCTGACATAATAAATCATTGACTAATTAAAATGAATTTACAAATAACTGTCTGATGAAAAAAATTGCCAACATTTACAACAAATATTCTCAAGCAATTATCTGCCCAGATCTATCAGACACCCAAGTGTCCAGATCCTGAAAACCCATTCACACTTTTTTAACTTTAAGCACATGAGTATAGCCACTGAAGCATTGGGAGCATGTACTTGCTTAAAATTAAGCAGGTGTGAAAGTGTTTGCAGAATCTGGGACCAAAGCTAAGCTCTGCATAAGCATGACATAGTGGCAAAGTTTCTTCCCTTATTGAAATTTTTCCTTTTCTAGCATTTCAAGAAAATACAAAAACAAACAAAGCCCATTGCAACAAACGAGACATTTAAGGCCATTTTTCAGGAACTCAAGAAGGTGCATAACTAATTAGTATAGGAGTAGTTCCGTTGACATCAACAAAAGTACTTATACATTTAAATAGTAGCTCAAATGACCAACAAGCTCAGAAAATAGGAATACAAACATACGCATCTCTTGATTTATGCTTTTGGTGCTTGTTTTTAGTCGAGCATCTGGTTTTTTACAAATAGGAAAGACCCTGCGCAGGATCATAGGTAAAGCTGGACAGAATTCTTTAAAACTTTGATAAAAAAGACAGGAGGCAGCTGACAAACTGGAAAAACAGAGTTGGGCTTTCGTGTATCTGCCAGCACCAAAATGTGCAATGCAAGTGCAGGAGGACATCACTACTCAAGATTAATGCTACTGTCCTGTCTGGTACAGGAGCTGAGTGTGCCAGGTGGTGGGGAACAGGACCAAAAGCAGGTGAGGTGACTTTTCAGCTATGGTTCCAGCCACGCTGCCAGTGAGTTGGAGGGGGCCAGGAAAAGCCTGGAAAGAGTATGGTGGAATAGGGCCTCCATGGGGGCATTTGAAGCATCTGGTGGCCCCACTGAGGGTTGAGTCTGGTATTAAATGGCAAAGACAGGCCATTGGGACTGGAACCCAAGTGAAAGCTCCTGAGGCACTTTAGTTAGATTGCTATTCCTCACCGAGGGCCTGAGTCTGCCAGCTTCACCGGGAGAACCTCACTGCACAAGTAATTTAAGTGATTTCAACCATGAAAATAAAATTAATGAAAGTCCAAGATAATGATAATCCCTAGTTGTTATCAGCAAATCTCCAAGTGCTTTACAAAGCAGGTCAGTAGCATTATCCCCATTTTACAGATGGCGAAACTGAGGCACAGGATAGCAATGTGACCTGCCAAAGGTCACTCAGTAGGTCAGAGGCAGAACCAGGGACAGATCCCAGAGGGTTTTAGGATTAGCCAGAGAAGAGGACTCTGTTGCTTATAAGGGGAAAACAAACCACCTTCTCCTGGGATGTCTGAGCCATTCCAAGAAGAATGATGCAGGTTATTACATAAGAAGGAGTTAGGCTATGTCTACACTACAAAGATAAGTTGACCTGCCAAATCTGTGGTTATAATCAGGTCAAATCCTTCACTGCTCTAGAAACAGTGACTTTCCTGTATCTTTCGTAGCATCAAGATGGATCCTTGAGCCCAGCAGATTTCTGCTACAAAGAGATCCCAGGACAGACAAGCAGAGCTGGACTCTCAGACTGTGGTTGCATATTTTACTGTAATCAATGGGACTAACTGCATAGTATGGCACTTAGGGCAGCAAGGGTGGCAGAATCAGGCCCACAATGAGCAAATGAAATGAGGGCAGAGGCAGCTATGGTGAGAGTTTAGGAAGGCGTCCAGACTCAAGTCCCAAAAAAACCACAGGTCCTTGCTCCTTCTCTGATTTCTAGTTGGAATTTTGAAGGGAGGGAGGGGAAGTTTGCGAGGAAGGTGTAGCGTATAAGAATTGGGTCGGATCCCTTTAAAAAGGTTGTGAGCCTTCTAGTGGCCCTCATGGGCTAGGTTTCAGAAGCCACTGGGACCCTGCCAGAGCAGCAAGGTATATAAGTAGCTAGGCCTGGCATGTTATGTATGTTTAGTGCATGGGGTGATTTGCACTTCATTATGCCCAGGTGGCTCCTTCATATGATGTATGTTAAGTGAAGAGCAAGAGACAACCGGAGAAAAGCATAGACTCTCCATCAGAAGGTGTTAAATCAGAGCAGAAACCTAATTGTCTCTCTCCAGCTGCCCAGTGTCCTGCCTTTCTGCACACCCACTGCAAATACTCCTTGCGATTCAGGGCTTCAAGCAGCCTAATCTGGATATCAAGAGGTGGGGAAGAAAGGCTGAGAGAATCCCTGAGAACAATGACTCTGGTACTCTGCAGTAATTGCCTTTAACGCTGCATTATCACCTCTGTAAGCATCAGCAGTTTGGACTCATACTGCCCAGGTCTTATTTTTATAAGGGCTTGGCTACACTCACACTTTACAGCGCTGCAACTTTCGCGCTCAGGGGTGTGAAAAAACACCCCCCTGAGCGCTGCAAGATGCAGCGCTTTGTGCTCCCAGCGCTGCACGCTACACCCATAAAGGATGTGGTTTACATGCAGCGCTGGGAGAGCTGTCTCCCAGTGCTGCCGCTCTGACTACACTCACACTTCAAAGTCCGCAGCGCTGCCACGGCAGCGCTTTGAAATTCCAAGTGTAGCCATACTGTAAGAGGTGTAAGGAAGGAACAAAACAAACAAAACAAGTAGCACAACACTTTCCCTGTATAATGACTTTTCTTTCTTTCTTTCTCTTTTTGCAGGCTAACAATAAGGAGGAGGATTTGTAGGATGTCCCTGTAACTGTGACCTTGTAGGTACAGCCTGAAGAGAGAGAATATCAACAATTCTGGAGGACTAAACAATGGGAAACAAAACAAGCTGAAATTGTAAAGCAACGAAAAAAATGCTTTCCATAGGATGCTGGCAGGACACAGACCTAGCCTGCACTCCTCACCTGCCATGGCAGACAGAGGAATTAGCCAGCCAGTCCATATGCACCTCGGGAAGCTTGAGAGAGCCTTGGACCCAGGTTAACAAACTGGAGGGTCCCATGAACAACAGAATGGATTGGGTGTTACAAAGAGACTCAGCTACAAGCCAGCTTTTGAGTTTGGTGCAGAGCCCTAACAGGTAACAGAGAGGAAGGCTGAGCTTGTGGCTAAGGCGAAAGAGCTGGATTAAATTCTCAGCTCTGAGACAGACTCTGTGTGACCTTGGACAAATCACTTAATGTCTGTACCTCAGGTCCCCATCTATAACATGAGACCATTCCAGTACCAGCCTTTTGTCTTTCTGACTGTAAGCTGTTTGGGGCAAGGACTGCCCTTACTATGGGTATATGGACTGTAAGAACATAAGAACATAAGAACGGCCGTACCAGGTCAGACCAAAGGTCCATCTAGCCCAGTATCTGTCTACCAACAGTGGCCAATGCCAGCTGCCCCAGAGGGAGTGAACCTAACAGGTAAATGATCAAGTGATCTCTCCTGCCATCCATCTCCATCCTCTGACGAGCAGATCTAGGGACAACCTTTCTTTACCCATCTCCTGGCTAATAGCCATTTATGGACTTAGCCACCATGAATTTATCAGTTCCTTTTAAACATTGTTATAGTCTAGCCTTCACAACTCCTCAGGTAAGGAGTTACCACAAGTTGACTGTGCGCTGTGTGAAGAAGAACTTCCTTTTATTTGTTTTAAATCTGCTACCTATTAATTTTTATTTGGTGACCCCTAGTTCTTTGTATTATGGGAATAGTAAATAACTTTATTCACTTATCCACTTTCTCAACATCACTCACGATTTTATATACCTCTATCATATTCCCCTTAGTCTCTCTTTTCCAAGCTGAAGAGTCCTAGCCTCTTTAATCTTTCCTCGTATGGACCCTCTCCAACCCCTAATCATTTTAGTTGTCCCATTTTTCTGAACCTTTCTAGTGCTAGAATATCTTTTTTTGAAGTGAGAGAGATTGCACATCTGCACACAGTATTCGAGATGTGGGTGTACCATGGATTTATATAAGGGCAATAATATATCTCAGTCTTATTCTCTTGTCCCTTTCTAATGATTCCTAACATCCTTTTTGCTTTTTTGACTGCCTCTGCACACTGTGTGACATCTTCAGAGAACTATCACAGCGATGACTCCAAGATCTTTTCCTGTCTCATTGTAGCTAAATTAGGCCCTCCATCATATTGTATCAAACTTTATTAACTGTCAGTATGCAGCCGTCCTGAGGCCAGCCAACTAGATGGAGACATGACTGCATGTGGCTAATCAGTGTATTACACATGAGTATTAGCAATGCATTTAGGATCTGCTCTTCATGATGAATTTACTCCTGGAATTCTGCCGCCAAAAAAATTAAAAAATTCCACCACATAATATTTAAATTCTACATCATAATGGTATAGTGATATGTTTATCCAATATAAAGATAACATTCTACCCTTGTTCCCTGTCATTATTATTAACACTCCAAGGTTTCTCTCTCAAGTCCTTTGATAATGGAACACCTTTTTCCCTTTATTGCTTGACAGTCTAATTAATTTTACGTTTATTATCAAAATAAAGAGCTTTTGCGTGAGGGACCTGTCAAAGGCTTTCTGGGAAAATCTAAGTACACTATGTCCACTGGATCCCCCTGTGTCCACATGTTTTGCAGTTGACCCTTCAAAAACTAATTAGATTAGTAAGACACGATTCCCTTTACAGAAACCATTGTTCACTTGCTCAACAGTTTATGTTTTTTCTATGTGTCTGACCATTTTATTTAACTATGCTTTCAACTAATTTTGACTCCACACCAAACACAGCTACACGGACAGTCAAAAAATAGGAATTAAACATGTCTGTACATTGCCGGATCACCTCCTAGAGCCCTTTTTACAATATTTGGCGTGAATTAAGCGTAACTTCCACTCCACTTGCGGGGATACACGAAGCCGAATTTAATTGGACAAGGTTACAAACCTTAGTTAACAGGTTCAAGCAACTTCACTTGAGGTTCTAGTTCAGATAACATCTTGGTAGTGAATAGCCATCTGGTCCCAGTGAGCTATGTTAATCGTTAGAGTTTATCAATTAATTCCAAAACCCTTCTATGACACTTCAGTCACTGTGACAGATTTCCTCTAGTACCTTGCTTCTACGTACATAATCAATACGTCACTACAAAAGCCAGTTCAGGTTTGGGAATCTCCCTAACATCCTCAGCCGTGAAGACTGAAGCAAAGAATCCATTTAGTTTCTCCGCAATGACTTTATCGTCTTTAAGTGCTCCTTTTGTATTTTGATCGTCAAGAGGCCCCACTGGTTGTTTAGCAGGCTTCCTGCTTCTGAGGTACTTAAAAAACATTTTGTTATTACCTTTGGACTGTTGACCATGGTAGTGCCCCAATCTCAGCTGGTGCCTGTAGGAGCTACCCAAATAAATATTCCTGTATTTTCATTAAGTTCTTTTTTAGTTGGATGTACTTAGAGAGCTGTGTTTGTTTTTCTGATTCTAACTTTAGTCCTCCCCGTCTATATCCATAGTTTCATTGCATGCTTAACACCCATGGTAAATACTATTTATAGAATGACAATGCAGTTTATTTGGTTACACTTTCTTAACTGCTGAGCAGTGACGTGGTATGAATAGTTCTCACAACCACATGTAAATTCCCTCACTGTATATATATACGCCCTGCTGCTTCCTTGCAGGGTGCACAAGCAAGCCATGACGTCTGCAACACACCAGAAACATCTGAAGCCTGTTTAGCAACACTAACTGATTCACTCTTCATAGCGGCTGCTGAAGTTAGCTTGAGGCTGCAGTAGCTTTGGAGACAGTTGCTATGCTCTAGAAAAATCCAAACAAAACCTTCACCTTGAAAGCAACCCATTGCAGCTGTTCCTGGTGAAGGGGCCTTTCTGTTGATTCCTTTCCGCATACAGATTGTATCGGGTTAGACTGAGCCTTCAGGCACAGCCCTGAGTATCGTGTGGATTGTGAACTGCACCAACCCAGGAGGAGCTGTGACAGATGCCACTTGAGGCATAATTTCGTCCCTGCCTCCTCCTTGTTCAAGGGTGTGGGCAGTAATTTGCTCTTTTCCTGTGCCCTCAGCTAATGATAGGTACACCTACACTTGGTACTGGAGAGTGTAATTTCCGGCTTAAGGAGCAGTACCCAGGCTAGCTCTGATCAAGCCAGCACACTTAAAATGGAGTGCAGCTGCAATGGTGTGAGAGGGGCTATGCCCCAGGTATTATCCCTTGTTGGGGAAATCAAACCAAGCATTGTGTTTAGATCAGACAGTCTGAGGCTCCTTTATTGATTAATCAATAATCATGCATGTATGGGGGAGTCAGCCAAAGCAGCCGGACCCCCCTTGATAGATAAAATACAAGAGCTTATATAGGATAAAACTGCAAGAGTTACATATACTTCCTTAAAATCTGACATCCATGTAAGGGATAAAACAAAGCAAACATGTCCTGTTTTTCTTAGTTTTGCCCTTTGCAGTTTCTTGCTCTGCCACCAGACAGCTATTAATTGCAAGCTGTTACCAATGGTTAGTTCTGTTTCTATAACTGTTTCTACCCTTCTCCTACCTCCAAGCCATACATACACTTTACTTGACCAAAGTTTTAGGCCCTAGACCTTTTTTCCCCACACCCTTTAAAGACTCTAGACAACCTATCTGTAGTTGTTAGCACACTAGCTCTATCAGAGCTGGGATGTCTCCTTGAGCTTGAATTGACACCTTCCAGCTCTAGGGCTGACAGTTGGGGGAGGGATAGCTCAGTGGTTTGAGCATTGACCTACTAAACTCAAGGTTGTGAGCTCAGTTCTTGAGGGGGCCATTTAGGGATCTAGGGCAAAAATCTGTCTGCAGATTGGTCCTGCTTTGAGCAGGGGATTGGACTAGATAACCTCCTGAGGCCCCTTGTATTCTATGATTCTGGGCTAGGCCTAGGACATCACTTGCTGGAGGAATGAGCAAAGGATCCATGTAGCCCCAATCCACCTCAATTAAGTTTTAATCTAAGAGGGTTGAAAGGAGAGAGGGGGAAGAAATTCCTGCTATTAGTCAAACCATTTAAGTACGAAAGAACCATGCATCAATGTAAAAAGAAAAGAGATACTCATCCCGTAATGGGCAACTGATAAACCTTCTTTGGGGAACAGAGCCCAAGTTGAGTGAATTGGCCCACAAAGATAATGTTTCCATCTGATAAAAACAAAAAACAAAAGCCAATCCCATTCTCTGGACAAACAATTGCACAGCTGAGAGCTGTAGGGAGTTGTAACACAGGAAAAAGAAGTATATTACGGTTTAATGTTCTGGACAAGACACACTCCTATAAGTGACTTTAAATTTTGGGAGAAGGGGGTTGAATTTTTCATTCTCCATCCTAGAAACTCCTGACAGCAGCTAGCTGTCCCTCTGCACCTGTTCAAATATTTGTTGACATCCAGCAATAGACAAGCATTGATTTTTTGTTCAATAGTTAGCAATCTGTTGATCTTTATATCTTCATCATTCTTTTTCAGTGTTAACACCCCATGGCAATGAAAGGGGAGAGTTCATGCTTCCATGTCAGCTATTTTGCCTGGCTGTATGTCTGCAGATTCAGGCAAATGTCACTGAATTGGTTTACAACCAGTTTACATTTTGAAGGCGATATTTGCAACCAAAATGGCAGGAGACTTTTTAAAAAAAATCAAAGGTTAAACTGTGGAGTATAATTATGCAACAACTTTTAAAACTACATAATATGGTGATTTGCCCAATCATACAACTGCCTTACATACTTGGCCTTGTCAATAGTGAATAATGGCAAAAACTCCTGAGCTGACTATTTTTTAATTTCCAGTATTGTTATTACCAGTGGTGTATTCTGGGTCCCATTCTGCTGGTATAAACACATCTCTATAGAATACAAACATACCCTACATGCAAAGACTATGAGACACACAGCACATCTTCCTTACAACAACTAGGGCAGCAGCATCTGTATACACAGCTCTTGACAAAGTAACTGCTCCTGTTGATGGACGTAAAAAACAGCAATTATTCCATGCCACAGCAATCTAAGCCACTTTGCTACCAGCCACCATGGAAAGCTACAGGTTTTAAAATTCTTACAGTAAAATAAATTGAATGCTTTGTAAATGTTTTCTTTACGTTATAAATGAGCACTAAAGGATGATCAGGAAACAAAAACATTGCTGGATCCATGTTCTTGGTATTGCTGCTCTTGACACAAATCAGTCTCAATCTTCTTTTTGCAGTGAAAGTTAGCAAGAAGATTTTGGTAGGATGGGCTGGCCCTACTTAACATCCTCAGCCGCTTATGATCTTATTTCAGGCCTGGCTGTGATGCAGACACATTGCTGGCCACGCTGACTGGAGGATACTTTGGGGCAAACACTAAGTGCTTCATTCACACGGGCCAGAATTATTTCTGATTTACATGGAGGTGAAATTCACAAGTTACCTATTTTGTCCTCAAGACTGGATTACTGCAATGGTCTCCAAATGTGGTCGCTCTAGGATCACACTTGGAAAGTTTGGTTAGTGAGGAATGTGCTTGCTTGCTTACCTAGCAGTACCTCCTGCCTAGAACATGCTACTCTGGCAAGCACTGTAGATCACATGATCTCTCAGGTGGTTTTTCGTAGAGTTCAAGTCGTTGGTCTTTAGCTAGAAAGCCCTTTGTGTGTGATACCCAGTGCAGCCTAGAAATAGCCTCTGCCTTCCACCCAGCAGGGATGCTGAGGCTGGCACTCCCTAAGTACATCTGAAATGTAGGCAGGGCACTCTGCTGAGACCCAGCCTAGCTAACAAACTTGTGTGATGCCAGGAACATCCAGGGCCGGTGCAAGGATGTTTCGCGCCCTAGGCGAAACTTCCACCTTGCACTCTCCCCTGTCCCCGAGCACCTGCCCTGAGGCGCCCCCCCCATGGCAGCTCCCCACTCCCCACCCTCCACCTTGAGGCACCCCCCCACACCCCAGCTCACCTTTGCTCCGCCTCCACCCCGAGCACACTGTAGCTGCTTCGCTTCTCCCGCCTCCCAGGCTTGCGGTGCCAATCAGCTTAGGCGCCGCAAGGCTGGGAGGTGGAACAAGTGAAGCAGCCATGGCGTGCTCGGGGAGGAGGCGGGGCAGGGGTGAGCTGGGGTGGGGAGTTCCCCTGTATAATGCTCCCCACTCCACTTACTTGCTGCAGGTGGCCCTCCCCGCGCTCCCCTGCCCCAGCTCCCTCCGCCTAAATGCCGGCCACCACAGTCGCTACCGAAGAAAATGCCGCCCCTCCAGTCACCTAAATGGTTGCACTGGCCCTGGGAACATCATATCTGACCTTATGACTGTCAACTCTTCACGCATGCCTGGGAGGTGGGGACATGCTGTGTCTCACTTTCCAGGTGGGGCAGTGAGGTGCAGTGGGAGGAAGGCCTAGATTCACAAAGGGACTCAGGTGGCCAATTTTGGTGCTTAAGTCCTGGTTTTAGGCTCCTCTATAGTTCACAAAACTCTCTCAGTGCCTCAGTTTCTGCCTCTGAACACACCTGCTGCTGCTGCCTCTGGGCATCCTGATGCCTATCGCCTGTCTATGCCTGAGAGCAATGCACACATTGGGGGAAGATCAGTTTTGTTAAGGCCTGGGCCAGTGGGTGTGCCCCGAGGCTGCCTGCTGGATTGGGTCTCATTCAAAGTCTGGCTGGGTGGAGGTTGCTACTGCAGCTAACCTTATAACTGTTAGTCCCATGGGTAGCGCACTCACCAGGATGTGGGAGACTGGGATTCAAGTCCCCTCCCTCTGCCAGAGGGGGAGAAAGGAGGGAGACCCCTGCTCAAATCCTCTCAGGAGAGTGCTCTAACCACTGGCTGATGGGAGACTCTGGTGTGGGACCCTATCAATCTCTCCTGCTGCGTCTAAATAATTAGTCAGTGGAGCAGGGGGTTGGACCCTGGGTCCCTCTACCTCCCAGTGGGTGCCCTAACCACTAGGCAACAGAGTCATTCTTTCTTTCTGGCCCAATGACTCATTATTTATGTTGTTTATAAAGAACCCAAAAATCCCAGACTCTTTGGAAGTCCAGGGGCCAGATTACTCCCCCAAGATGTGAGCACAGTGGCCCGAGAGTGTTTCTACAAAACCCACAACAAGAGGTTGGGGACCCTGACCTGGAAGGGCTCCTGCCTCATCTTACTTCTTTACTCTGCGAAGTTCTTCTTCTCACGCCATACACACTCCTATGTAAGCTGCTAGTTCAGTGTCATCTTAGACCGGCACCCAGGGGAGAGCGACCCGGGGCTAAGGGACTGAACCAGAAGCTGCTGTGGGAAGGCAGAATAGGAACTGGCTGTGGGAAGAGAGGGTTGGGTTATGGCATTTTGGAGGGATGAGATGCAGGAAGGCTAGTGGGTGTGGTGGGGGGAAGGGCAGCACGTTTGGTGGGGTATATGGGGGAAGAGAAAGAAGAAGTGAAAATCAGTGAAGTTGCCTTCATTTCCCTAGTGCAGTTCACTGAGAAGGAGCACACCTGTCCAGTGCCCACAGTTCCTTTGCAACCTGAGGAAAGTTAGAGGAGGAACTATGAAACTCAAGGGGGAGGTGCTAGCAAGGCTGTCTTCAGCTCCTGAGCCATAAAACATTCCACTAGAGATTCAGAGTTCAGACTACAGCAGAGACACTTCCGTAATGTCAAGTGGTGTGACAGGTAACTCAGCTGTTCCTTACTGTCTAATGAATCCAGCTCTGTTACATGGCAAGAAAATAAAATCTAACTTCTCAATGGTGATTGTTTTCACAAATAGATGGCAGTGGATCAGACTCCTGCAGCAAGCTAGACAGATTCACAGAATGGTACGTAATGCTGGGGACAGCCCTTTTTTATGAGCGTGCGTGTGTGTGTGTTTTGAAGAGTTGGAATTACTCTAATTTGTGGGTGTTTCATTTTATCTAGGTAGTTGCAATGGAAAAAATCATCATCCCAGACCTGTTGCATGTACCTTTCTCTCTTTTTTCCTTTCTGTTTGCATTCTGTAACTGTCAGTCACTCCTAACCTAGGTGTTTGCTGTTAGCAGACCAGATTTAAATTCCTCTTCACAAAGGATGCTAGGTTGCTCTGGGGAGCTTTGTTAATAATCAGTCCATAACTAATGATCACTAATAATATTTTCCTAAATGTATATAGTGCTTTAAACCATAGAATAAAATACTTTCCCTGCTCTGTATTCTGCATTACTTTCTAGTGTCCAAGATATTATTGTGAAATAGTACCCAGATAAAATCACAAGTTTTCATATTAACCATGTCAGTGCTATTTAGCATGCCAGGTACGCAGGGGAAATCCACTACATGGGCTGCTCCCTGTACCTGTTTGGTCCTTGCTTATGGCACTGCCAGCATTGCACTGCCAATTACTGAAAGTTAGGGGCTGGCGAGGAAGGTACTATTCTGAGCTGGATTTGGTTTAGGCTACCACTCAAGTTCATGTTGTGGTGTATCCTCAGGGCTAGGCTTTGAGGTTTGGTATGAGGCTGCATCAGCGCCAGGGTTCGGGGTCAAGCCTCCACCAGATGTAAAGCTCTTGTCTTGATTTTATGAACATCATCAGGCTGGCCTCCTCCCAGCTTCCCCCTCGTGGCTGGAGGTTGCTCTGTAGGTGGCCTGCCTTGCCTTAGTTTCCCCCTTCAAGGGATTTCCTCAATAATTCACAAACTCTTTGTCCCTCCCCATCCCTTCTAAACTTCTGTGTTATTAAATTAACAAACATTTAAAATAAAGTTTTCAAGTTCCTCTATTCTCTGCTGGAGCTTACCCACTGCAAATTCCCTCACTCTGCAGCTCCCTGCTGCTTTTCTAAGGGAATTGAGTGACGCCTGCTTAAATGTGCCTCCTCAGTAATCAGGGCTGGCTGGCCTCTTGCCCTCCCTGTTAAAATGACACTGAAATCTCACAAGTGTTAGGGTGGAAATGTTTGTGAGATCAGATTCTCTCCTAAGATTCTGGCCACATCTGAACCAGCTATCAAGCACCTTTTAACTGAAACCATCCAAGTGGATCTGGGATTCAGGGACTTGAATCTGACCTGTCCTGTTTGGCAGACATCAAAAGAGGTAGGGACATGAATCATCAGACTGTATCGCTAACAGCCCATGTAACTACACCTGTTAATTGCAGGCTGATGCAGAAGCTCAGTTACATCAGCGTGACAACTGGCCATGACGAGTACATGAAGGAGATAGGAGAGAGGAAGCAGAGGTGAGAGCCGGGAGGTATTGAATCAGGGAATGACAAGGGTGGGCTATTCCCCCTCTAAATCAATAAATTAGTTAGGAAGGGGAGGAGGGGCTTCCCACTGGCTTGAGCCAGGCACAGAGTGGTACAGGACACTGACAGGCTCAACTTCTGCTGCAGGCCTGTGTGGCTTCTGGGCAGTGGCAGCATGCAGCAGCAGCCTGCTTTACCAGCCAAGTGTGCTAGGAACACCGCCAAACTCAGCTCATGTAGTACCTGCTCCTGCCAGGACCTCAGCACCTCAGTGCTCTGTGCTAGGGATGTGGAATAGAGCAGTAACAGACTCTGCAGAACCCAGCTTGTGTGACAATGGGACAGAGCAAGGGCGATTCTAGTTCCTTTCCAACAGAGAGTGTTGCTGTGATGTGTTCTGGAGCTGCCACCTAGCGTTCAGTGGTCTCCCCACACTGTACTGTACTAGGGTGACGCAGGGCCGGTGCAAGGATATTTTGCGCCCTGGGTGAAACTTCCACCTTGCCCCCCCACATAGCATCGGTTCATTGAGAGGCAAATCCCAATGAGCCTTTATAGACCCCAGGGGCCAGCCTTGCCCAGGGGCTGCTCCCCAGACCAGGTTCCCCCCTTCCCACCCCCTGAACTCCCCTGGAGGATGCACAGCCCCCCTGTGAGCCCTCCCCACCCCACCCCAGCAGACCCCACCCCAAGTCCACTCACTGGCTTTGCTGGGCTTGGGCCGCTGCAGCAGATCAGCAGAGAGAAGCTGCCTTCTGGGGGCTCCTGGGGAGTCCTGCAGCAGATGCATGCGGGCAGAGGCCCCCATGCACCCCTCCCCGCTCCCCCCTTGCTGCGCTGGGGCTCTGCAGCTCCCTGGAGCGTTAGTTGTCCATGAAAACAGGACAAAGCCCTTTTCAGCCCCACTGCAAAAAGCATTTGAGACTTCAGTGCCATAGCCCACTCCTTCCTGTCTATACTAGTAGTTAAACTTCTCAGCACGAGCTCAAGAGCATCCAGTTCTGATGAACATTTACAGTCTCCCAGTGGAGGCTGGGCTTTTGTTAGTCTGGACAAGGCCCAAGAGACAGAGTTTTTTCTTCAAATACTTGACCTCTGAGCTACCACCGATGCAGCTCCCCCTGTAGTAACAATGACAGGAGTGCAAGCATCCACCAGCATCTTAACCATTGTGTTATCTGGACCTGGTCAGAACAGGTGGCTAAACTACCCATGCCTGGTCTTTGTGAGAATTTCTACCACCAGGGAAGCCGTACAGGTACTAGCATTGGGGAGACACTGGAGTTGTAGCAATGACCTCAGGCATTTGGACAGGGTTTGGATGCTAAGACTAATGTAGAAGGTACACTGACTTCAGTTTCTGTGTCTCATTGCAGGAACGGGGATTTGAACCACAAGATATTAGTGCAACACGAACCAGCCATTGAAGCCACTTAAAATAATAATATTATTTCCTACTGCTTATACTGCAGTGTATGCAGTATATTTTTGCTACTCTATGTAGCGTTTCTCATGCTTGGCCTCCTATAATAAAGGAAAATTAGAAAGTGGGGAGTGATTGGGGAGATGGGGGTGGGCTGCAGAAGTGATTTAGAAAGTGATCTGAGCCCAACTGAAAACAAAAACATCTTTAAAATTTACTGAGCCAAACCTGGAAAGCCACACAAAACAGGAAGGGAAGGAACAGAACAGACAAAATAAATAAGAAACAAGGGGAAAAAGAGAAACAGCAGCATAAGGAAAAGAAAATGAATGAGAGACAGAGAAAGGGACTTTTTAAAGAGGCTGAGGGGAGAGGAGGGCCCAAAAGAGACATTGAGTCACTTGGGAGTATAGCACAGGGCGACAAGGAGCTGGATAAGTGGGTGTGTGGATAGAGGGCAGGAAATGAAGACAATGGCAAAGGAAGCACTAGGGCAGTAACCACAGGAAAAGGGACACAGGCTGTGGGGGACATGGACAGTGTGCATGGAGCAGAACACATGGGCAGTCATTTTAAAGCAGAAAGAAGCTAATGGAGGCAATTCTCATTTTCCTTTGCCTTCCCAATTATAAATAGTCACTGAGAAGAAACAACTGCAGGATCCATTTTTCATAAGTGTTTATGGCAAAAAAAGTAACTAGGCAGAGCAGGCAGTGGTGGGTGTAGCTACAGTTACTTGACACTTCTCACTACGAGATCCAGTTAAAGACTGTACCATGATGCACACACACAAGGGGCTGGCAATTAAAACTGCGGAGCAAGCTGAAGTCTGCCATTTCCTAACGTCTGAGTGCTCAATATGGAGCCAAATGGCTTTGTGAATGTAATGTGGGACATATGCTAAATCAGTCCAATGAGTCACATAAATATTGTAAAGAACATTTGTCATAAACAGATAGCTAAGGGTTAATGTTTCTTTTACCTGTAAAGGGTTAACAAAGGGAACCAAACACCTGACCAGAGCACCAATCAGGAAACCGGAATTTTCAGGAGGGAATTTTTGGGGTGTGTGTCCTTTGTCTGTGTCTCTAGTGCTCTCTTGGCTCTGAGAGAGGATCTCTTTACCTCCAGGCTTTTCTAATCTTCTGTTTCCAAGCTGTGAGTACAAAGGTAGAAAAACAATAGGCTTATATTGTTGTTTTTTGTACTTACATGTGTGTAGTTGCTGGAATTGTTAAATTGATTTCTTTTTGGATAAGGCTGTTTATTCATATTTCTTTTAAGCAATTGACCCTGTATGTTGTCATCTTAATACAGAGACCATATTTTATGTCTTTTTCTTTCTTTTTATATAAAGCTTTCTTTTTAAGACCTGTTGGAATTTTTCCTAGTGGAGACTCAAGGGGACTGAGCCTGCAGCTCACCAGGGAATTGGTGAGAGGGAAAAGAAGGAGGGGGGAAGGTAAATTGTCTTCTCTGTTTTGTAATTCAAGGAGTTTAAGTACAGTAATCTTCCAGGGTAACCCAGGGAGGAGGTAAAGAGGGAGAAGGGAAGTGGGTTATTTCCCTTTGTTGTGAGACTCAGGGCATCTGAGTCTTGGGGTCCCCCAGGGAAGGTTTTGGGAGACCAGAGTCAGCCAGGCACTGAATTCCTGTCTGGTGGCAGCGATATCAGATCCAAGCTGGTAATTAAGCTTGGAGGTTTCATGCTAGCAACTTATTTTCTGAACTCTAAGGTTCAGATCTGAGTAGGAAAGCTATCCGTAGCATGTTCTGGATCTCCCGTTCTATAGCAGCTTGTGCGTAGGAAACACCTGGTTGGGTGGTGTTCTAATTGGGTGAGCATTACCTGTGTCAATGGAGTGGTATGCCTGTTCAGTCCATCCTGGGGTGGCTGAGAACAATGGGGCGAGCTAGTGCACAGCTCCTTCATTTGTCGCGCTGCAGACGTTCCAGGGTGATCAGAGGTTTCACCTCTTCCACGCCACCATCCTTTTTTCCCTTCGTAGTAGACACACCAGGCCACTCAGCGTTCATTTCTCCCTGGACTGTAACTGACAAACCTGTAAGTCTCTGGAATAAAGGGCTTGAAAGAATACATGATATACTCGGGGCTTACTGAGGAATTGGAAAATGCTATGAGTAGTTCACAGTTCCAGGCGCTCTGGACCATGAATGGCCCTCTCCCATGATGCTTCCATCTTATGGCCCGTTGTGCCTTGACCATAACCTGGTCTCCTACCTTGAAAGAACGCTCTCTGGTATGTTTATCACAGGCCTTTTGCTCTTCCTTTAGTTTATTTAGCAAGGGCTAAAGAGTGTCGGAGGGTGCTTTGTAGGTTGCCTTACAAGTCCAAATGTTAGTTCCTGGAGAGGGTGTTAAACCCCTCCCATTGTTGCTTCACCAACTGTAATGGCCCCCTTAACCTCGTGGCCATACACAAGTTCAAATGGTGAAACCCTGAACTGGGAGTGGTACAGCCCTGTAAGCAAAGAGCAACGCTGCAACACTAGGTCCCAGTCATTGGAGTGTTCATGCACGAAATTTACGGATTCATGGCCCCCAAAGTCCATTAAACCTTTTGACCAGGCCATTGGTTTGATGGTGGTAAGGGGGGCACCAAGTGATTTTACCCCATGATTTTTCCCACAGGTCTTTCATGGTGCCTGCAGGAAATTAGATCTTGAATCTGTAAGGATATCGGAGGCCAACCTACCCTGGCAAAAATGTCTGTTAGGGCCTGGCACACAGCTTTAGCCCTGGTGTTGCCTAGAGCTACTGCTTCCGGCCATCAGGTAGCAAAGTCACAGAAAGTCAGTACGTACTGCTTCCTCTGGGCGTCTTTCTGGGGAAAGGACCCAGATATCCACAGCTACTCGCTGAATGGGACCTCAATTATGGGGAGTGGCTGAGAGGGGCCTGACCAGATCTTGGGGCTTTCCCACTCTTTGGCACACCTCACAAGACCGGACGTACTTGGCAATGTCCTTGCCCATCCCCTCCCAGTGGAGGACGTCCCCAATCTGTCTTTGGTTCTGTTCACCCAGCATGGCCACTGGGATGATCATGGGCTAAGCTTAAGAGCTTCCCCCGGTACTTAGTTGGAACACAATTGTTTTTGCGGCTGCCATTCTTCCTGGTGTCACCAGAAAGAATTTCCTTGTATAAAAGTCCTTGTCTATAACAAAGCGGGATCGGTTAGAAAGAGCTGAGAGGAGGTGGGTGCTCCGTGACGCCACCAAGCTTTCTGAAGGCGTCATCTGCTTCCTGCTCAGTCTGGAACTGTTGTTGAGGCTGGGGACACCAGTTCTTCCTCAGACTGTGGACTTGGGCTTGGTCCCTCTGGAAGCGATGTAGGTGCTGGAGTTGTTTCTGTTTGCTGGTGAACCGCTCTCCGCTGTGTGCACCTGGTGGTATTTCAGGCTCTGGCTGAGCCTCTTCAGTATGGTTGTCTGTTGCTTCTGCCAGTCAGGCTCGCTGGTGCCCTCTGGCATGAGGTTGAAGATGTGGGTGCAATTGCTGGTGCTGGTGCTGGTTGCTGTTCCAGTTCCGGGCCTGGGACTGGAGGTGCTTATGGCTGATTCAGGCCGTTGGCAGGGGATCCGGGTCCACTACCGCTGTCCTGGGTCTCTGGTAACACAGACGGGTTCCCGTGGACGGCTCAGGAACAGGAATGGGTCTGGAAGCTTGCCTGGTTTGGCTGCGTGTAACATTCCCACTCTCTGGCCCGCTCATCTGTTGGCCAAGTCTTTCCCCAGTAGCATGGGGATGGAATAATTGTCATAGACTGCAAAAGTCCACATTCCTGACCAGCCTTTGTACTGGACAGGTAGTTCAGCTGTAGGCAAGTCTACAGCTGTGACATGAGGGGTAATGGTCCTTTGGCCTTTGGGTTGATGAGTTTGGGGGTCCACGAAGGATTGGTGGATAGCTGACACTTGTGCCCCCATGTCTCTCACGCGGTAACCTTCTTTCCACCCACTCTCAAATTTTCCCTTCGCTCCAAGGGGATTTGAGAAGGTATCTAGGCCTGGGATCTTGGGTGTGATGGTGGTGTAATCACTTGCACCCAGTTGGGGTTCTTGGGCAGTGGCCTTTATATGTCCAGTTCATTACACTTAAAGCATCTTCCAGCTGATGGGTCACTGGGTTGAGGTGAGTTACTGGAGACTGGTGAGGTGGAAGGATAGGGTTCTGTGGCTTTCTTGGGTTGTAGTGGGGTCTTGTGGTTGCCCTTGTGTTGTAGGGTTTATTGTCGTGTGCCCCCTGGGGTATTCATTCCCTTGACAGTAGGTTTTGCTTCTGCAGTGTTCCACTCCATTTGGCTCCAATCTCCTCCCCTCGGTGAGATTTTTTGGGTTTCCATCTTGTAAGTACCGCGTTATGTCCTCAGGAACACCATCCAAGAACTGCTCCATTTGTATGAGGAGATGCAGTTTCGTCGGGATTTAACATTGGTTCCTGATATCCAGGACTCATAATTCTTTCCAACGTGTAGTCGTGTCTGGGAAATGAACATCTGGTTTCCACTTTGGGTTCTGAAACGCCGACAGGCATGATCCGGGGTTATCCCCATTCTGAATCTGGCCTTGGTTGTGAACAGTTTTAATCGTTCATTCTGTCCTTGGCATTTCAGCGCCACCTTGCTAACAGTCCACTGAGCTGTGACCTCAGCTCTACCATATACTGGTCTTCAGGGATGCTGTACCCAAGGCAGGCCCTTTCAAAATTTTCTAAGAAGGCTCAGTGTCATCACCTGCCTTGTAGGTGGAATTTCTTGTGCTGTGGAAGAAAGTATTGCGCGAGGTTGTTAGGATTGGCTGAGCATTTTGCCTAGCCTGTTCTAACTCCAGTGCCTGCCGATGGGTCTCGCTCTGGAGTTCTATCAGTCCTTCTGGGGCTGCATGCTTCTCTTCTTGTTTTTTCTGGGCCACCTCTTCATCTTGTGTTTTCTTTGTGAGCTGCATTTTTGGCTTCTTGTTCCCTTTTATGGGTGCCTGTTTGATGTTTTCTTCCTTTTCTTTCCACTTGACCTCTTTTCTTTTTTCATTTGTCGCCTGTGCTCTGGTCTTTTGATTTGTTCTTCCTTGGAAGTCATGGTTCCTGTTTTCTTGTGTGGGGTGCCCTCTGGTGTTTTGTCTGAACTGCTGGCTCTCTGTTGTCTTCTGGTTTTGCCTAGCACAGTGCCTTTTTTCTTCTGCTAATCTTTTACATGTAAATTAAACCAGAAAACTAGTTTATTTGCTGTGTTGTTGCTGGGTACTTGATTCCCATCTGGAGTTCCATGCTTAACAAAAGACCTTGTCACCTTAATGGTTCCTTGCTTAATATGCAAGAACTGAGCCTACTGAGAGAAACAGAAAAAAAATTTTTTCTTTCTGGCTCCTTTTAAAACCAAACCCTTTCTCTCTGCTTAAAAGCCCTAGCAGAGAAAGAAATAATATTCCTACTGCTTCTGGATTTTATCTCTATCCCCATCCGGTTTCCTGATTGGTGCTCTGGTCAGGTGTTTGGTTCCCTTTGTTAACCCTTTACAGGTAAAAGAAACATTAACCCTTAGCTATCTGTTTATGACAACATTAAATGGGCATCTTCTTTATTGCATCCCTATGGCTGCCCCAACTACCCAGGCTGCAAACTGGAGGAAGCTCCAGCCTCCTGCTCTGGGAAGCAATTTAACAGTGGTCTCAGGAGGGGCATCCCACTGGCTGCACTCCATGCCATGGCGGGCACTAGTGGAACTGTGCATCCGCTTGGAGCCACTTTACATCTTGGTCAGCCATGGTCTGACTGAAGCTTTGCCTGGCCATTATTTGGCATGCACCACTGGCCACTCACGGCTTAGTGAGACATAGCCCTGCATGGAACCAGGTAACTAAGCAAATGTGGCCCAGAAGCAATATAGCAAATAAAGCACTTGAAAGGACTCAGAGAGCTTTGGTGATGTGCGCTCAGCGCTCCCGTGAGCTTCTGAAGGGTTCATTTGCTTAGTTGTATTCTGAGAATCCCAGCCACTCCCTCACCACAGACAGTGCCATCGGGCATTCAATAACATGGATTTATGAACCCAGGTATGTGCGTGTTCAGGGAGTGCATCGCGCTAACCTGTGTGGAGCTACCCATCCGGGTGAGCCCACAAGTGGTTGTACCATGTGTAGATGAAGGGGGGTGACTGTTACACTCAGGATACAACTCTTCAGGATTCTGTCTCTGACCATGACCACAGGAGGTCTGGGGCACAGGATGTGGTTTCACTGCTGCATTGTCAGCATGGGAGAGTTCCTATGCCTGGAGGTGGTTTTGTTTGCCAATATGGAGGAGAACTGGCTGTCATACGAGATGATCTGGATGACCTTGAAAGCTGGAGTAATAGAAATGGGATGAAATTTAATCGAGCCGCCAACGTGATGTGGCCGTGAAAAAGGCAAATACAGTCCTAGGATGCATCAATGAAGTATTTCCAATAGAGACAAAGAAGTCATAGTACCATTATACAAGGCACTGATGAGACCTCATCTGGAATACTGTGTGCAGTTCTGGTCTCCCATGTTTAAGAAGGATGAATTCAAACTGGAACAGGTACAGAGAATGGCTGATAGGATGATCTGAGGAATGGAAAACCTGTCTTATGAAAGGAGACTCAAAGAGCTTGGCTTGTTTAGCCTAACCAAAAGAAGGCTGAGGGGAGATAAGATTGCTCTCTACAAATACAACAGAGGGATAAACACCTGGGAGGGAGAGGAGTTTCTTAAGTTAAGAGCCAATGCGATAGCGCCACAAGAACAAATGGATATAAACTAGCCAAGAAGTTTTGACTCGAAATTAGATGAAGGTTTCTAACCATCACAGGAGTGAAGTTCTGGAACAGAACCCCGAGGGGAGCAGTTGGGGGGGGGGGGGGGGAGTGGGGGGTGGGGGAAAACCTAACTGTCTTCAAGAATGAGCTCAATGCGTTCATGGAGGGGATGGTGTGATGGGACTGCCTACAATGGCATGCAGCCAATCTGTGACTGCTAGCAGCAAATATCTCCAGTGGCTGGTTATGGAACATTAGCTGGGAAGAGCTCTGAGTTACCACAGAGAATTCTTTCCCAGGTGTCCAGCTGGTGGGTCTTGCCCCCATGCTCAGGATCACCATATTTGGGGTCAGGAAGGAATTTTCCCCTGGGTCAAATTGGCAGAGACCCTGGGCGGGGGTTCACATTCCTCTGCAGCACGGGGCATGGGTCACTTGCAGGTTTAAACTAGTATCAGTGGTGGAGTCTCTGTAACTTGAAGTTTTTAAACCATGTTTTGAGGACATCAATGACTCAGCCAGAGGTTAGGGTCTGTTATAGGCGTGGGCAGGTGAGGTTCTGTGGCCTGAAATGTGCAGGAGGTCAGACTAGATTCTAGGACTGTGTAGTCCTAGAATCTATGATTGTATTCCTCAAACTTCTCATGCTGCTCTAGTGTGGGCAGGAGCAGAGAATCGTCTCCTAACAGCCCTATGTGCTAGGATGATTATGCTGCAACCAGTGCAGGGCCACCCAGAGGATTCAGGGGGTCTGGGGTACAGCGGGGGAGATGTGGTGCTTGTACTCACCCAGCAGCAGTCTGGGTCTTCGGCGGCAGGGAGCCCTTCAGTCACTCTGCGTCTTTGGCAGCACTGAAGAGCCCCCCGGCAGCGAAATGCCACCGAAGACCCGGAGTGACTGAAGGGCCCCCCACAGCCAAAATGCCGCTAAAGAGCCAGACCGCTGCCAGGACAGGACTCGTTGGGCTTTTCAGTGGTGGGGGGCCCTTCAGTCGCTCCGCATGTTCGGCAGCACTGAAGGGCTCCCCCGCCACTGAAATGCCAGCCGAAGACCCACCTCACATTTAGAACTCTCAAACGTCAGGATATTTTTTTCCCCTGAGAGTTCTCTTGTGACATCATCATTGAGGCTTAATTTTAATCAGAAATCACGACTCTTGCAATCAATGCACAAGAGTTGGCATGTCTGCAGTTTCTGTTGTGTGCTGACCTCCCAGTGGGCATCCCTCCAGCTCTGTAAAACACAGGCATTTCCTGTTGTGTTATATCGCAATAAAACCCTTCCTTTTGCTACCTAAACTCAGATCTGCTGTTTGTGTATTTCCCTGCTGAGACAACACCGGGAACGCCCTTCGCACACCCCCAGAACTGTAACATGAGTCAAGTTGACAGAAGCAACCACATTAGATTAGTTCAGTACTATGGACTGTATCTTCAGCCACAGCTAAAAAGCACATGGCACACCACCAGTGTTGCCAAGTCTCACAGTTCTATCATGAGTCTTGTGGGTTTTGGTGTTTTTCCTAAAGCCCCAGCTCCTGGAGTCCTGGGATCATGCAAGAATATCAGTCACATTTAAAAGAAAAGTGAAGTTCTGCTCCTTAGGGTTGTGGAGGAAAGCCTGTAAACACAACACAAGTGTGGCCCTAAAAGGTCAGAAAATGAGAGTCAAATTATTTAAAAATCATGATTTTTACGTCAAGCTCATGTTTGTGGGGGGCTGTTTCATGAGCACTGGGATTTAGCAATACCAAGACTAGGGAGCAGGGTCTGCAAAGACGGCTATAAGCTCCTGTGACAGCTTTGGGACTTTTCTCCAGGACATATTTCCCTATGCATCGTAGAGCAGGATTTGTACTAACTTAACTGCAACTTCCTGGCAGCCAGCAACCTGGACAGTCTCCCTACTGTCAGGCAAAACATTCCCATTCCCCGAGGGAACAGACACTGGACAGGAGCTGGTTTTACCCACCTCCACCTTTGGTAGCAAATTGCTTTGCAGGGCAGTAGAGGAATTAAAGAGACACTCTCTCATTTCCTCAGCAGTTTCTGTAGCTTTGCTCCTTCCCACTGGGGCTTCGGCAAAGATTTCTCCTTGCTGCTCACAGACCCCTGGATAGAACCTAGCCACACTGAAAAAGTCATTCCGCAAAAGAATTTGTGTAGGATTTTGAGGGACCGCAGTGACGGTTAAGTTCAGCTTGCAAATCCCCAGTTTTCATGTGCACTTTAGCCAAAGGCACAAATATTTTGTGACCACTCACTAACAGAAGCTCTGCCATCTGTTCTGTCAGTATGTCTTTCTCCTGAATCAGGTCTCTCCTGACCAGAGAAATTTCTGCACCAGTTTCTCTCCATTCAGGAAGCTTCTTGCCATTTACTAACATGTGTGATGCTTCCAATTATGGTAAATTTAAGGATTTGGTTTTGAAACAGTTTCAGATTACACCTGAAGTATATAGAGTAAAATTTAGAAGCCTTAAGAGAGGGGCTGGATTAAGTAATGTGGCTTATGTGAACCAAATGAGAGATCTACTGGATAAGTGGGTGAGAGGAAAAGATATTACAAGCTTGGAAAGAATGCGTGATTTGATTCCTCAGGAACAGTTCCTGAATATGTCTAGTGATGATGTAAAACAGTGTTTATGGGATAAAAAGGTGGAAATGGTCGATGAACTTGCAGTTTTTGCAGATAAATTTGAGCATTCCCAAGAACCTAGTAGGAATAAATCACAGGCAGAGGGGTTAAATTTTGGTGGGACGCAAGGCCCTCATTTTATCCCTGAGAAGAAGGAGGGTGGATGGGAGGCTGGACACTCACCCCACCAAGTTCACTCCTCCAGTCCTTGTCCCAAATCTCCTAGGAAACAGAAGATGCTATCATTGTAATTCCACTGAATACCTGAGGAATAAATGCCCTGTGCTGAGTGGGAACGGGCAGCAGATAACTCATGGAAATGAGCATGGAGGCACCTCAGGCAGTTGCCACTTATCACACAGGATTTGTAAAGGTTGCCACTGCAGCCAGACTGGAAGCAGCAGAGAAGGCAAAGGACCGTGAGTTTCAAATGTGGCAGGCAGAAATGAGGCTCAAAGAAGCAGCTGCAGCCAGACTCAGAGAAACTATGGAGGCAAAGGCAGCCAGGGAGGAAGCTGTGCACAGAAGGGCTATGGAAGAAAAAGAGTCAGCCAGAGAGGAGGCTGCACACAGAAGGGCCATTGAATAAAAAGACTCAGCCAGAGAGGAGGACCATAAAAAAAATAGAGAGAGAAGAAAGAGAAAGAGAGTGTGAAGAAAGAGAAAGAGTGAAAAGACCAGCTGGATCTGCTAGAGAAGCAGAAGCAGAACCCCCTGACCACAATGACTCCCGACACTCCAAAAATCCAGAAATGGGAACACTTATGTCCTGCATACAGTGAAGAGGGTGATATTGCTGATATCTGACTACCTTTGGAAGGCTGTGTGTAATACATGAAATCCCTGATACTAAGAGAGTTCCTACCCTGATTGTGAAATTAACTGGTAAAACTCAAAATGTATTCAATGGAATGCCTATTGAAGATGCTTTAGACTATTGGAAATTTAAAGATACTATGTCGTGAAGTATTCAGATGACCCCTGAAATATATAGAGTTAAATTTAGGAATCTTAAGAGGGATATTGGTATGAGTAATGGGGAATGTGTAAACAAAATGAAAGATTTGTTGGGAAAATGGATGAGGGGTAATGAGGTGTCAAGTTTTGAGGGAATTGTGACATTGCACTCCATATGTTTTATGAAAAGATGTTTTAGGTGTGAATATAATGTAACTGGAATATGCTTCATGCAAAAGGTCTCTAGTAAGGTATAATTACAAAGCTTATAATCTACTGAGTGTGTTCATCCTATTTGTATGAATGTATCATTCTTGTATATGAAGCTAGAAATATGAAGTATAACTCTGAAGTCCTATTGTATTTATGCAAAATGTGGCCCATTAATGGTGCTTTAGAATCTTGATGGCTCCCGTTGACTAGGACATTTGGTTGTACATGGCTCTATTTACTTGTAAGCCTTTCTGTGTTCATGTGAGTCAGGCCAAGAATGGAGGCCTGGGGTCTCACAAGACATGTGACCATGTCACCTGTTACTGGAATCCATTATAAACCTGGTGCTTTTCCATTTAGAAGGAGGAATGGGGACCCAGAGAGACAAAAGATTCCCACCTTGTGCAAAAGCCATAAAACGGGGTGGAACAGAATAGGAGGCTGCAGTCATGAGAAATCCCCTAGCTACCAGCTGAGCTGGAACGAAGAAGAACTGGACCAGGGGAAAGGATTGGGCCCAGACTAGAAAGGAGTCTAGTCTGAGAAAGAAGCTTATTGGAACATCTCTCAGGGTGAGATTTTATCTGTATTCAGTTTCTTAATATATTAGGTTTAGTCTTGCGTGTTTTGTTTTATTTTACTTGGTAACTTACTTTGTTCTGTCTGTTATTTCTTGAAACCACTTAAATCCTACTTTTTATACTTAATAAAATCACTTTTGTTTATTAATTAACTGGATTTTGTTACTCAGGAGCATTTCCTAAGCATACATAAGGCTGATGTAAAGCTGTGTCTATGGGACAAAGATGTAAAGACTGTGGATGAGATGGATTTTTTTAGCTGATGCCTTCAAACAGACTCAGGCATATATTGAGGGCAGGCCACAGAAAGAGGGATTTAAAACTTGGGGGAAGGGAGGATGCCATTTTGCTGCTGTGAAGAGAGAAGAGGGTTGGGAGCCTAAACATTCTCCTACCCAAAAACATCCCTCTACTGGTAACTCCTATCCCAAATCTCCTGTAAAAGCAGAAAAGCCCAAAAGGTATCAGTGTAATTCCACTTATCACCTAAGGAATAAATGCCCTGTGCTAGGAGGAAGCAGGCAACCAGTATCTCATATTAGTTCTGTTGTCCTCAACATAGAAGCCCCCCAAGTAATTGAAACCTATCATATTGGTTTTGTGAGGTTAGCCTCTGCAGAACCAGATATGGAGCATGTTAAGGCTGTCCAGATTAATGGCAGGGAGTATTTGGGGCAAAGGGATACAGGGGCCCAGATCTCTCTGGTTACGCAGAGTGCGGGTCAAAGGCCAGTATGCTACCTGGCTAAATGGCAGAGATTGTGGGGGTTGGTGAAAGCAGATTCCTCATACCACTAGCTAAAATCCATGTGGTTTGGGAAGGTTTGGAGAGTGTTTTGACTGTTGGGGTAATGGAACACCTCCTGTTCAACCTGCTTCTTGGTAATAATTTTTTCCGTGTAGCTCGGGTTAAAGTATTTGCCTGCAGAAGGAAAGAGTTTTATGCTGGGACCCCCGAGGGAAAGAGTAAGCTCTCAGGAACTGCTGAGAGAATGGGAGAGAGTCTCCTTGATTCTTCTGCAGCAGGGGGAAGCCACATGCTTCCAGGTGGGAGGGTGGTTGAGACCAACTCCTACACTGCAGCTGGAGGGAACACCACATCAGGAAGGGATGGGAGTGTAATGCCTGACAGGGAGAGAACTGTCCAGGTTGTTAGCTGCCAGCAGGTTGCAACTGAACTAGAGACAAACCTTCCTCTAAGGAGCAGGAAGAAATCTGTCCCAGAGGAGAGCCCAGAGAAGGGGCAGGGGATCTCAGAAACCACTGAGGTGGGTGAGGATTCCTGTCACTCTGTCAACACAGGGAAGCCAGGTGCTTCCAAGTATGGGAGGGGCTGAGACTAGCTCCTTTCCAGCAGAAGGCAACATGCCCTCAGGCGCAGGGGCAGGAGAGGTGTTGTCAGGGATTAAGGAAACTGTCTCAGTTGTTAGCTGGCAGAATTTTGCAGATGAATAAGAGACAGAATCCTTCCTAGGGAGACAGATAAATGTGTCTTAGGATTGGGCCCAGAGGAGGAAACGAGAAGGAATAGCGGGGGTACAGGAATGTCTCCTCACTAGTCACTTGGGGCAGGATGCCCAGGACACTAGGAGGGTGGCTGGGTCAGCATCTGTGCACTCAGATTTTGAGAAGGAACTATGTAACCGACCTCCTGGAGGACAGCAGTCATACAGCTGACTTCTCTGGGACAGAGAAAGGGATGGCGGAGGGTGTCCCAATTTTTCAAGATGCTATTTCTGATAAGTTTTTGGAAAGTAATTGTGCCTCTTTAAATCAAGATATAGCTCCAATGCCTGTGGTAACAGAGAAGTTGGGACCAGGAAACTGCCACGTGGTAGTTTGCCAGAATATAAATGACCCAACTGACAGAGAGTGGGGTGTTTTCCCCAGGCTGGTGAGACACAGAGAACGCTTATGGGAAAGCTAATGGGAAAAGGTGAATCTGATCCAAGGGTAAACACACCTAGCCCAGAAAGCACAGATCACAGCTTTCCAGGGGGCAGGGAACGACTCTGTGCTGGGAGTGGGAAACACCAGGTAACCCCAAAAAGGGAGCTGGATTTTCAGTATATATACAGTCCTGGGGTTGGGAGACTGCTCCTCAAAGGACCAGCCAATGTGCAGGATCCCCCTGAACACCTACCTTGCCAGACCCTAAGGCTCCAAAATTCCAGAAACATGATTAAATTAAGAGCCCACACAGAGGCGAACACTGGAGGAAAAGAAAAGCCAGTGACTGATTACATGGGAGACAGTCAAAGGACACTGTGTGTAATGAACAAACTAACCTGAGGCCAGGTCTACACTGCGACTTTAAATCGGTTTAATGGCCGATATACCGATTTAACGCTGTATCCGTTCACATGACGTCGTCATTAATATCGATTTTACCGCCTCCTTAAATCGATTTCGGAACTCCTCCCAAACGAGAGGAGTAGCGCTAAATTCGATAGTGATAACTCGGATTAGGGTTCGTGTGGACGGAAATCGACGTTATTGGCCTCCGGGCGGCATCCCAGAGTGCAGCACTGACCGCTCTGGACAGCAATCTGAACTCGGATGCAGCGGGCAGGTAAACAGGAAAAGCCCCGTGAACTTTTGAATTACATTTCCTGCTTGCCCAGCGTGGAGCTCTGATCAGCACGGCTGGCGATGCAGTCTGAAATCGAAAAAGAGCTCCAGCATAGACCGTACGGGAGATACTAGGTCTGATCGCTGTATGGGGAGACAAATCTGTTGTATCCAGCTCCGTTACAGAACACGAAATGCCAAACCGTTTGAATAAAAAACTGCAGGATACACAGCGCTGCGTGACAAGCGTAACGGGAAGCCAGAGACTCAAATGGACGCTCATGAAGGGAGGGAGGGGGTACTGAGGACTCCCGCTATCCCACAGTCCACAGCAGTCTCTGAAAATTATTTCCATTCTTGGCTGAGCTCCAAATGTCTGTAGGTTCAAACACAGTGTCTGGCGTGGTTCAGGGAACAGCTCCTCAGTTTATTCCCCCCCCCCCACCAAGTGAAAAAAAAGGGAAAGATTGCTGTGCTATGGCGTTTGCTCAATGCACTCTACGAAAAAGGCGCCAAAGGGTTGTCTGCTGCCTTCACAAAGGGAGGGGTGAGGCTGTACCCAGCACCACTCGGGGCAATGTTTTCTGCCCCATCAGGCACTGTGCTCTCAACACGGAAGTGGGAACTATGGGATAGCTGAGGAACAGCTACCCACAGTGCACCGCTCCTTAAATCGATGGTAGCCTTGGACCAGGGACGCAAGCAATCGATTTTGTGATTGCACTGTGGACGCGCAAACCCGATTTTATAACATCGGTTTTGTAATATCGGTTTAAACTACTTCGAATTAATCGTGCAGTGTAGACGTAGCCTGAGATTACACTATCTGAACAGAGGGTGTGGTATCATAAAGATACTTGTAAACACTCTTCTGAGATACAAAATTTTGGTATTAATGTTAAGTTTCAGGATAAGAATTTTGTTACTGATGTTAAACCTAATGATAACACTAGTTCTTAGTTAATACCTGTAAACAGATTTAAAGCTGATCATAGCACAGAAACCACAACAAACCTGGTTTGCTGTGTGTGAATGGGGAAACTGAGGCATACCTCCTCATGGCCTTGATGTCTGGGTGCCAAGACAACTATAACACAAACTGCATTTGAGCTAGTCAGTGACTAACCCTCTTGCAGTAAACTAAGGGGGGAGGTGTGACTTTCTATACCCTGGGGGAGCATACTATAACCCCCATATTTCTCGTTTTCATATAATCGTGGTCTTACACATAAAGCATGCCTTGTAAGGTATCAGGGGAAAGGGTATGACCTGCTGAAAGTCATTCTCTATCCATATATGTATATCATTAGTGATATGAAGTTATGAGAATTGTGTTGTATGGTGGTCACTAAAACATGCTGTAAGTTGGGGAATCGGCCAGACATTAGCTCCACAAGGAAAGTAACAAGTTCCCGGGCAGGGTGTCAAACAACCCATCAACAGCCATTGTCCAGCAAGGGAGCTACAATGCAATGACTCACCCGAACGAGGCCACACCCGGGGAATTACTCAACCTTGCCTGGAGACTCAGCAATGCCCCCCAGGCATGCCTGGACCTGTGCTCTCCAAGCACATGGACTCAGGGTATAAAGCACAGAGTGGACACATACTGGGCTCTTCTGCTTCCACCTTTGCTGCAAGCAACTAAGACACTGAGAAGAAGACAAGACTCCAACAGAGGAGATTGGCCCAGGTTTAAGGAACAAACCTGTATACTAAGGTGAGAAAAACTGCTTAGTCTAGATCAGAGGTTCTCAAACTGTGGTCTGCGTGCTCCATTCAGGTGGTCCGCAGATAGTTCCCTCTAAGATGTGCACCTGGGCAGCTGCACACGAGAGAATGAAGGGCCACACACCTAATTAGTGGAACTGTGCAGGCGTGGCTCCACTAATTAGGTGCCTGGACCAGGGCTGGCTCCAGGCCACAGCGCGCCAAGCACGTGCTTGGGGCAGCAAGCCGCAGGGGGTGCTCTGCCAGTTGCTGGGAGGGCGGCAGGCGGCTACAGTGGACCTCCCACAGGCGTTTCTGCGGACGGTCAGCTGGTCCTGCGGCTCCGGTGGAGCTGCCGCAGGCGTTGCTGCAGACGGGCTGCTGGTCCCGTGGCTCCGGTGGACCTCCCACAGACATGCCTGCAGCAGCTCCACCACAGCCGCAGGACCAGCTGACCATCCACAGAAACGCCTGCGGGAGGTCCACCGGAGCCGTGAGACCAGCTGACCGTCCACAGAAACGCCTGCAGAAGGTCCACCAGAGCCGTGGGACCGGTGAGTGGCAGAGCGCCCGCTGCGGCGTGCCGCCGTGCTTGGGGTGGTGAAATTGCTAGATCTGGCCCTGGCCTGGACTCTGGAGAAGATGCACATGTAAGGTGAGGTGGTGGCCTTGGGGGCAATAGGGGGTAGGTTGGAGGGGGCAGTGGGGTGAGAAGAGAGGGTGGAGGGAATTTGGGACATGCAGGGCTGCAGTGGCCAGAGAAAGAGGCAACTTTCCCCAGATCCAGGGCTGCAGCTGCTGGGGAGAGATGGCCCTTCTTCCCAGCCTCAGCTCTGTGGCTGCTGTGGCAGGGGAGAGAGGGAGAGACCCCCCTTCTCCTTCTCAGCCCCAGTTCAGGGGCTGCCATTATGGGGCGGAGAGGGCACATCCATCTCATTAGAAAGATAAGACTACTGATATTAAAATCTGAGTTGTGTGCTTTTATTTGTAGAACAAAAAAAAATATTATTAAGTTTTTTTTATATAGCGCTTTTATCTAAAGCGCTTTACAACAGTTAGCTAATGGTACAAACAACAGTTGCAAAGATCACTACGTGGTCCGCTGAGACCCTCAGCAATTTTCAAGTGGTCCATGAAAAAAAAAGTTTGAGAACCACTGATCTAGATGTTGCCCAGTCTTAACAGAGTTGAGAGTGCTTATATTTTATTTTATTTTATTTTATTTTCGTAACCACTCTGACTTTTTGCCTGTCACTTAATATCACTTAAAATCTCTTTGTAGTTAATACATTTGTTTGTTTATTCTACCTGAAGCAGTGCATTTGGTTTGAAGTGTGTCACAGACTCCCCTTGGGATAACAAGCCTGGTACATATCAATTTTTTTGTTAAATTGATGAATTCATATAAGCTTGTCGTGTTCAGCGGACATAACTGGACACTGCAAGACAGAGGTTCCTAGTGTCATTTGGTTGCACAATCCAAGGAGCAGCTTACATGCCAGAGGCTGTGCATGAACAGCCCAGGAGTGGGGGCTCTCACAGCAGAGCAGAGTAAGGCTGGCTCCAGAGTCAAGGACTGAAGTGACCTAGCAGATCACTGTCCGATTACCTCACAGAGGGGAACGTCACAGTCCCACCCCGGGGCAGGCCAGCATGCAGTCTAGGGAGTTGTGGGGAGCCGCTGCAGACTATCCACCTGGTGTGCAGGGGGGAGGGCTAAGAGCAGCCCCCAACCCATGTCCCCATCCCCTAGGCTCCCCAGAGCAGGAGGAGGGTCCACGACTCCATGCTGGCTCCCCACAGCTGCCTGCGTGGCTCTCCCAACCTGGCTCAGGCTGGGGTGACCTCAACGATGCAGTCAAACCATGGTAAGAGCCATGGAGTCATGGACCCTCTACCTGTCCCGGGTGCGCGTGGAGCCCAGGGGGCAGAGACAGGGGCTGCTCACTTCCCCCACACTGATTGGTGGAAGATCTACCGCGGCTCCCACAGCTGACCGCCGGCTCTTATCGTGGCCTGGCTGCAGCTCTGAGGCCTTCCACTGCTGGAGTCGGGTTGAGGAGAACTGTGTGGGCAGCTGTAGGGGGCCCGGGTCCCTCCATGTGCCCTGAGCGGGGGGCCTGAGAGAGGGACAGGGAACTGTTTTTGCCTCCACCTCAGGCGGGGGCCCCCAGCCCCTTCCACTTCTCTGGTGCCAGCCTCCCCCACCCCCCCACTTCTCCAGCACCTTTGCCCTGGGCTGAGACTAGTGGGGGCAGGCCTGCAGCAAGGGACTCTGGGTGGCTGGAGCTGGTGCTCGCACTACTCGCCCACATGGCACTCTGGGGCTGAGGGCCGTGCTGCCCGTCCACTGCGCTGAAGGCTGCGCTCAGCTGCCTGCCCACCCGCCACTCCAGAGTTCAGACTGCGGGCCATGCTGCCTGCCCGCCCGCTGGGCGCTCCGGGGCTGGGAGGAGCTCTAGGCTCTGGCGGGGAGCTGGGCCCCATGCAAAAGGGGAGGGCCAGCCAGGGGCTAACCTCCCCAAGCCCGCGGTTCACCTGCCACTCATGGCTGCAGGCAATAGGATGACCAGACACTAAATGTCAAAAATCAGGACAGAGGGTGGGGGGTAATAGGAGCCTATATAAGTAAAAAACCCGAAAATCGGGACTCTCCCTATAAAATTGGGACATCTGGTCACCCTAGCAGGCAAGGTTGAGCGCATTAGGAGCAAGCTGGCAGCTGAAGTTTTGCCTTCTTCTGTCTGCTCCTGCTATTTTCTGTCCCTCACTTTCAGGAAGACCAGTTATTGTCCTGAAAGAAAAAGCACACCCAAAAATACCAATAAAGTGCTGTGTTCTTATAACTTATCAAATGGGTTTATTTTCCATAGCTCGAGGTAAATGAATTATCCCTTCATGGTGCTTGCATAACTGCTCCAAAGGTCACTTAACTCTCACTGAAAGCTTTGTGAAATTCTTTTGCTACATTTCAGCTTTAACGCCTCAGTGAGTCCTTTATCACTGCTTTTATTATTCTGTCTTGACCAGTGAGACTCAGTTTCTAGGTAACAAGCTAAACTGGCATAGTCCTTGTGAAAGTAGAATGAATTATATTGTAAAAATAAGAATGGATTAAAAAATGTTGTACGTTCCTTTAAGCAGAAATAAGGAATGTTGAAATACAGGTGTCAGAAAAAGAAACATTAAGGCATAAACAATGATTCCACTTAAGCTAATGGTGGAACATTAACCGGAGATTGGTAAAAGTTAGTAAGGAAATTAACTATGTATGTCTAGCCTCCGGTAAACTTATCAGATTTTGCTTCCTTTGTTATCTTGTTATGTTCGCGGCCTTTATCTGTATAAATAAGATCGTTTGTGTCTTGCATGGTGCTCACATTATCTGGGTGTATTACCACAGCGCTGTGCTAATAAACAGAGTGGTCTAACAAATTGTGAATCCTGAATCTAACTTTGACAATTTGGAAGTCCCACTGAGATGGCAACCATCTTCACTGGGGCCGTGTGATTCCTGACCGTTTTTGTAGGATGACCATGGCAGCCAGCACCTGGGCATTTGGCCCGAGCGGTCGTCTGCCTGAACAGAAAGGCGCACAACCACAGTGAAGTCTACGCCATCGAACCTGTTGGTTCCCATTCTGTTCTGGTGGGGATCCCAGGATCTGACATCAGGAATCTGGTCTGGTAATTATTTCTGTGTTTTGTCCAGACTTGAGGACTGTCCTGTCTCTGTGTCTATCCGTCCTCCCAGTGGAGTGTTTGAGTCTGGGTGCCGTCTCCGTCCGGGGATAGGCCAACCAAGTGGTTCCTTTCCCTGCGGTCTGAGTGGAATCTGCACAATCGCAGCTGCACCACACCTTGGGTAAAACCCTTGGTGTGAAAGCAAGGGTGATTGAAGCAGTAGCCTGTGGGATCCTTCTGTGTGTTGCACCGGGCATCACTCTGACGAACCTGAATTTCCTTCTTGTGTGATTGGTGTGTGTAAAGTCTTCCTGTATGGGTAACCAGACGTCTAAGTCGGGACAGTTTTCTAAAGGAAAGCAGGCTTATTTTATGTATTTTAGGAAGGGTCCGGACTCCTGTAAATTTCTGGAAAAATGGTGTAGATTAACTCAGGGGCATCCCAAAACTCAGTGGCCACTGTTAGGATCTTGGGACAAAGACCCGAGTAGACATCTTAAAAGACAAACACAGCCAGCCTAAAACTAAATTGGCCAGAGGAGAGGTTGATTGTTTCATGCAGAGGCAAATCGTAGGTGGACAGAATCGAAACTCGCCTCTCTCCAAGATTCAAATGATAAGTTAAAAGCTTTATTGGAAGCTTCCTCTCCCACCACCAAACCGAGCGCTCCCCTTTACCCTGTTCTCCAAGCAGACTCAGATCGATCCCAACCCCCTTCATACTCCCATCTCATTATGGAAGAGAACGAAGAAAACCCCTTGTTAAATTCTGGGGATGACGATGAGGAAGATGCATTAATTGGCTTGGCACCCTTGCATCAGATCAACAGAGGATCACTAGCCTCCTCAGTTCAGGGACAAGTCTCAGAGGTCACCAGTTCAGACCAGTCCGGACCATCCAGTGCTGCCCGGGCCCATTCCTTTGGTAATGCTCAGGCCTGTAAAGAAAAATCCCTTGTTCCCCCAAAATCCTCCAGTCTGCCTGACTCCTCTGCTTTTTCTTATAAATAAAAAGATAGCCTGAATAAGGATTGGGCCCATTGCTTGCATTCTAGCTCTAAAAATGCCCAGGCTCCCCTCCGAATCCTGCATACTGGGGCCCAAGAAGGGGGTCCCACTTGGAGCTATAAACCCTGGACTCGCACAGAGATCCATTCTATTGTAAAAGGCTTTCCAAAGCCCCTGGAAAATCCTACCAAATTCACAGAGGAATTTTTGTTAGTATGCAACACCTATGAACCCTCTGAGGCAGTCCTCCCTCAGCTGTGTGCTACTTGTAACCCCTAGCGAGCATGAAAATGGCTCACAGCAGCAAACTGGCCCATCAGTGGGCACCACTCTAATTTGACAGACACCGGTCGTGACGCTGAATACGGGAAAAAGTATAAGGACCAAGCTAAAAATCTACTTGAAACCATCCCTCGAGTATAGACTCCTAAAACCAATTGGATGGCCATACACTGCTGTAAACAGTACAGGGAGAAAACCCAAGCAACTATCACACCCGGCTGACGGATGTTCTTCTGCAACATTCTGGTATACAGCAACTGGGTGAAAATGGATAGGGCGTCCTGGCTCATGTGTTTGTTAGTGGCCTCCTACCTGCTATTGGTAGTATGCTAAAGCGAATAAGTGTTGGGAGGGAGACCGAAACCATGGACAAACTGCAAACAGTGGCAGAGCACTGCCAACGCACTCTGAAAGGAAAGGAGGAACAGTCCTCTCAAAAATTAATGGCCCTGCAAATACAACATTATTCAGGGCAGGGCAAACAGTACCAGGGGTGGGGAAGGTTCCAGGGATGGGGACGTGGTCACGGGAGGGGTCGTGGAACTGGATTTTTGGGTTTTGGGGATGTTTGTAGTTACTGTAAGCAGCCCAGACATTGGAAGAACGAGAGTCCGAGCCGGCCTAATAGCTCTGCAAATAACCAGCTAGACCCCATGTCGGCACAGCCCGACAATCCCCAGCCTTACTTTGTCCCGCAGCAATGACGGGATGCCGGGGAACCTCAGGAAATTTTAGCTCCTTTACTACCTCTCACTCTCACTGGTGAGTGTGTTTTGACTATTAATGATCTTTGTTTCCCTTCCCTTGTTGATACGGGAGCTTCACTCTCTGCAGTTCGTACTACCGATTTGCCTGCGGTTCCCTGCTCTGGAAAAACCATGTCTGGTGTGGGTATTACAGGAATCCCAACCCCTTATCCCCTTTCAAAACCTCTACTGGTCCAGGTTGGTCCCCTTTCCATGGATCATGCATTCCTTCTCTCTGATTCCACTCCAGTAAACCTTTTGGGTCTGGATCTATTATGTAAACTCGGCTGTACCATCTATTGTTCCCCGGATGGTGTCTACTTACAAATTCCCTAGTCCTCTCTGAGTGATTCTGTGGCCTCTCTGCTGTCTGAAACTCCCCTTTCCACTCCAGTCCCCTGTTACCCATTGATCCCATCCCTTGAACACCTAATTTCGCAGATCCCATCCTCTCTGTGGTCAACCCACCCATCTGAAGTGGGCCGCTTAAATACTGACCCCATCTGCATTACTGTTGACTCCTCCATACCCGTGCCTTGCCTGTCTCAATACCCTGTAAACCCTGAAGCAGAGGACTGCCCTGCGGGAACAAGGCATTATTGTCCCCTGCTCCAGCCCTGGTAACACCCCTATCCTCCCAGTTTGAAAAGCTGATGGTAAATCATATCAGTTTGTTCAGGTTCTTCGAGCCATTAACCACATTGTTATATCCGCCCTTCCTGTTGTCCCTAACCCAGCAACGATTCTGGCTTCTATCCCACCAGGTTCAACTCATTTTACTGTTGTTGATTTGTGCTCTGCTTTCTTTCTGTCCCGGTTCACCCTGACTCCCAGTATCTTTTTGCCTTTTCTTACAAGGGGCAGCAGTACACATGAACCACGCTCCCTCAGAGGTATACTGAAAGCCCATCTTACTTTTCCCAAGCATTAGCCCGAGACCTTGCTGACCTTGTTTTTCTGTCCGGGTCCACACTAGTCCAATATGTAGATGATCTACTCCTCTGTTCCCCTTCGTTGTCTGTCTCAGAAACTGATTCTTCAGTGCACCGTACTGCCCTAGCAAAGAAGGGTCACAAGGCTTCTCGCTCTAAGCTACAGCTCTGTCAAGACTCTGTCACATATCTTGGCCTTCTCCTCTCCCAGGTTCCCGTACACTTTCTCCCTCCCACGTCCAAGCTATCCTTGGCTTTCCCTGACCCCGCTCCCCACACCAGGTCCAAAAGTTTGGAGGCATGGCTGGATTTTGCAGGCAGTGAATTCCCCAATATGCCTCCCTTGCAAAACCTCTCCAGGAACTCATTCGATTCTCTGTACCTAACCCTCGCCATGGCCCCCTGAGGCCTAATCTGCCTTTGTTTCCCTCAAACGGGGTTTGGCTTCTGCCACTCTCTGAAACCCTAGAAGCTGTGCCTTTACCTTCTGTAACCTCAGCACAAGTCGCCAAATTAGTTGCCCTCACTTGTGCCTGCTTTTTGGCAGAGGGATGCTCCGCCACCATTTACACTGACTCCTGCTACGCTTTTGGGGTTGTGCATGATTTTGACACCCTCTGGCAAGCTCGGAGTTTCCTTACCTCCACCGGTACCCCCTATCAAAAATGGCCACTTGATGGCGGATACTGATGTAGCTAAGGCATTTGCTGATGCCTCTGCTAAACATGCTGCTGCCATAGAACCTTCCCTAGATGCATTTCTAGGTTCCCTTTCTGTTTCTATACCATCACCGTCCCTCACTAACCTCACCCTGCTCCAGGACTCTGCCTCAGAAGCTGAAAAAGACTCCTGGGTTGCCCAGGGTTGCTTTCTACATCCTGATTCCCTTTGGCATTCGCTTACTGGCTCCTTTGTGACTCCCTTTTCCCTCTAACCGTTACTGGCTGCCCTGCTACACGGTGTTTCGCATGTCGGAAAGGAGGGGATGGCCTCTGCTGTAACTAAGGCAGGATGGTGGGCCCCCCTTCAGCTCTTTTGGAGCCCGTCACCGTGCCACCTGTACCACTTGCCAAAGCCACAATATTGGTAAACCTGTAAAAGTGGCTCAAGGGTTCCGGGGCCTGCCCCAAGCACCATTCTTGCATTGGCAACTTGATTTTGTACAAATGCCTAAGTGTCAACGATATGAATTTATCTTGGTTATGGTATGTTTATTTTCTGGTTGGATCGAAGCCTTTCCTTGTCGCAAGGCTGACTCACTGTCTGTTGCCAAATGTTTGTTAAATCATATTATGCCTGCCAAGGGAATCCCTGACACTCTGTCCAGTGATCGGGGTACACATTTTACCGGACAACTTGTTCAACACCTGGATTGTGTATTACTTTCCCTACCACCCACAGAGCACAGGTGCAGTTGAAAGACGAAATTGTGTACTTAAGAATAAGCTTGCTAAAATTTGTGACTCTACAAGGTGCACACATTATCTGGGTGTATTAGCAGAGTGCTGTGCTAATAAACAGAGTGGTCTAACAAATTGTGAGTCCTGAATCTAACTTTGACATGATTTTTCAGCTATAAACAAACATTAAACATGTAATTAAACTAACGCTGCGGCCAATCACATGGGCATGGGGAGAGCTGTTTTCTACTGAAAAATGCAGATTCAGATTGTTTGAAAACATCAGGTGAATTTGGGTCTAATTTGCTGAATTGTTTTGATCAGAAAAAAAATTCTGAAAACATCTAAGCTTTTCAATGTTTCGACTCAAAAGTACTTTTTGCTTCAAATCTTATTTCAATTTTGTTTTTAAAAGGTTAAAAAACTCTCAAAACCAAAACAAAATGTTTCATTTTGCATCGAACAGTATATTTTGTTCTACACAAACCAATTTTTTTTTTAAAACTTTTTCGGTTTGAGAAAAATTCAAAAAAATTTCATTTTGAGTCGACCCCAAATGATTTTTTCTCCCTGATTTTTGGTTCACCCGTCAAAGCAAAAAATCAGTTGTTGGCCTGGACATGTTCACATCAGACATTGATGTTACTGTTGGAAACACACACTTGTGTCAAATGCGTGCTCTTCTTTTAGCAGGGGGCTGCCATATCACTGTGAGCTGGGAGAGCAGACCTGTCCTTTGATGAGGGGAGGGCTGGAACTGGGGGTGCTAATGTGTATCGTGTCCTGGTTACTTTTCGTGTGTGAAGAGTCACTTGTCTATAGTAGCAGCAGCAGAGAATCCTGTGGCACCTTATAGACTAACAGACGTTTTGGAGCGTGAGCTTTCGTGGGTGAATACCCACTTCGTCAGACCCAGGTAGTGGAAATTTCCAGGGGCAGGTATATTTATGCTATATGCTATATGCTATAAATATACCTGCCCCT